>NW_004443953.1:15086721-15188212 GCF_000243295.1 Trichechus manatus latirostris | reverse complement strand
AGCTATGCGGTCTGGGGAAGTTGCTCTCAGGTCTTGCAGTACAGCCTGGCTAGAAGGCATAGAGGTATGCAACGCCAGGTATTCAGGGAACAGAAAGAGAAGGAAGATATAGAGAGACAAGAAACTGAGCAATGAAGAAAGACAAAAAGGGAAAAAGAGGGAAAATAAAACAAAACAAATTAAAAAAGAATAAGAAAGACCCTCCAGAAAACAGGAAAAATAAAAAACCAGTGAAAAAAGAAATGCCCTCAGGGCTCCCTCTGCACGTCTGTGGAAGCCGAGGGGGAGTCTCCTTGCCATTCAGCTCCGCCTTGCCAGATAGGGCTCCCAACTCAAGAAAATGAAAAGAAAACAAAGAAACAATTCAAAACTAACAGACGAACAATAGCCCTGGGATCCCACCAGCGCGGCAGCCCAGACCGGGACGCAGCTACACACTCGAACGGAGCTCCGCAGCCCGTCAGGAAGAAGCAAAGATGGCGCACGGAGCCAGGTATTCGAGTGAAAGGAGGGGGAGGTGGCGAGAGGCAAGTAAGAAATCAGAAGAAGCAGAAGAAAAAATGCAACACTAGCCGCCAACAAATGGCACTCAGAGAGCCAGCTATTGCGGGGTAGTGTTTTTGGACAAGAGACTGTCCGCGGGTAGCAGAGGGGGCCCAGTGTGGGTGAAGAAGGGTAGAGAGTGGGAAAGCGTATATCACAAATTACCGGTTGTTTTGTCTCCCGCTGTACGCTCCGTGAGGCTGCTTTCTCGTACCCCGTTTGCTGGTCTCCAGTAGGAGTCCAAGATGGCAGATCCGCGCTGCGTTAGCTGGTAGGGGATGTCTGCATGAATCTCTCCTAGGTCTCCATTCTCTGTCAGTTTTCTCACTCCATTTGTTGCTTGGCTGAGTTCTTTATCTCTTTATTTGATGTTTTAGGGTTTCAGGATTGTTGTATTCTCTGTTCGGCTTAGTTTTTCGGATCTTTGCTGTGGAGGGACGGCGTGGTGCTTCTGCCTAGGGCGCCATTTTGCTGGAACTCCAAAGAATATTTTTTGAAGTTCAGTTTATTAAGGTATAATTTACACAGAGTGAATTTCATCTTTTTTTAAGAGTATAGTTTGATGAATTTTGACAAGTGTGTACACTTGTGTAAATTATCACCACAGTCAAGATAATGGAACATTTCTATCACCCCGCAAAGTTCCCTTGTGCCTCATTATAGACATTTCCCTTGCTGTATCCTCAGTTCCTGGCAATCTCTGATCTAATTTCTGTCCCTGAAGTTTTACCTTTTCCGGAATGCCCTATAATTGGAATCATATAGTATCTAACCTTTTGTGTCTGGTTTCTTTCACTTGACATAATGCTTTTGAGATTCATCCTTGTTGCAAGTTTCCTTCAACGACAGTGACTCCTTTCTTTTTTATTGCTAAGTGGTATTCCACTTTATGGTTATACTACAAATCTTTTATCCAGTTAATGGACATTGGATTGTTTCCAGCATGAAAGACTGCTGCAAACATTGATATACAGGTGTTTGTGTTGACATATGCCAAACTATACATATACATTAAAAGATTAAAAACTTTAGTTTTGGTTCCTGCATGTTTGTTGTTGGTATGTAGAAATGCAGTTGAGTTTTGTGTTGATATTGTGTCCTACAACCTTGCTGAACTTGCACCTATTAATTAGTTCTAGGAGTTTGTTTTTTTTTTTTAGCTTCCCTGGGATTTTCTGCATAGATAGTCATGTTATCTGCTAATATAGTTTTATTTCTTCCTTTACAATCTATAAGCCTGTTATTTCTTCTTATCTTATGGTAGTGGTCAGAATTTCCTTACGAGTAGTGGATAGTGAGCGTTTTTGTGTTGTTCTTGATTTAAGGTCAGTGCATTCAGTCTTTCATCCTTAAGTATGCTGTTAGGTTTAGTGTTTGGTAGATGCTTTTATCAAGTTTTTATCTATTCCTAACTTGTGGGGAGTTTTATCATGCAGGGGTGTTGGATTTTGTCAAATGTTGTTTCTGCACTAATATAATGGTCATATAATTTTTTGTCTTTAGCTTATTGATATGGTGAATTGTATTGATTGATTTTTTTTTTTTTAATATTTAGTCAGTCTTGCATACTTGTAAAAACGCCATGACCAAATGGGATTCGTGTATGATTCTTTTTTTTTTTTTTAAATATTTTACTGTGTTTTAGGTGAACATTTACACAGCAAATTAGGTTCCCATTCAGTAATTTACATACACATTGTTCCATGGCATTGGTTATAATTTTCACAACTTGTCAGCATTCTCATTATTTCTATTCTATTTGTTCTGTTTCCATTGATCTAGCTTCCCTGCCCCTCCTTACCTTCTCATCTTTGCTTTTGGGTAAATGTTGACTGTTTGATCTCATATAGTTGATTGTTTAAAGGAGCACGTTACTCTTGGGTGATAGTGTTTATTTTATAAGCCAATCTGTTATTTGGCTGAAAGCTGACGTCTGGGAATAGCTTCAGTTCCAAGCTCAAAGGGTATCTTAGGGTGATAGTCTCGGGGGTTCCTCTAGTCTCTGTTGGTCCAGTAAGTCTGGCTTTTTTTAGGAATTTGAATTTTGTTCTACATTTTTCTTCCATTCTATCTGGGTCGTGTGTAATTCTTTTTATACGTTGTTGGATTCAGTTTGCCAGTATTTTGTTGAGGATATTTGTGTTGAAGGTCATGAGAGACATTGGTCTGTAGTTTTCTGTTGGGTGATGCAAATGGTTAATGTGCTCGGTTGCTAACTGAAAGGCTGGAAGTTCAAGTCCAGCCATAGGCACCTTGGAAGAAAGGCCTGGTGATATACTTCTGAAAAATCAGCCATTGAAAACCCTATGCAGCACATTTGTACTCTGACACACACTGAGTTGCCATAAGTTGGAGTCAACTTGATGGTAACTGGTTTGGTTTTATCACCATAATACTTGCCTCATAAAATGAATTGGGGAGTGTTCTCTCCTTTCGTATTATCTGGAAAAGATTGTATAAAATGGTGCTAATTCTTCTTTAAATGTTTGGTAGAATTCTCCAGGGAAACATCTGGACCTGGAGATTTCTTTTTCAGGAGCTTTTAAATTACAAATTGAATTTCCCTGATGTATGTAGCATTATTTAGATTGTCTATTTGGTCTTGATTGGTTTTGGTAGTTCGTGGTTTTGAGGAATTGGCTCATTTCTTCTAAGTTGTCAAATTTATGAACATAGAGTTGCTTATAGTATTTACTTCTCTTTTTCATGGTTGCAGTTATGTCTTCTCTTTATCAGCTTTGTTAAAGACTTACCAATTTTATTGATTTTTTTTAAAACCAGCTTTTTGTGTCATTGAGTTTTCTTAATTGTTTTCCTATTTTCAGTTTCATTAATTTTTTTGTCTTATTTTCTTCTGCTCCTTGCTTTGGATTAATTTTGCTCTTCTTTTTCTAGTTTCTTGTAGGTACTTAGGTTATTGATTTGCGATCTTAATGTCATTTTTAACATAAGCATTTAGTTCTGTAAATTTCATCACTTCTTTAGTTGTATCCCACAAACTTTCACATGTTGTCTTTTCCTTTTCATCCACTTATATGTATTTGAGACTTCCTTCTTGACCCATGGCTCACTTAGAAGTATGCTGTTTAATTTCCATGTGTTTAGAGAGTTTTCTTTCTGTTCTTGATTTCTGGTTTGATTCCATGTGGTCAGTGAACACACTGTATAATTTCAGTTCTTTTAAATTGGTTGAGGTTCATTCTTCACTTTTAATTCCCTCACCGTCCAATCCCTAGGTTCTGAATTTTACCTTCTAGATATGTCTTGAATTTCCTACTTTGTCTGCCTGGATTCAGGCCCATCGAATTTCTCACTTGGATCACTTTACTAGCCTCTTAATTTGTCTCCTTGCCTCTAATACCCTTCAACTTCGGTTTATCTTCCTTAGTACCATAAACGATCTTTTCTAAAATGCAGATCGGACATTGTTACTCCCTTAAAAACTTTACTGACCTCTAGTCCTCTATAGTATAAAGTCCAAACTATAGCATGACATGTACATCCGGCCTTGCATGAGCCCCCTTCTTTCCAGGTAAACTAAACTACAGTACTTGTTTTCATGAATATTGGATGATATTTTGTGCTTATATTCCTTTGCACATGCTCCCTGAATCTTTGTTGCTCTTCCCAGCTTCTTTTTTGTCTCAATTTTCATTCATTCCTTTGAAACTTCTATTCATAACTTGTATCTTAAACATCATCTCTTTTGTGATTCCCTTTGCCAAAAGTGATCATTTCTACCATTGTGTCATCTCTACACTATGTACATGCTTCTTATATACTTGTCATATATACTTCTTGTATACTTGTCACTGTGTATTGTAACAAAATGGTTAAGAATTCTGAGTCTAGAGTCAGGATGCCAGGGTTTAAATCTCAACTCCATCACTTAACTAGCTGTATATCCTAGGGCAAATTATTTAACTTTTCTGTATCTCAGTTTACTTATCTGTAAAAGGGGATAATGATAGTATCTCCTTCCACAATTTTGTTTCGAGAAGTAAATGAGTTAAGACATGTATAGGGTTTAGAACAGTTCCTGACTGGATGCTCAGTGTTGTTATTGGGTGCTGTCAAGTCAGTTTTCAACTCTTAGCGATACTTCGTGACAGAGAAGGATTGCCCCTTAGAGTTTTCTAGGTTATAATATTTACAGAAGCATATTGCCAGGTCTTTCTTCCACACAGCTGCTGGGTGGGTTCAAACGGCCAGTCTTTTGGTTAGCAGCCAAGCGCCTGACCAGTGTGCCACCAGAGTTCTTTAAATGCTTAATAGGCTCTCGTATTGTTGTCCTCCTCCTCCTGTTTACTGGTATTACAGTTGTTTAAATATCTATGTGAGATGTTTGAGCAGAGGTGGTATACCTTAAGCAGTAGCAAGTAAGAGATGCTAAGTAAATGTTTGTTCAATGAATGGATGAATCTAGATTAGTGCTTTCATTTTATTGAGAAAACAGATACTCAGATAATGAAAATAGCTTGCTCAAATAAGCAAGTAGGACCCAGGTTTTGAGATTCTCGGTTTCAACACAGCAGCTGACTCTGTTGTTTGATTTCTTTCTTTTTTTTTTCTTTTTTTAATTCTCTCTTCTCTCTAGTTGCCGATGTTAATCTGTCCATATTAGAATAGAAAAATATTTAAGAACAGTGGTATACATGTAATGAATACTGAATAAATGTATCCTTGTTGATTTGTAGAGAGCTTCCAAGGAAGTACTATCTGGTTAGCAATTTATCCTGTGCAGTACATTGTTCCCTTAATTTTAACTTTAAAAAATTATGTGGGGAATAGATAGGGCTGATCTAACTCAAAGTCTGAGAAATCTTTTTTTAGAGTGATTTGAGCTGGTTAGTCAGTAGAGGGTGCTCTGACACTGCATTTTGAGAGATGAGGTTTCTTTTTCGAAATGTATATTTGTTTCTTTTATGTTAGAATTATTTTAAGAGAACAGTTCTTGGTGCTTTTAAAAAATACTTCCTTAGTAAGCACTAGTGTTGCTTTAGATTCTAGGCCTTCTGGTAAATAATTTAGAAATAGCTTCTCTTTGTCAACTGTAAAACAAGTATCTCTAATGAGAGATTATTATTCTGTGTAAAGTGTTTTATTTTCAGGTCTGGTTGTTGAAAGTAAGAAGCTGAAACTACCTTTTGAATTAAAAAAAAAAAAAAAAAAAGCAAAAACTGATACTGATCTTGGACACAATCGAGTGACCTAGAATTTAGTACTATACCTATGTGATTTTAAAAGTAAACTTTAGCAAAGTGCTCTATTGAAAACTTGTGTGCAGTTTTTCTTTAAAGTTTTAATAACTTTAAAATTCTAATCATAAATGCTATGCAGACCTTTTTCTTATTTCCATCATCTTTCTTAAGGTTGTGAATTTCTAGAATTTTATAAATTGTTCTGTAAATTGGATTTTTGAACTGTTGTTTACATGTCACTTTATACATGTATTGTCCCCTTGATTATTTTTGTACTTTTCATACATAAGAATTGGATTATTTCGTTCATTTTAGTCAGGTTTAGAAAGCTGTGAAATACAGTGCTATTCTAAGACTGCATTTGTACCATATATAGAGTAAGGCAAAAGTCACAGTAATCATTAAATTACTTTGGTTTGCATTTATAGTTACACCCTTTTTTAAATTCAGTCAAATGTAGTGCTGTTTTCAGTGAACCTCTAATGTATCAAACTTCTGAAATGTTTGCATTTATTTTACTGAAATGGACTTAGCCAGTAGTTCTCTAGCATATGGAGAAGATGCCTTTCAAAAGATCTTGGAATATAGATTCGCCTATCTGACTGCAGATGGTTAGCTAGAATGAGTGCCCTTGTCTAAAATCAGCGCACATCCATTATTGCTACACTTTGTGCCAATATGCATATATATGTTAGCAGTAATTAAAATGTAAAGAAGGAAGAACTTAAGCAAAGAAGCATGAAAGTATATTCATTTTGAGAATCGAATTGGGAAAAGTCTAGAGCAGTGTAAAGAAGAGAAAGAAAAAGATAAAATTTGAAAATAGATTTAACGCTAAATATTCAGATGCAGTCTTTTTTTATAGGAGAGTAGATTGAACCTTTAGTTGGGTCCTCTACCGGGATATCCAGTTTCAAATTCTGACCTCTTCTTTTTCTGTTAAGTTTAGGTTAGATGTCAGAGTAGCAGTATAATAGTTAAGTGGCTACATTATGATTAACTTCCAGTTAAGGCTAAAGGGTAGCTATAGAGAATATCTAGAGAAATTATACAAATTTGTATTTTTGAAGTCTTTGACATCAGGTTATAGTGTATGAGAAATTTAGTACCTTTAATTTCCTGTTTTCTTTCATAGATTTTCTTGAATATTGATAGAATCATCAGAAATAAGTAATCTGGGAACTAATTAATTCAGACATTATGTTAGGCGTTAGTGTCCTTGCATCATAATCATTCTAGTATAAATAGCTGCACTGAATCGTGTGAGCTGTAGAATTTGACATTAGAAATAAGTACGGTTAATTTACTAAGTTTTTCTAATTCAGTTTTATTTTTAAAGTCGTTATAGAATAATTATTAACTATTATTTAGAATATTTTTCTGTTAATGCTTTATATTTAAATTTAAATAGGATTTCTAGAAACTATAATATTTACATTACCATCTTAATCCTTAGTATACCAAGAAAGAGTCATCATGATTTACCATCTGAGTCCAATGAATTTTTAAAATCTATATATATTTCTAAGTCATTTTAGAAATAATTTAATGAAGTAAGAATAAAGGTGTAGTGTATAACAACTTTATTACAAATTTTAATAAGATTTAAATACAGCAAATTCATATTTTTATTCCGTATTTTCCTGGTTCTGAGACGTATGTACCTGAAACAGGCAATGTTCTATGAATACAATAAACTGCTCATGAGTTGTTATACATGAAGCTAGAACACATGTCATGTATCTTGTAAATACTAATCCTAGATATCAAATAGATCGCTGAGAGATTCTAGCTTATTACTTCTGGCTGTTCTTGCACTTAACAGCAATACTTAGAAGAATTTTTAAAACCTTTGACAGCTCATGCTTTTGTTGTAAAATATTTTCATTTTTACATTAGTAAGCACCAAATAGAATGATCAGTCCAATGGTTTTTTTTTTTCATTTCTGTATCATCTAATCCCTTTCAAACATCTTTGTGCACAAATTTGTCTTCAGTATTTGCCCACTTACTATTAAGTAAATTGTAGTGCACAAATGGTACCAAAAATGAAAAAATACTGTCATACATCCTTTTAGCAAAATGGAATGGCCCAGGCTCTTGTCACAAAATATTGTGTGATAAAATCATTTTTGTTGAGTGACTAATTGGGTGAGAATACCACATGTCATTTTTGTCCTTAAAAATATATTATTTGCTCATCAGTTCTTGAGTTCTATGAAATTCATCTAGGGTATTATTAAAGACTCATAGCCTTGAGATTTCACCATCATCATAAAGTCTAGAATACTGCTCTCTGTCTCTTTGCATTCATCTTCTGATTTCTTTAGTGACTGTGAAACATCTTCCTCTTTCAGTTTTCTTCTCTTTGCCATTTTGGAAAATGAAAAATTCTGGATTCTCAGCTGGGTTAATGATAGCTAAAACCAGACTCCAGAAATGGAGTCTCCATTCTTATTTTACACATTCTTAAAAGATGATGCAATACTTTAGTCCATATAGTAAGAAAATGGAAAAAGATGCACTTGCGATGATTTACTTTATTACTGTATCATCATTCTGGGCATTTCATCATTCTTCGATTTTCTTCTTATTTTAGTCTTTTTAGCATAATTGAAAATAATTGATGAGTAATTGTGAAATAATTTTTGGATGATGACATAGTAAAATGTTTCAAGATACAGGAAAAAATAAGATTGCTAACATCCCACAATGTATCTTAGATTTATAAAAGCATCCAGTGGATCCATATGGCAATTACAAGATAGAATGAGTTGTCAGTTTCCCCTTTATTCTTTGGAAATCCTTTCAAAAAGAAAGTCATGAAGTTTAAAATGTTAAAATAGTAGAACTGCTCAAAAAAGAAATTCAGAACCTAAAATTGGGTCCATTGGATCTTGATAGTATACTGAGGGTTAAGTTTCTATGACTCCTTTATTGATTTATTAATTCAGCATAAATAGTACTAGCCAGTATTTGAATCCTTGGTCAGGTGATATATTGTGTCATGCAGTTTGAGGGAAATTAGATGTATTTTCAAATTTTGAAGCTCTTAAATCTAGGAGTAACTTTATTGTAATATACAGATAAGAACAGGATTGTACATAATACCAAATATTCCTCTTTTTGCTTTTGTTCAGAGTTATTAATTTAATTCTGATTCACTAATTAAGCTGCCTCACTAAAAATTTAGATTCTTTAAAAGGATAATTTAAAAAATAAGATTTGTCCATTGAAATCTGCAAGGTTTGTATTATTGACCTTTGTTTATGGCTAAATAATTTGCTTCACTGTGAGTAATGGTTGTATTAGGAAAGGTTTTCTTATTTAAGAAGTCCAAAACTTATTTTTTAAAAACCTTTACAGTTAGGCTGCAGATGAATATTTGGTGACTTGGAAAAATGTTGACATTATATTGTTCTTGAAAAAAGCAGATTGTAGTACACTTTGTAAAAGATAATCTGTATTTAGGTATGTATGTGTAGATAAAAGATTGGAAATGTATATATGCTATAGTGTTAACAGTAATAACTAAAGAATAGATGATGTGTGTGCTTTTTAGGTATTCTCGGTTCTTAAAATTTTCTAGAATTTTGTTATTTTAAAAATAAAAAATATTTATTTAAATAAACTTAAAAAACCAGTTGCCCAGTATGACTGCTAGGATGATAATTAGATAATGCAGTACCTTAACATAACACAGTACACGTTATGCCTCAGCACATCCCGTTAGGTATATTGAAAAAAGTCATCCAATGCCTTGAAAGTATCCCATATTGACCTGGCATATAACTGTGTAAAATGTTACCTTCCTGTGATTTGCAACTGTAGCCCCTGACATTTGATGTTAAAACGTGCTGGAAATTTATTTTGGAGTTGTGGTTATAACTTTAAATATTTATTCTTTCTTAAAATATACTTTTTCATTTTTAGGCATTATCCGATTGGTTTGCTGTTTGATCTTCTTGCATCAAGTTCAGCTCTTCCTTGGAACATCACAGTACATTTTAAGGTATAGTTTAAATACAATTTCCCATCTGTCCCACTTGTGATAATTAATAAGTGGACTTACAGTAGGATTCTAAAAAAGTAGAGTTTATCGCTTATACCCATTATTACTCTTTTTAGTTGCTAAGCTGTTATTAGTGTTCATCTATAAACTACCTTTCAATTTCTTCTTAACTCTTGACAGAACCGTTTAAACATTTAATGTTTAAAAGTCTTTTTTATTTTTTGGTTAGAGCTGAATATATTATGTTTAAATTTAGAAAATTTATATTAAAAAAAATCCCTCAAATAGAACAAAAATCCTTCGTATAGAGTAGAGATGGAGGGTGTGGGATGGGAGATAACTGAACACTGTTAACTAATTCTAAGGCTATTTTGATTGAATTGAGAAAAGAGTTAAGAGATATAAGACCAAGCACTGACGTAAGTCTGTTTTGAAAAACATTAGTTCCTGTAGTTTGTAAGACCAGGCCAAATAGTTTAGATGTAACCTAATTTTGTCTTAATGTATTATAAAGTGCTGCTTCTGAATCTTACCCTCTTGTCCCCCAGTCATCCGTTTCCATATCACAAACACCATTGAAGGATCAGAAACACTTTTATTAGTGGATCATTAGGCAGCGATTCTCAAATAGTGATGAGTAGGGGTAGGCAGGCATGTAGAGTTTGAAAAAGTCATTTATGTGTCTCTGATTGGCCTTCCTGTGTGGCACCCATTCAGAATCACTGCCCAAAGGCTGCTTAGCCATTCTTCCTACGATGCTTTCCTTCCTGTTCTGAAATTGAGTTTGTGGTCACTGAAGCTGCCTGAAACTTAAGAGCTATTGCTGTTCAGTGACAAGTGATTAGGCAGTAGCCAGGTGAAGGAGTTTAGGAAGTGGCTGTGGGAAGTAAGAGAAACAAAATATTTCATACTTAAGCATGCTTGTAATTTTCATGGAGTAAGTCAATGATTGCAGACACCAACTTAACTAAATGAAGTTTTATAACTTGAAGGAGTTTGTCACTATACAACAGTGATAAAATTATTCTCTTAAAACAGTGAAGCTTTTTTACACAGACTAGCTTTTGATGTGTAGTGCTTTTTGCACTACTATTGAAACTCAGAGCCAGATATGCTCTCTTAAGAAGGTCATAAGGGAACTTTCAGGTCTGTATTTAGGCTACCAGTGGGACTTTCATACACTTAGAAAGAATTTAGTTTTTATTAAGTCCAGATCTCCCCCCAAAAAAAAAAACAGCTGTTAATTAAATCAGAATTTTGTTGGTTACAGGGATTTGAAGATGGATTGAAAAGCAAAATTAAAATTTCTTTTATAGTTTGACTAACTACAGATGGCTAGCATTCCTTATAATAAAAGGAATATTTAGAAGGAAACTAAAACCCCGGGATTCAGAAAAAAGTGTCTCATTTATCTTTCAGTTTATTTGATTTTGGTATCAGAATCTACCATGTCCCTAAGCTGTGAGAAAAAAAAAAAAAAAATGAGAAGATGACTTGACCTGATCATTCATTTTTTACCTTTAAGTTGTTATTATTTTATTTACACAACTGTATTTTTAGGTATTTTTTGGTAAGGAGCTCTCTTACTGTAGTATTTATTGAGATTTTGCTATGTGCATGTACTGTGCTGTTTGGTATACATAGGTGAACAAAATAGACTTAGTTTCTGCCCTCCTGTAGCTAAGTGCTTAATGCAAGAGATGGATAAGGGCTATAAAGAAAAAGAATACTGAGAAGAGTAAGAAAATAAATATTGAGAAAAGAAAGAAAAAAATTAGTGAGATAAAATGATGGGGCTAAGGCTAAATGGGGGCAACTGTTGTTGTTAGGTGTTGTCGTGTCAGTTGTGACTCACAGTGACCCCATATGACAGAGTAAAACTGCCCTGTGAGGCTAGGCTATAATCTTTACAGGAGCAAATCGCCAGGTCTTTCTCCCCCGGAGCCACTGGGTGGATTTGAATCGCCAACCTTTTGATTAGCAGCCAAGTGCTTAACAGTTACACCACCAGTGTTCCTTAAGTGGGGGCAATAGACCTGCCCCGTTTAAATTTGGAGAGTCATTCAGTGTAGACTTAATTAAGGAAGTAACATACATGATTATTCCTAAAGGATAAAATGATTAGCTGGATGAAGGTTATTTTGGAAAGACTTTATAATGTATGAAAGAGTAATTATGTTAGTACCAGCGATTTATGTTTTGGAGCCCTGTGGAGGCCTAGAAATATGAGTTGAACATTTAGATTAAAGTTTATTAAATCTTAGTATATGATAATTAGCTTGTATAAAAATTGATACAGTGATTGTAAAGTACTTCTAACAATATTACCGATTTCCTCTTGCTTTTCTGACTCATGATCTTTAAAAAGTCATTTAAACTTTGGAGCTTATTTCCCTATACATTTGCACTGATGTGCTTTGCAGAGTACCACGTTAACAAAGATTTGTTACCATGGAACCGTACAGAGTGGGGACATGGTTCCAGTCTTCACTAGTTTCAGTTACCATGGTACCATGCAACGTGAGGACTGCCTATATCTACAGTAATTGAAGTTCAGAATGGTGTGAAGATTAAACTGCTCCAAGTATAATGAGGGCAGAGGTTCCATATTACCTAGCAGCACTGTTAAGTAGAAAAATATTAAAATAACTAGATTTTTTTTTTGTGTGTGTGTGTCTGTGTGTAAAGCACTCCAAAAAACCTTGAAATCTAGGTTTAAATGTATCAGAGCTACCTATTTATTTGTTAATTCAATAAATATTTATTGAAAGCTTGCTATGTGCCAAACACTGTTCTAGGAGTTTGGGTTACATAACTGAGTGAAACATACACTCAGTACCCAACATTTATTATAATGCCTGGCACCACATAATAAGCCCTTTGTAATTATTGGTTGAATGAGCCAGTGGATTGTAGTAACGATAGGAAAGGCTCAGGATTGTTATGATTGGTGTAGTGCGATAGTTCTAAAAGTAGTCTGTGGACCTCTGGGGGCTCCCAAAACTCTTTAAGGAGATGCATGAGGTCAAATCTATTTTGTTAATAATACTAAGATTTTAATTTCATTGTGTTCCTTTGCTACATTGATGTGCAGAAGCAGTGATGGGTAAAACTTGGGCACCTTAGTACAAAACAAGGTGGTGCACCAAACTGTACTAGTCTTCTTTGTATTCTTCGCCCTCACACACTTACAGTAAAAAGAATGCCAGTTGTACTTAATAATATTTCAGATGAAGTAGTATGAATTATTAATCATTATCAATCTGGAATCTTAAGTACATGTCTTTTTAATGTCCTGTATGATGAAATGGGAAGTACACATAAAGATCTTCTGCATACCATATATGATAGTTGTTTTGAGGAAAAAACAACTTGTGCCATTATTTGAGTTGCAAGCTGAACTAACCACTGTTTTCATGGAACACCAGTTTTTACTGGAAGGAATGACTGACAGACTGGTTATTTAGACATGCATATTAGATATTCTCTCAAAAATTAACAAAGTGAATATAATACTGCAAGGAAAACAACTGACAGTATTTGTTGCCAGTGATAAAATTTGAACTTTCAAGTGAAAATTAGAATTTTGGAAAACAACTATCTGCCACGTGTGCCTAAATCTTCAAAAATTTTCCGATGAGATTGGTATTCATTCTAACAAATCTGATTTTTAAAAAATTTTATATGATGAAGTGTGTCAGCATTTGGAGATTTACATAACTCAGCCAACATTTTACAGATGGACAATGCATGATATTAGTTATACATATGTAAAAGATCCACTTAATGTACAAGGTAGAAAAAGGGATTTTAATGTAACAGAAGAAATATTCATTGATATGGTTTAAGATTCTGCGTTAATATTGTAATAAAGCACACTTAGTGACTTTTGGTATAATATCAAAAAAGAATATCTACAATTCTGAAAAGGCTATTAAAATACTCCTCCCTTTGCCAACTACATATGTCTGTATGAGCTTATATTTTCTTCATATACTTCAACCAAAGCAACATAGGAGATTGAAGGTAGAAGCCAATAAGATAATCCATATGTCTTCAGAATCAACTTGAGGGCAAAGTGGTTAGTGAGTGTGAAGAGACATCTCATTGTAATCTTACTTTATATTTCCCTAATGACTAATGATGTTGAGCATCTTTTCATGTGCTTATTGGCCGTTTATATATCCTTTTTAGGTAAGTGTCTATTCAAGTCCTTTGCCCATTTTTAGATTGGGTTGTTTGTCTTTTTATTCTTGAGTTGTATGAGTTCTTTGTATATTTTCATTATTAAACCCTTATCAGATACATGAATTCCAAGGATTTTCTCCCATTCTGTAGGTTGTCTTTTCACTTTCTTGATAGTGTCCTTTGATGTACAAAAGTTTTTAATTTTGGTGAAGTCTAATTTATCTATTTTCTGTTTTGGTACTGGTGCTTTTGGTGTCATATATAAGAATCCATTGCCTGATACAAAGGCCTGAAGATTTCCTCCTATGCGCTATTCTAAGAGTCTTATTACTATAGTGCTTATAATTAGGTTGTTGATCCATTTTGAGTTAATTTTCATATATGGTATGGAAATCCAGTTTTATCAATTTTTTTTATTGTACTTTAGATGAAGGTTTACAGAACAAATAGTTTCTCATTAAACAGTCAGTACACATACTGTTTTATGACATTGGTTAAGAACCCCACGACGTGTCAGCACTCCCTTCTCGACCTTGAGGACCTTTTTTTTTTTGGTGAAAATATACATAGCCAAAGTTAAACCATTTCCAAAGTTTCTACATGTGCAGTTCAGTGACATCGATTACATTCTTCGGGCTGTGCTGCTATTCTCACTATCCTTTTCCAAATTATTCCATCGCCATTATCTTCAACTCACTGCCCCCCCTAGGCTTCCCATCAGACCTTTTGAGTTGCTGTTGTCAATTTAATCTCACATAGATAATTCTTTTTTTGTACCTTAAATCAAGGTTTGCAGAACAAATAATTTCTCATTAAACAGTTAGTACACATATTGCCCTATGACAATGGTTAACAACCCCATGACATGTCAACGTTGTCCCTTCTCATCCTTGAGTTCCCTATCACCAGCTTTCCTGTCCCCTTCTGTCTTCTAGTTCTTGTCCCTGGACTGCTGTGCCTCGTTAGTCCTGTTTTGTTTTATGAGGCTGTCCAATCCCTGGCTGAACGGTGACCTTCGGGAGGGGCTTCATCACTGAGCTAGAAGGGTGTCCGGGGGTCATATTCTCGGGGTTTCTCCAGTCTGTGAGGCCAGTAAATCTGGTCTTTTTTTTTGTGAGTTAGAATTCTGGTCTACATCCTTTTCCAGCTCTGTCCAGGACCCTCTATTGTGATCCCAGTCAGAGCAGTCAGTGGTGGTAGCTGGGCACCATCTAGCTGTACTTGACTCAGTCTGGTGCAAGCTGTGGTAGCTGAGGTCCATTAGTCCTTTGGACTGATCTTTTCCTTGTATCTTGTTCTCTTTGTTCTCCCATGCTCCCGAAGGGGTGAGACCAGTGGAGTATCTTAGATGGCTGCTCACAGTCTTTTAAGACGCCAGACGCTACTCACCAATCTGGACTGTAGAACATTGTCTTTATAAACTATGTTATGCCAGTTGAGCTAGATGTTCCCCGAGACCATGGTCCCCACAGCCCTCCGCCCAGCAATTCAGTCCCTCAGGGAGTTTGGAAGTGTCTATGGAGCTCCCATGACCTTTCCTTATACAAGTTGTGCTGGCTTCCCAGTAATGTATACTGTCTTACCCTTCACCAAAGTTACCACTTATCTATTTAGTTCCCCCCCATCCCTCCCATCCCTGGTAACCAACAAAGATTGTTTCTTTTTGTGTGTAAACCTTTATATGAGTTATACGGTAGAGGTCTCATACAATATTTGTCCTTTTATGATTGACTTATTTCATTCAGCATAATGTCCTCCAGTTTCATCCATGTTATGAGCTGCTTCACAGATTCATCATTGTTCTTTATCTTTGTATAAAACACCGTTGTGTGTATGTACCATAGTTTGTTTATCCATTCACCTGTTGATGGGCATCTAGGTTGTTTCCATCTTTTTGCTATTGTGAACAGTGCTTCAGTGAATATGGGTGTGCGTGTGTCTATTAGTGTGACGGCTCTTATTTCTGTACGGTATATTCCTAGGAGTGGGATTGCATTTTGTAGTGCTTTTTTTTGTTGTGGTACTGACATTTTCTTTGTTCCTCTTACTCTCCTGTGCTGAGTTCCTTTTGTTTGTGGATTGTTTTTTTTTTAATTTCTTTTGTTTTTGTAAGTTTTGTTTTTACTGAGACTTTATGTTTTTCTTCTTTATTTTGATGAGTAGGTTTGTTAACTTTCTTTGTGGTTACCTTGAAATTTACCCTTATCTTCCTGGATTTGTACTAGTCTATTATTACTTGGTATCACTTGACTTCCTCCCCATTAGAAGGTTCTGTACCTACACCATTTATTCCCTCTTTTATTCTGATGGTGTCGTCATTTACAGATTAACCTCTCTGGTTCTCTTTTGTAATTCTTTTGGTTTTGCATAGTCCTTACGAGTTCATTTCCGAGGTTGGTATCTGGCTGGTACAATTCTGTGTCCTCTATTCAGCCTGTGGTCTGATATTGTTTGTTCTTAGATTGAAGGACTTCTTTTAATAAGTTGTGTAAGTTCAGTTTTGTTTTTACATAGTCCGTTAATTTCTGTTTATCTGGAAATGACCTAATTTCACCTTCATATTTGAACGAGAGTTTTGCAGGATATATTATTCTTGGCTGGCAGTATTTTTCTTTCAAAGTTTTATATGTGTTATCCCATGGCCTTCTTGCCTGCATGGTTTCTGCCGAATAATCCGAGCTTAGTCTTAATGTTTCTCCTCTGTATGTGACTTTTGGTTTTTCTTGAGCTGCTCTCAGGATTCTTTGTTTTAGCGAGTGTGATTATGATATTCCTTGGTGATTTTCTTTTGGCGTCTATCCTATATGGGGTTCGTTGGATGGTCAGCTTTTCATCTTTCATGATATCGGGGAAGTTTTCTGTCAGCAGTTCTTCAATGATCCTCTGTGTTTTCTGTTTTCTCCCCCTGTTCTGGAACTCTGATCACTCGCAGATTTTTGCTTTTGATTGTATCCCACGTAATTCTCAGGGTCTCTTCATTTTTCTTCATTCTTTTTTCTGATTTTTCCTCAAACAGTGTTGTATCCAAGTGTTTGTCTTCAATTTCGCTGATCCTGTCTTCCATCGTTTCAAACCGGCTCCTCAGCCCTTTTATGACACTGTCCATTTCTGAAGTCTTGTTGTTTATCTTTTGGATTTCTAATTGTTTTTTTGTATGATTTCTAGTTGTGAATTTATTTTAGCATTTTGTTCCTGTATTATTTTCTTGAATTCTTCCATTTTTTTGTCTGTATTATCCATTAATTTGTCTGCCTTTTCCATGAATTTGTCTATTTTTTCCTCATTTTTTTCTCTTTTTTTACTCCAGTTCTTGGATAATTCTGAATATTAGAGATTTGAATTCCCTATCAGTTAGGTCTAGTGCCTTTTCTTCTACTGGAAGGTCATCTGGTGTTTTATTTTGGACGTCTACTGGAACCATCCTGTCTTGTTTTTGTAAATGTTTTGATATTGTCTGCTGTTTTTGGGGCATTCAGTGGTAATTTTCCTCATGTGTTGATTGTAGATTTGTTTGTTTTGTCCTGCTTTTTGGTTTTATTTGGTTATGTCTGAGCAGGTGGGCTGTGCATTCTTTGTTGTTTGCTCGTCTGTGGGCATGATACTTTTCACCTCCTTCTCCAATGGGCAGGGTCTGTCACTCAGGTGTGGTACAGCAGGGCAGGTCCAGCTGAAGGGGAGTTGCTGGGATAGGTTTCTCGTGGCACGTACCAGAGCTGACAGTGCAGACCGGGGTCAGTGCAGGGCAGGTTCTGGTAGGCCATGCCTGTGTTGCTTGGAAGTGTGATGTTCAGCACACAGTGCAGTTAGGCAGGAAGGAGGGAGTAGATTATGATGTGTGGAGCTAAGATGGGTATGGAAAAGATGAGAGAAAAGAGAGAGGAACAGGAGCCAAAGACATACACACAAAAAAGAGTGCTAAGGGAGCTTGCTATTGGAGTGGAGAGATGAGAGACTGCGAAATGGGGGAAAAAAAAAAAAAAAGAAAGGGTAAAAGAAAAAAATCAAGAAATTGAAAATGAAGAAACACAAAAAGGGAATAAGACAGAGAAGAAAACTAAACAAAGAAATGAAAAAAACAAGAAAAAAGAAATGCCCCCGAGGATGTCCCTGTGCGTCTGTGCAGAGTAAGGGACTAGCTTCCAAGCCAAGTGGTACCACCCAGCTAGAAGGAGCTTCCAAGCCGAGTAAAGAAAAAGAAAGCAAACAAACAAATTTAAACAACAAATCAGAGCAAACAAAAACAAAAAAGCTCCGGGGTTCCCACCAGCGTGGTGGCACCAGCGGGAAGCAGTTTCACAGTCGAGTGGTGTTTTGCAGCCTTTCAGGAAGAAGTAAGATGGTGCACGGAGCCAGATATTTGAGAAAAAGGAGGGGGAGGTGGTGAGAGGTAAGGACGAAATCTAAAGAAGCAGAAAAAAGCAACACCAGCAGCCAACAAATGGCACTTAGGGAGCTGGCCAGTGTGGGTGGGTGGAATACAAGCGGCAGTAGGGAGGAGCTTGTGCTTCCTTGCCAATAGACTGTGACTGCAGGACGCAGAGGAAGCTAAATGGGGGTGAAGAAAAGTGGGGGGTGGGAAAGCCTATATCGTGGGTTACTGGTTGTCCTGTCTCCTGCTGGAAGCTCCGTGAAGCTGCTTTTTCCTACCTCCTGTTCACTGATCTCCAATAGGAGTCCAAGATGGCGGATCTGTTCTGTGGTAGCTGATAGGGGACCTCTGCATGTATCTCTCCTTGCACTATGTTCCCAGTCAGTTTCTTATTCCATTTGGTGCTTGGCTGAGTTCTTTATCTCTTCATTTGATGGCTAGGGTTTCAGGATTGATGTGTGACTCTGTTTGACTTAGTTTTTCTGATCTTCGCTGCGGAGGGACAGCGTGATGCTTCTGACTATAGCACTATGTTGCCCAGAAGTCGTTTCCCAATTTTTTTAATTTGAAAAATTCAAATATATACTAAAAAAGTCAAGAGTGATCAAATGAACACTGATTTTTGTTAACATTTTGCTTCCCTTACTTTATGTCTTTTTATCTGTGTGCTTCTTTTTTCCCCCCTTAGATCTTTGCAATATTTCTATAGACTTAACTGCTTTTAAAGCAGCATTATAATCAGAAGGTTGCTTTGATTGTGTGGAAGTTTTAAAAAAGGAAGCTAGTTGTATGGTTCAAAAATTTAGTGACATTAGGTTAAGACATTCGACTTTTTTAAATGGCCAATTCCGTTGCATATCCTAAATAAAGTTTGTTTAATAAAGTAAACAAAACCAAAAATATGCTGGTGTTTTTCTTTCTCTCCTGGTAACAGAGTACTAAACTGGTGCATTTGGGTTCTGATAAAAGCAGAACTTTTATTTTTGGATTTTAACAACAAGTATTAGCGGTTAAAGCTCACATTTGGTATGCAAAATAAGGTCAGTATTAAGGTAAGTTCTTATGTGACAAACTCTGAATCATGGCAACTAGAGAGGTTAAGTTTTTGGACCAAGACACCCTGTCTTTTCTACTGTGCTTAAGAAGGTACTGCCATTGGTTCTGACTGTTCTTTGAGTATGCTTGTAGGACTGACCAAACCCTTTTCTGATGGACAAGTTTTTTCTTGCTAGTCCAAGAGCCACTGTATCTCTCTAAGGTAATTTTCTATATCCCTATTTCCATTGTGTATTGATCACATAGGTCTAAGGTAGGTTTCCTTGTTCTTCAGTGCATTTCACTTGTGTCTGTGTTGCTCCTACCTGCTTGCACTTTGCAGCTGTAAGTATTGGTGGCTGTTTGTGGTATATATCCATAGTATACTATAGTCGGCAGTTTATTGTGCTGCCCTCAAACTCTAAGCCCACCTGAGCAGAGAGGGAATGCTCAGCTTGGGCAGCCTGGAGCTGAAGGGAAAAATTGCTGAAAACATAACTCTTGGGTCCAAATGTATGTGTGGTTTTTTCTTTTGATAGATATTGTCAAATTTTCTGCCAAAATTGCATCAATTTGTCCTCACATCAGCAGAGGATAGTGTTTCTTCATAGGTATAATTCTTCATGACTTTGTATTAGGCCTAAGCATAAGAAAACAAAGGAAAAATAAATAAATTGGACTTCATCAAAATTAAAAAGTTTTATGCTTCAAAGGACACCATCAAAAAAGTGAAAAGGCAACCCAGAGAATGGGAGAAAATATTTGCAAATCATATATCTGATAAATGACTAATACTCCAATTATATATATAACTCTTGCCACTCAACAATAGACATATACCCCAATTAAAAAACGGGCAAAGGATTTGAACAGATATTTTTCCAAAGAAAATGTACAAATAGCCAATAAGCATATGATAAGATGCTCAACATCATTAGTCATTAAGGAAATGCAAAGTAAAATCACAGCGAGATGCTCCTTTATACCCATTAGACTGACTCTATCAAAATGATGGACAGTAACAAATGTTAGAGAGGGTGTGGAGCAAGTGGAACCCTCTTGCATTGCTGGTGGGAATGTAAAATGGTGCAGCTGCTTTGGAAAACAGTCTGGCAGTTCCTAAAATGTTAACCATAGAGTTACCATGTGACCTAGCAATTCCACTTCTAGGTATATATCCAAGAGAATTGAAAACATATTCCACAAAAAAAAAACTTGTACACAACTGTTCGTAACAGCATTATTCATAATAGCCAAAAAATAGAAACAACCCAAATGTCTATCTGTTTATAAATAGATAAATAGAATGTGATATATCTATACAATGCAATATTACCTGACTATAAAACTGAATGAAGTATTGATACATGGTATAATGTGGATCAACCTTGGAAACATTATGCTAAGTGAAAGAAGCTAGTCATGAAAGGCCTTATATTGTATGATCCCATTTATTCCAAATGTCCAGAATAGGCAAATCCTTAGTTCCAAAAAGTAGGTGTCTTAGGCTGGGTTCTCTAGAGAAGCAAAACCAGTGAAGTGTATAAATATATGTAGAGAGAGAGATTGTATCAAGGAAACAACTCACGCGATTCTAGAGGGTAGAACGTCCCAAGTCAGTGGATCAGGGTAGAGGCCTCTCCCAAGTCACGCAGACGCAGAAGCTGGCAAGCCCACGATTGGCAGGTCAGAGAGCAAGGCTCCCTCTCACAGGCTGCGCAGATTGACGAATCCCAGGTTCAGCAGATAAGCTGACAGCTCAGGTCGCGAGAACGGGAGATGAGATGACAGGAAACAGCTGCAGGATCCAGAGAGAGCAAAAAGCCAGAACGTCTGCTTATATTCAGATGCGGGCCACACCCCCAAGGAGACTCCCTTTCATCTGATTGGATACTCACAGTATATTCAATCATAGGAGTGATTACATTAAAACACTGAGAATCATGGCCTAGCCAAGCTGACACACAATCTTAACCATCACAGTACACCCTTTGTCAACTTGGCACATGTACACATCTCCTTAAACCATGTATAATCTCTGAATAAAGGCAGTTAGAAAGTCATACTTGCACCTAACATGATACAACTAACACGCGTACAATCGAAAGTGCACTAGCCCCGTTTACAGGTTATATCTTATAAGTGAAGGAAACAAAAATATTTGATGCACACATACAAAGTAGAAATACTCATAACAATTACGGTCCCCGTTTCTGCAACTGGTCACGTGGCTGTAACTGGTATTTAGAACTACCTTCTTCCACCACACATTCTGTATTCCCTTTGCCCTCAGCAAGTACCTCGGCTAGTCGTGGTTCTTTGCCTGGTGGGTTGACCCAAACCTTCATTCCTGAAGGGCCTGTGTCATTAGTCATGTCAGAATTAGGTTATTGTAGTTTTCCATTGACTTTAATCACAGGGCATGGTAGTACTAAGAGACGCCCCAAGGAATCTCTTGCATTCCAGACATACTCTTCTTTACCTCCATTATGTAATATCAATCTGATTTCCTCTTGGTAATCAGGATCAATCACACCAGCCAGTATGATAACTCCCTTCTTTGCCTGTTGACCAGAAGCATAAGGACCCCAAAGTGGCCAGGTGGCATTCTTAACTTCCAGTTCAATGGAGTCAGTGATGTTTCTCCAGGTGGGAGCATTCCTCCCTTTGGAACTAAGACCTCTAGGTCTGCAGAGCATAAGGTCGAGGGGACCGAAAGCAAAAATCTTGCAAGTGGGTCACTAGGGATAATAGTGAGTGGTGCCACTCCCATTTCCACCCCTTGATTCCTGAACCCGTGAATCCTGGTTATGGGAGAAACAGCACCATATATTGGACACTGGTTTAAAGCATATACAGCCTCCTGGAGAACATTGCCCCAACCCTGCAAGGTATTGCCACCTAGCTGGCGCCGTAATTGTGTCTTTAGAAGGCCATTCCATCGTTCTATCAAGCCAGCTGCTTCAGGATGATGGGGAACATGGTAAGACCAGTGAATTCCATGAGCATAGATAGGCCCACTGCCGCACTTCATTTGCTGTGAAGTGAGTCCCTTGATCTGAGTGAGGCAGTGCTGTGTGGGATACCATGAAGGTGGATAAGGCATTCTTTAAGTCTACGGATGGTAGTTTTGGCAGAAACATTGCATGCAGGGAAGGCAAATCCATATAGAGTAAGTGTCGATTCCAGTAAGGACAAAACGCTGCCTTTTCCATGATGGAAGTGGTCCAGTGTAATCAACTTGACACCTGGTTGCTGGCTGATGGCAGCTCAGGCCTCAAGGTGACTTGGTGACCCATGGTTAAGCATTCAGTCTCTACTAAGGCCCTGTAACAAGCCAAAAGTTGTTTATCAGAAGGAGAGTAGTTATTTGCAGAGGATGGCAGAGCTTTGCTCCAAAATCCTAAGTGTCTGCACTGTGATTCACCAATAGGGGCCTGCCAAAGACTCTAAACAGCATCTCTGTCTGCCACTGACACTTTAAGCACCATTGGATAAGCTGGATCATATGGTCCAGGTGGCAGAGCGGCTTGCACAGCAGCCTGAACTTGTTGCAGAGCTCTCTCTTGTTCTGGTCCCCACTCAAAACTAGCAGCTTTTTGAGTCAAATAGACTGGAGTAGCACACCCAAGTGAGGAATATGTTGCCTCCAAAATCCAAAGAGACCCACTAGGCATTGTGCCTCCTTTTTAGTTGTGGGAGCAGCAAGATGCAATAACTTCTCCTTCACTTTAGAAGGAATGTCTTGACATGCCCCACACCACTGGACCCCTAGAAATTTCACTGAAGTAGAAGGTGCCTGAATTTTTGTGGGATTAATCTCCCACCCTCTAGCACACAAATGTTTTACCAATAAGTCCAGAGTCATTGACACTTATTCCTTACCAGGTCCAATCAGCATAATGTTATCAATGTAATGGACCAGTGTGATGTCTTGTGGAAGGGAAAGGCGATCAAGGTCCCTGCAGATTAAATTATGACATAGGGCTGGAGACTTAATGTAGCCCTGAGGTAGGCAAGTGAAGGTGTATTGTTGGCCTTGCCAGCTGAAGGCAAACTGCTTCTGGTGGTCCTTTGAAACAGGTATGAAGAAAAAGGCATTAGCCAGATCAATAGCTGCATACCAGGTACCAGGAGATGTATTAATTTGCTCAAGCAGTGAAATTACATCTGGAACAGCAGCTGCAATTGGAGTCACCACCTGGTTAAGTTTTTGATAATCGACTGTCATTCTCCAAGATCCATCTGTTTTTTGCACAGGCCAGATAGGTGAGTTGAATGGGGATGTGGTGGAAATCACCACCCCTGCATTCTTCAAGTCCTTGATGGTGGCAGTAATCTCTGCAATCCTTCCAGGAATGTGGTATTGCTTTTGGTTTACTATTTTCCTAGGTAGGGGCAGTTCTGATGGCTTCCATTTGGCTTTTCCTACCATAATAGCCCTTACTGTATTTGTCAGGGATCCAGTGTGAGGGTTCTGCCAGTTGCTGAGTATATCTATTCCAATTATGCCTTCTGGAACGGGTGAAATCACTACAGGATGGGTTCGGAGACCCACCGGATCTGCTTTGAGATGGACGTGAGCCAAGACCCATTAATAACCTGACCTCCATATGCCCCTACTCTGACTGGTGGGCCAAGGTGACGTTTTGGGTCTCCTGGAATTAGTGTCAGTTCAGAGCCAGTATCCAGTAATCCCCGAAAAGTCTGATTATTTCCTTTTCCCCAGTCAACAGTCTCTTTCGTAAAAGGCCATAGATCCCTTTGGGGAAGGCTGGGAGAAAGATTAACAGTAAAAATTTTTGGCAGTGTATTGGAGTGCTTCCTCAAGGGGACCCGGCCTCCCCTTCATTCAATGGGTTGTGGGTCTTTAAACTCGCTCAAATCTGGGAATTGATTGAGGGGCTGTGACTCTCTATCCTGGCAATTCGAGTTAGACTACTGTTCACCTGACCTGAATTCATCCGTTTGTATAGATCAAGTAAATATTTAGTAGATTTCCTATCTATTTCACTCTAGGGACACCATGACTAAGTAGCCAATGCCGTAAGTCCATACGAGTCAGACTATTCTGATTACTGCTTTGACTCCTCTGTCCATTACTGTAACCACGCCCACCTTGTTTTTGTCGATCGAGCGCAGCCACTTGGCCCCTACTACCACAGGGTCCAGTCAGCCCCATTGTAGTTAGGTGTCTTAATTCAGTTAGGGCAGTGCCCACTGTCAAATCTGAGTTACATAAAATAGCAGTCACAGCAGTCTTCAAGGATACTGGAGCTCCCTTCACAAATTTGTTCCTCACAGTTGTGGTAAAAGGTGTGCCCTCTGGACACTCCATGTGTGGGTCAGTGGGTCTAACTTGATAAATCCACTCTAGCATGCCAGTTTCCCTAAGCCTTTGGATGCCTTCTTCTACAGTATACCAAGGCTGGTCTGGTACTTCAACTTGATTTAGTGTCAGCCACTTCATAATCTATGCTTCAGCAACCCAACCAAATAAACTATTAGATCCTTTCCTAACTTCTGTAGCTGAAACATTGAATGAACAGTCTGTGCTTAGTGGTCCCATATCAGTAAACTACACTGATCCATCTTTATGTTCCTTGCACCATTATCCCATACCCTTAATAGCCATTCCCACACATATTCCCCAGGTTTCTGTTTGTACATATTAGAAAACTCAAGTAGTTCTTTTGGAGTGTAGCATTCCTCCTCCTGGGTCACACTTTGTACTTCACCTTTTGGGGCTCCCTGGGACTTAAGTGTAGTTATAGGTCTAGAAGCCAGGATCAGTAGCGTGGCATTGTTTTGAGAACATTCAACATTATCTTGTAAAGCATCTGCCTCAGGCCATGCTCCAGGCAATGACTCAGGCAAGTGCTCTTTAGAGGCAGCTGGGCTTGGGCGTATCTCCTCAGATGGGAGTAGAGGGGATAATGGTTTTTCTGGGAAGGGTGGTTTAGCTGACAAACATGAAGTAATCTCTCCAGATGGGACTGGTTCTGCTGGCAGGAGTGATTCAACGGAATTTACAGGCTCAGTGCCCCCAGCTTCCTGATTATTTGCCCGTATGTCCCCATCCCAAGTCTCAGGATCGCATCTCTTCCCTATCAGTGCCCTTACTTTAACTTCAGACACCTCAATGGTTGGCAATTGAGCTGGCGTTGTAATTCAGCCACTCTTACAGTAAGACTCTGGGTTTGGTTTCCAGCAGTTTCGGCTCTGTTAGGACAAGAAATAAGGCTTTCTTTCAAAGCGCAAGTGGAAGCCCTGAGGTCATGTATGCGGCACTTGAGCCTTGTCTCTGAAGCCCTGAGCGCACCTCTTTCCTTCATCAGTTTGTCTAGTGAAATTAGGACAAACCAATCAGGTTCCTTATACCTCTCATTCTGACAAAGCTGTAGAAAGATATCACACACGTGTTCACCCTGAGCCACACCTTTCACCAATAGCTGATCTACCGGTGGTGATATTTTGCATATTTTTATTGCCACCTCACTCCATGGACTTGCAGTGACCTTTACTGTTGGAAGCAGAGTCACCAATGTCTTTATGACTGCAGACTTGAGAACCAATTTAGAAAACTCATCCTTACAATTTTGTTTCTCTAGAACCACTCCCGGTACCAAATGCCTTAGTCTGGGTTCTCTAGAGAAGCAAAACCAGCAAACTGTATAAATATATATAGAGAGAGAGACGTTATATCAAGGAAACAACTCACATGATTGTAGAGGGTAGAACGTCCCAAGTCCATTGATCAGGGTAGAGGCCTCTCCCAAGTCACACAGCCGCAGAAGCTGGTAAGCCCAAGATCAGCAGGTCAGAGAGCAAGGCTCCCGCTCACAGGCTGTGTAGATTGACGAATCCCAGGTTCAGCAGATAAGCTGACAGCTCAAGTCCCAAGAACGGGAGATGAGATGACAGGAAACATCCGCAGGATCCAGAGAGAGCAAAAAGCCAGAATGTCTGCTTATATTCAGATGCGGGCCACACCCCCAAAGAGACTCCCTTTCATTTGATTAGCTACTCACAGTATATTCAATAATAGGAGTGATTACATTAAAACACTGAGAATCACTGCTTAGCCAAGTTGACACACAGTCTTAACCATTACAGTAGGTTGATTGTTGCCAGAGGCTGGAGGTAGGGGGAAATGGGGAGTGACTGCTAATTGGTATGGGGTTTCTTTTCAGGTGATGAAAATGTTATGGAATTTGATGGTTTTAATGGTTGCACAACCTGTGAATATGATGTAAACCACTGAGTTGAACACTGTAAAATGAGTTATGTGTGAATTGTATGTTAATTATATCTCAATTTTGAATTAAAATAATTTTCTGTATTTGGGGAAAAACGTCAATTTGTGGCCATGGAGTCCAACAGAACCTAAGCACGGTAAGTATATAGAAAACCATTTGTTATATTATATAAAAAGAAATAAAAACTATTTAAAGCAAGAATAATAGAATTTTAAGGAGAGGTTCATAATATATGTATAAGTAAAAGATATGATTGCAGTAGTAAGAAGAGTGAGGGTACTAAATCCTCAAGTAGCCATGGGTCAAAGAGGAAATCACGAGGGAAATTTAAAGATATTTTAAAATGAGTGATAATAAAGATACAACATTGAAATTTGTGGAATTTACCTAAAGCTGTACTTAAAAGGAAATTTAAAACTTTTACTTTCTATAACAGAAAACCATTATTTACCAATATCAGGAATGAAAAATGGGATATCACTACTGATCCTACAGACATTAACAGGGTAATAGACTATTTTAAACAACTTCATACCCTTACATTTGACAAATAGACAAACTCAATGAAAACACAATTTACCAAAACTGACAAGAAGAAATAACAGATATAAATAGCCCTTTAACCTATAAAGAAGTTTAATTTGTAGTAAAAATCACCACAGAGTAAAACTCCTGGCCCACATGGTTTTATTGGTGAATTTTGTCAAATATTGAAGGAAAAAATACTACCAATCTTTATGAACTTTATCCAGAATACGAGGCTGAGGAACAATTTTCATCTTGTTTTAGATGCCAGAATAACTCTGATACCAAAGCTTGTTAAAGACATTAGAAGAAAGCTACAGACCAATGTCTCTCATGAATATAAATGGAAAAACCCTCAAAACATACTAGCAGATTGAATCCAGTGATATATGAAAAAGGACAGTACACCGATCAACAGTGTATGTTGATTCAACAGTGTTGATTCAGTATTGAAATATCAATTAAAGAATCAATGTAATTCACCACATTAACTGAGCAAAGTAGGAAAATCATATGATCAAATCAATAAATGCAGAGATAGCCATTGAAAAATTTGATACTCGTGATTAAAACTCTGTGTAAACTTATGAATAGACGAGAATCTCCTCAATTTGGCAAAGGGCATATATGAAAAGTCTACAGCTAAGTGGTGATTTATTGAATGTTTTACCTTAAGATCTGAAAATGGCAAGGATGTCTTCTCCCACCACTTCTGTAGGTAGTTCTACCATAACACACATATGTGTTCCTAAAAATCAGAGTGCTATTAAAAGTTGCACAATAAAAACCATAGGGCTTATGGGGAAAATAGGGCTAGGGGCACAACACCGAAAAACTTCATCAGTGACAAAAAAGTTAGGAACCTAATAAAAACCATAGCAGAGTTTTACACATATTAAATGACAAAATCTGCTTCTGAAAGGTCACAGCCTTGAAAACCCTGTGGAGCACAGTTCTACTCTACAACGCATGGGGTCTCCATGAGTCTGAATCAACTTGATGACAACTAATAACAGCAACAACACAGTCAGTATGGCACTTTATGTTTAGAAAAGACTGGAAGCTTGCTTGTGGAAATGGGTGTCAGAAGAGTTTCAGCTTGTGAGTTATTGTGAAGTGATGAAAGGGCAGTTACATGAAATCAGACAGAAAATTGTAACACCAGATGTGTATGGGTGTGGTTCATAACGTGTATTGAGATAGCTAGTCAGTGTGGGAGGTGTGTGCGTGTGTGTTTTGTGTATTCTTATGTGGCTCACTTTAGTTGGGTGCTATTTTCTGTGTTTACCTAGTGTTTCTTTTTGACAAAATTGTGCATAAGTTAACAAATTCTTGTATTTGTTCAAATTGTTCCCTAATTAATCAATCACATTGGAACAAAACAAGAGTTTTCAAAACCAGTTTTAGAGCATAGCTGACTATATTTAACATTGTTTTGGAGGTCCTAGCCAGAACAGTAAAGCAAGAAAAAGAAATAAAAGGCTTAAAGATTGGAAAGGAAGAAGTAAAAATGTCGTTATTTGCTGATGACTGCATGATTATGTAGAAAGTCCTAAGGCAGCTATACAAATACTACTAGAACTATTGAGTCATGAGGTTAAAGGTCGATATAAAAAGTTAATTGTATTTCTATATAATAGCAACAAATGATTAGAAAATAACATTTCTAAAGCAGTTCCCTTTATTTCCAGTTGGCAACTCCATGTGTATCAGAGTAGGGTTTTTCAATGGCTGACTTTTCTGAAGTAGATTGCCAGCCCTTTCTTCCTAATTTCCTTTAGTAACATCAGACCTCAAAATACTTTTACAACTTAATGATAAAACAAATAACCCAATGAGAAGTTAAAAATAGGCAAAAGTCTTCGCAGAAGAACACGTCTGAATGGCCAATAAGCCCATTAAAAAGATACTTGATATTTTTAATCATCAGGGAAATATACAGTAACACTACAATGAGATATTGCTTCACAGTCACTGGAATGACTAAGATTAAAAGGACAGTATGAAGTTTAAGGACACAAAACAGTCAGACCTCTCATATGTTGCTGGTGGGAATATAAAATTATACTGTTACTTTGTAAAACAGTTTAACAGTTTTTAAAGAAGTTAAATGTATACTTACTCTGTAACCCTGCATTGCTATTTCCAGTTATATACCCAAGAAAAATGAAGACATATGTCCAAAAAAAGACTTGTACATTAATGTTAATAGAAGGCTGATTTATAATAGCCAAAATCTAGAAACGAATTGTGGTATATGCTTTCAGTGGAATACTATTCAGCGATAAAAAGGAACTAACTACTAATAAATGCATTATATGGATGAATCTCAAAAGCATTATGCTAAGTAAAAGATGCTAGATTACAAAATACTACATACACCGTGTGATTCTATTTACATGAGATTCTGTTGCAGGCAAAACTCATCTATATGATACAAAGCAGGTCAGTGATTGTCTGGGGTGGGAATGCAGATACTTACTGCAAAGGAGCACCAAGGAACTTTGTGGGGATGATGGTAATGTTCTGTTTCTTATTTGGGCTGACAGTTACACAGTGTCAGAACTCATCTAATTGTATACTTAACATCTCTGCATTTTATTGTATGTAAATCATATCTCAATAAAGTTGACTTATTAAAGGTAAGTTTATTGAGAGAGGGCATAGAGAGATGGGAAGAACATTCTTGCCTTCTGCAGCTTTCAGACTAGTGTGACATAATAATCTGTCAATAAGCATTGTAATACTGTCAAATAAATGCTATTATAGAGTCAAGTATTAGGAATAAAGGAGTAGAGGAAAGTTTCCTGGAGGAAGTGATAGAGAAGCTGAACCTGAAGATTGGGAGGATTGTTTTCAAATATACAAATAGTTGAGTGATTTGCAAGGAGAAAGAGTGTTCCAGGCAGAGGAAACAATTTGTGCAAAGGCACAGAAGTGAGAGGGTGTGGCTGCAAGAACTGGAAGAGTGTTTGAGTAGATGACAGGTATTCGGGATAGTTGGAAAAGAGAATGTGTATGGGTGTGTGTGTTGTGGTAGTGAGAGATTATACTGGAGAAGTTTAGCAAAGACCTACATAATTCAGTCTCGAAGATCTTAGAAAGAACTTCATTATAATTATTTTTGAAAGAGATTGATTTTATCCTAAAAGTAGAACTGAACAGAGTAGTGAGAAGATCACATTTTATGTTTTAGGAAGATCATTCTGGCTCCAAATGTGAAAAATTAATTAAAGGAGGCAAAACTGCAGGCATGGGACCCAGTTACAAAGTTTTTTAGAAATTGTCAGGTAGTTGTTAGTTTGTACTAGGAAAGTGACACTGGAGATGATGAAAAGTGAAGAGATTCCAGATCAATTTGGATCCAAGCTCGGCTTGGATCAGGTATGCACCTCTGCTCCATGCTGCTGTGCCTAACGGGTAATTATGCAGTGGCTCATCAGTTACTCAGTGAAACTGTGAGATTAGACTCTGTGAGAACAGAACAAGGCATGAACAGGGCAGAGAGCAGGCAGATTATTAAGGCTAACCCCTGTGGTTAATTCCTGATTATTTACATTTAAAAAATCTTCTTTAGGGAATAGTCATATATGATCTGATGCCTTTTCTCTTGAAGGGAGGGCATCTACTGTAAGTTTCCCGGTCATTCAGGAGTTTTGTTTTTGTTTTTTTTTGGTTTTTACTCCAATTTTCTGTATCAAAGCTCCATGACATTAAATGTTGTCTGTTAATACTGTAACATGAGTAGGCTGTTTTCTGCCATTATTATTTAACTCAGTTTTTGTTAAAGGACTTAAAGAATAACCTTTTTTTGCTAAAATTATGTTTGAGTATAAATATAATGTTTGATCTTAAATATTTAACCTTACAGAGGAAGTATTATTGCTTAGTGGTTAAGAGCTAGGGCTGTTGAGTTAGACTAGGCTTCAGTCTTCACTCCACTGTTTACCATATGACCACTCTCTCTACTCTCTGAGCCTTAAATTTTGTTTACCTGTACAATAGGGATAATAATAGTGTTTATCTCAAGGGCCTTTGTGAGGATTAAAGTAGATAATCCATATAAAAAGTCTTAACACAATGTCTGTCACATATTAAGTATTCAGAAACTTTTAGCTATTATCATTGTCTTTCCTTTTTTCAGTGAACAGTGAAATTACTCATCTCATTTATGTAACTGCTTATTTGTCAATGATTATTGCCTTATCTGCCTGAAAGGTGCAGTGAAAATATTAGGATATAAGTTTAGCTATTTGACCTTGTTGTTGTTGTTACCTGTCTTTGAGTCAGCCTTTGGCTCGTGGCAACCCCATGTGCACACACAATGGAATGAAATGCTGCCAGGTTTTGTGCCCAACCTCATGATTGGTTGCAGATCGGACTGTTGTGATCCGTAGTGTTTTCATTGACTGATACTGGAAATAGACCCAGGCCTTTCTTCCCTAGTCTGTCTTAGTCCAAAAGCTCCCCTGAAACCTGTTTGGCATAACCGGAACATGCAAGCTTCCACTGACAGATGGGTGGTGGCTGTGCATGAGGTCCATTGGCCAGCAGTTGGATCAGGGTCTTCCTCATGGAGGGCACTGAACCACCAGTGCCTCTATTTGACCTTAAAAACTACTTTTTAACAGCTTTATCAAGGTTTAACTGACTTATAATAAATTAAACATATTTCTCGTATATAATTTGATAAGTTTATACCACAGTTTGTTTATTCATTCACTTGTTGACATTTAAGCCATTTCCCAGTTTTTTGTTTTTGTTTTTTGTTTTTTTTTTTGGGTATTACAAATAAAGCTACTGTTGTGAACATTCTGTACAAGTCTTCGTATGGACTTTTGCTTTCATTTTTCTTAAGTAAATACCTAGTTGTGGAATAGCTAGGTCCAATGGTAGTTGTGTGTTTAACTTTTTTATGAAACTACCAAACTGTTTTCCAAAGTCTTTGTACCATTTTACACTCCCACCAGCAGTGTGTGAGTGTTCCATTCCACATCCATACTGACACTTGATATGTTCAGTCAAAAAGCTATTTTTAAAGATTATTACCCTTTAATGTGTTTTTTCTTATTATAAACACATATGATATTACATAAAGATTATTTGAATGAAGTACAAAATGTGCCAGATAACTAAAGATTTTTAAGTTGCCTTTAAAGTGTTTGGAGTTGTGCTGAAATCTCTTTATTGGCAAGGTAAGAGATGATTTGTTAAAAATAGTGGCAAATTGAAGGGATAGAGTTTTCCTTTGAGAAGCTAATTTGGTAATGTGTTTACCTGTTTTATATGTGTGTTTTTTCTTTTGATAGAGTTTTCCAGAAAAGGACCTTCTGCACTGTCCATCTAAAGATGCAGTTGAAGCTCATTTTATGTCTTGTATGAAAGAAGCTGATGCTTTAAAGCATAAAAGTCAAGTAATCAATGAAATGCAGAAAAAAGATCACAAGCAGCTCTGGATGGGATTACAAAATGGTAAATATAGTAATGTTTAATTTTGAAATCCCACTTTATCAACTGTAACTATAACCTTGTGAGTAATTGGTACGTCTTAGGATTGGTGGTAAAGTCCCTGGGTCTCTAGGTATGCTTGACTGCTAACCTAAAGGCTGGTGGTTTGAACCCACCCATCGGTACCATGAAGGAAAAGGCCTGTTAAGATTACAGCCAAGAAAACCTTATGGAGAAGTTCTATCGTGTAACACTTGGAATTGCCGTGAGTCAGAATCGACTCAGTGGCAACTAACAACAAGATTGGTGGTACAAATTTAAATTTCAGCCTCCAAGTCCAAAATTTTGCAAAGAAGCTACCATTAGTTACCTTCTACTTGTACCCTTCTAACATCCGTCTGTTCATAGATACTGTAGCATGAGACTGATCGCTTTGTCAATAACATGTCAGTATAAACTCTGTTTAACTTCTGAGGAAAGTGCCTTGACTCCTAAGAAGGGGTCTTTACTCCTCAGTCATGGCCTTCTAGGATTGAAACTGAAAACCCTGGGTGTGTACCAAGGTATTTTTGCTTTGGCAAAGCTCGAACTCCATCACGGTAAACACTGTGCTTACTTTCTCAGCACAGTAAGACTGTTGATTTGTGTTTCTGTTTTGTCTCCCCTTGTTGGCATTTAGAAAATATACTCAAGGGAAAAATGAGGGGAATCTGGAGCTCCACTCTGTAGACCCCCTCTTTTGGAGACCATAACTCCTTAATCTTGCCTGCATCGATGACTTGCAATGCCTTGAAACAGTGGTATTATGTACAAGCGGTCCTCACTTTCCATGGTCTGATATACTTGAATTTTAGTTACCATGGTTTAGTTTAGTAACACCAGTTCCCTAACAGCACGGTTCAGATTTCAGTTACCATAGTATATTAACCGTGGATAATTGCGTAAAGTACAAACTTCATTACTAGCCCTTCAGTCCACAGATCATTACTTAAATAACAGTTGTGCATCATGATCAGTGACCAGTCACATCACTCTTTGAAAGTCATCAGTGATTTGTCACTGCATATCTGTTATTCAGTTCACCACAAACAGGAAAATGTGTAGTTGTGTTACTTCCTTGTCTCCCAGCGGTAAACCTCCATGACCTACAAGTGGATAATTGAAAGAGGGAATAAGACCACCAAAGATGGAATTGCAGCAAACAAACAAAAAGTGATAATGCTGGAAGTGAAATATGAATAGAATGTAATGTAATAATAGAAGAAATAGGTGACTGAGGGATTGTTGGCACTGCCATCATTTTAGAGACTTTAGATATGCAGTCAGAGGAACTCAGTGAAGGTGAACTTACCAACATAAGTAAGGAAAGTGGTTGTGATGGAAAGGATGAAGATGTGCCAGAGGAAGTGATGCTGGCAAAAAACTTCACGATAAAGGAATTCTCAGAATATTTTGAAAGTGCAAAGGATAAAATGTTGAAAATTGACCCATCCTTAGAAAGGAGTATGACAGTTTACCAAGGTATAGAAAAGATGCTTGCTCATAAGTTATTTGTTGAGAAATCAAGCAGTGTTCAAACTACACTTGCCTAAGTTTTTTAGAAAGAAAATTTAATTCTTAATGTTTCTAATGTTTTAAATTACAGTGTATTAAATAAATACTAGTTTTATCTTTTAAATTGTCCTGTACATTAAAAGCCAACAGTAAGAGAGTTTTTCATGTTTGAGCAAAATTTTTTAAAGGTTGTGGAACAATCATAATATTTGCAATTACTTATTAAGATCACTTTGCACAGTTTCACTTTACGTAGTCATTTTTACAGTCCTGCACTACCATACATAGCAAACACTGCCTATATTATGTCCATCTTGGATAGTTGTTTTTGGTCAGGGAGGTAAGTTAGTCCAGTATAAGTTACTTTTTCATGACAGTAACTAGAATAAATACAAGAAAACTAACCTGAAAGCATAATTTTAAAAATGTGATCTCTTTGTATCCTTTGGATTATGTTATTATCATGTCAAAGAGGTATCCGTGGTTACTTAGTATTTATTAAACTTCCATTGTGCAAAATAGAGGGTATGATCTATGACCTCAGTAGCACAAAGACATATTTTCTAACAGTGTGTATTGTAAATTAAATTCTCTAATTTCCTTTTTCTTTAAGTTTTCTAGATTTGACCTGGGTTGTGTAGAGTTGCTCTTTATTTCATATTTATACATCTAATACTCCTCAACTAGATTTTTTAAGCTTTGCAAAGACAGACACCAGCCTTTTCACCTCATTTATGTAGCTGAGTACACAAATTCTCATAAAGAATTCATAATCCCTTAAGGTGTACTTTTTCCTTTTTCTTGCTGGCCATTTGAAGATGAAGTGATATTTTAGGAGGCTTCTGAATAAGAAGATAGCCTAAATGGAAGAAGACATAGATCATATAGAGAGAGAAGGAATCTGAGGATAATTTATCTTCAGAATTTAATTGAAGTAGACAATTTAAACATACAGATAAGTAGATGTTCTTGAAATCTCTTGTGAATGTAGTGAGTCTACTATGGAGAGCTTACGTATTCAGCAGAGGATTTTAAAAATGATTGAAATAGTTCAGTTGGGACATTGAAGAAAGATCTAGTTTTTAGTCCGAGCTCTACCAGTAGTTCCTTAGAGCAAGTCTGTTAACCCTTTGAGCTTCATTTTTTTAGTCTATAAAACAAGAGAATATCTGCTGTGTTGCCATACAGGCAGAGGCTTTAATGAAACACTAGTACAGTTTATAGAAAAGTGTTTGAAAGGAAGTAAAGCTGTCTTGTTGAAAGGAATTATTTAGAAGTCAATATGAGACTCCAGATTAGGGGTTGGCAAACTGTGGCGACCACCAGCCACCTGTTTTTGTAAATATCATCTCACCCAGTCATGCCCATTCATTTGTATATTGTCTATGGCTGGTTTTGTGCTACAACAGCAAGGTTAAATAGTTGTGACAAAGACCGTAAGCCTAAAATATTATACCATCTGGCCCTTTAAGAGAAAGTTTGCCAACCCCTAGATAGCTGACCAAACCATAGCTTATATTTTCCATTGACCTAAAGCATGCCTCAGAATGTCACACATTCAGAACTAGTGTAACTTAATATATCAGACATAGCCTAATAACTACCTTCAATCTTATTTCTTAGGCATAAAATTCTTTTTTTCCTATTTTTGCTGTAGCTAATGTTCTTTCTTAGATTTGTGATTGTTGGTATTTGGTTAAAATATACTTCATTTTTATTTTGGCTATAATTTTTTTTTAACTAAGTTTTGGTTTGTTTGTAATGGTCATGGTTGAGCTGCCACTACTCAAAATCTTAGGAGAGGTATACTGTGGATATAGGAGACCTTGGTGCTTTATTTTCTGTTTTTTTTTGAAAAAATATTCATTTAGGAAATCTTCAGCTGGGTGAATTCTTGTTTATAGACAATATAGTTTGGTGGTAAAATGCTGAATGTTTAAATTAAGGTAACTTGGTGAAAGATGGGTGTGGTTATTCTGCTCCTTCTGCCTGGAATGCCCTTTCTCTCGTTTTTTTGTATGTTTAACTCCTAGTCGTGCTTTAATGCTCATTTCTGTTGTCACCTTTTATGTATAGTCTTCTTTCTTATTTGTTTAGTCAACAAATATTTATTGACATGTGCCTGACACTGTGCTCGGTGCTAGGGATCATTCATCACTGATGGACACATTTGACCCCTGTCTTCATGGAGCTTACAGCCTTGCCAAGGCAGAACTGTTTGTGTTCTCCTACTGTCATGGCTCCTTGTCCGTATATATGCACCTTTACTCACATTTTATCACACTGTGTTTTGTGTTCTAGGTAGTGGAGATACAGCAGTGAACAAAACAAATTCTTGCCTTTGTGCAGCTTAAATTCTAGTGAGAGAGACAAACAGTTCTTTTCTAATATGGCAAGGAAATAATATTAACAGCTTTTCATAAATAAGATTAATGTTAGTATAAAAGAGAAGATGTGCCTTGTTTGAATTTACTTATGGAAATGGGTTTTAGGCTTAAGAATTTTTTCCTCCACAGGAAGACCCTATTTATGAAGTCAAAATGTTTTACTTTTTGGCTAGCATAATTGTAAATTTGTTAAAATAGAGATAAATCAGATGGTAACTGTATTTCATTCAAAACTGCACCTGTACAACATAACAGCTAATGATTTAAACAATTTCAAATAATTTCAAAGGCTGATTCTAATTTCCCAGAACTCTGTGAGAGAAATAAGAAAAGCTTATGAAACCAAGAAGACTCATTTAAGACATTCTGTGCCTTTCAGTGTTTTTTGGTTTTAAATGAGTTTTCTTTTAAGATATAAAAATATTTAACCTCCTTGTGAAACAAAGTTGATGACCACAAAAAAGCAAAGAAAGTAGCATTTTTTTAATTTATGAAACAGTTATCACTACATATGCAGGCTGCTTTTTCTATTAAATGTTGAGCTATTTTTCTTATAAGTTAGAAATTTTAGGGAAAAAAAATCCCAAATATTTTTAACATATGACTTAATTTTCAGTCTGGTTTTTGAAAGTGTGTGTTAAATTCTAAAAAGAGATGGCATTAAAAATTTTGATAAACCTTCAAATAAAGGCAAGATTTGAGTGCTAAATAAGTTGAAAATTTACTTTGTTTCTAAAGTATGCTTAATCTTTTTGAGCTAGTTAATTGTTTTTTTTTAGAGAATCAGTTATTTGACAGTGTGCCATGTTAACTTAAAACTGGTTTCTATGAGGAAGCAGTGATAGCCAAAGGCGGTTTTATAACAAGTCATAACATTTTGAAAATACTTTGTTTGGTAGGTGATATAAAAGATAAATAAATGCAAGGGTTCTAGCTCTGTGGAGGCTTGTATGATAAAGACAGATAGGTTGTAATCACATTGCTTTGTTTTTATTAGTTGCACATAGTTGAATAGGGTCACTATGAGTCAAAATTGATTCAATGGCAGTGGGTCTGGGGTTTTTTGTGTTTTTTTTTTTTTTTTTAATAGTAGAATAAGTATTGGACTGAGAATCTGTTAATCTGAGAAGGAGCATTGGACCTGATGTGTTTTTTGCTGCATCTCTTATCAGTTGTACGGTCATGGCAGATGACTTTTCTCTCTAAGCTAGAGTTTCCTTATAAATGTAAAAGTGGTTATACCTTAGTCTGTTGTTGTTATTAGCTGCCGTCGAGTTGATCCTCCAGCTCATTGTGACCCCCATGCACAATGGAACAAAACATTGCTCAGTCCTGTGCCATACCCATAATCGATTGCAGATTGGATTGTTGTGATCCATGGGGTTTTCATTGGCTGATTTTTGGAAGTAGATCACCAGGCCTTTCTTCTTAATCTATCTTAGTCCGGAAGCTCTCCTGAAGCCTGTTTAGCATCATAGCAACCCGCAAGCCTCCATTGACAGGTGAGTAGTGGCTTTGCATGGGGTGCAATGACCAGGAATCGAACCCGGGTCTCCCACATGGAAGGCAAGAATTCTACCACTGAACCACCCATACCCCCTTACCCAGTCCGTTAATGCTATCATAAAAAGGAATGTTGATTACTTTGATGCCATACCGATTTTTAAACTTACGCTGATTTCTACTAATTACTGTTTTACTTTCTGAATGCTCAAAAACACATTGTAGGATTTTGCTTGGATTTAACATCAGGTTTACCGGTTGATAAAATCGATATGCATTTTTAAATTGAAACATTTACCTGTCTCCAGACCTCAGACATCTCTCCCATTTTTCATTGTTTCACAAGATTATTGTCATTGGTTCTTTTATCATGAAGTTTTTTTTAGTACCCTCTAAAGTAATTGCCCTTTATCTGAAGGCTTGCATTAATTTAAAGCAGCAAAGTCATCATTGTCTCTGAGCCTATATAAGCATCATTTTTACCTCAGCTGTATGTTTTCGTCGTCTCCTCTTTGAAAACCAATCGGTTGTTGGAGAACATGGAAGCCAAACACAAGGTGAATAGTTGAGCTTTCTCTCTGTTGTCTCTTAATATGCTGTCTTCCTCAGTAATAGTCTTTATGTGTTCCTTCATATTTTTGCCAAACTCAGTTTATAAAGCTCACTTTGTTTTCTTACTACTTAGCCTGCCTGCCATAGCTTGGTTCATCTTTTATGGGTCTCATTTTAATGTTAACTCATTATACAGATAATCATTGAATACCTACTATGTGTTTTGTGTTCTTGGCAGTGGAGATATAGCAGTGAAGAAAACAGACAGAAATTCCTGCCTTTGTACAGCTTAATTCTAGTGGGAGAGACAGACAGTAAGCAAGTAAAATACATTGTGTGTCATATGACGATAAGTGCTATCGGAGAAAAATAAAGCAGGGAAAGATGAGAAGGGAGAATGTTGGGAGAGGGCATTGCTGTTTTAAAAAGGATGGTTAGGGAGACCTCACTGATTGGATGACACTGAATGAAAACCTGAAGTGGGACAGGGACTATGCGTTTATCTAGGCTTAAGAGGTTTCTAGGCAGAGGGACCTTCAAGGGCAAAGGTCCTGAGGTGGGAATATGCTAGACACTTTTGAAGTATAGAGACCTTTTCATAGCTTTACAGAGTGTTAGATAAGGTGAGTTTCTCTTCTGATACCCTTCTCTAGTGTACTTGTCACATTTTTCCTCTACCTACTGAGGCCAGTGCTCCCCCCTCACATTCTGTGCTTGTTAGATTCTTTTTGTGTTAGAAATTTTAATGTCTTAAATCTTGATTATATCCATAGTATCATTTAATCTTCTGGTAAGATATTACTTTTTTTTTTCTGACCTATATTATGTTTAACAGGGCATAGTGAACAGAATTTATGTACACTATTCCATGTTCTTTTTGTTGCTTATTTTCTCCTTTCAATTATTAAACACCTTTTCCATTATTCACTCCTTTAAAATAAAATACATTCCTTTATTGCTTGGAGTTCATTATTAGAGATAAATCCTACATGTATCATTTTAATGCTGTTTGTTCTCTTATGCATTAGCAAAAGTGGATAGTAGGATTTTCTACATTTTAGCAGATTCTCTTTTGTCACATCAGATGTCCAGAAGCGTACCAGTACCAGCCCTATGGATTTTGTACTGTCTTCCCTGTGTTCCTTCAAAAGAAGTGACCAAAGTCTGCTATACTTGGAGCTGAGAGTGGTGAAAGAGGAGGCTGACATTTTTTTTCAATTTTTGATGCTCCTAAGTATTATTTCTCAGAGTATAAGAAACTTGCTACCTCAGGAGATCAGTATTCTGTAAGAATAGTCTCATTTCTTTTGTTTAGTCTCTGTAATACTGATTCTCCTCTCATGTTTTACTCAACTTTTAAATTTTAGTTTTGCTTTTCCCCCACTTTTTCAGAATTTTTTTCTGAACTTTTTTATTTTTTTAATCTGTCAAGTGTCTTTTTTTTTACATAGATAACATTTTTTATTTTAAAAAAACAAAAACCTGTATTTTCCAAAGCAACAACGACAAAATAGTAAGCTGCGTGGTATTGTTTACATTTTTGCAGATCTCGTTAGTGTCTGGCTCCATAGAAGACAGCTGGATACTTGTATCTGCTTATGCATTCAGTCTGTTGTCATATGCTGTTTGGTTGAAGTATATGAAGAAAATCCAACCTCATAGAGATATATGGTAAAAAGGAGTAGTGTTTTAATAACTTTTTTAGATAATTGTGGCTATTCTTTTTTTTTTAATAATTTTTTTGTTGTTGTAAATATACACAGCAAAAAAGATACCAATTCAAGTTTCTGCATGTACCGTTCAGTGGCATTAATTACATTCTTTGAATTGTGAAACCATTCTCACCCTCCTTTTCTGAGTTGTTCCTCCCCCATTAACATAAACTCACTGCCCCCAAGGTTCCTATCTAATCTTTTAAGTTGATGTTAATTTGATCCCATATAGACAGATCTTAAAAGAGCATAATACTCAAGGCAGACATTCTTTACTAGTTAAGCTAAACTATTGTTTGGTTTTAAGAAGATATCATGGATTGAATTGTGTCCCCAAAAAATGTGTGTCAATTTGGCTGGGCCATCATTCCCAGTATTGTATGGTTATCCACCATTTCGTGATCTGATGTGATTATCCTATGTGTTGTAAATCCTAACCTCTGTGATGATAATGGGGCAGGATTAGAGGTAGTTATGCTAGTGAGACACAACTCAGTCTACAGGATTAGGTTGTATCATGAGTTGATCTCTTTTGAGATATAAAAGAGAAAAGTGAGCAGTGAGGAGAGGGACTTCTACCACCAAGAAAGAAGAGCTGGGAGTGAAGTGCATCCTTTAGACCTGGGGGTCCCTGTGCTGAGAAGCTCCTAGATGAGGGAAAGATTGATGACAAGGACCTTCCCCCAGAGCTGACACCCTGAATTTGGACTTCTAGCCTCCTAAACTATGAAAGAATAAACTTCTGTTTGTTAAAGCCAGCCACTTGTGATATTTCTGTATAGCAGCACTAGATAACTAAGAAGACTTCAGGGGATATTTTTGGTTTAAGGTTTAAAGATTATCTCAGGGCAGTAGTTTCAGGGGTACATCCAGCCTCTATGGCTCCAGAAAATCTGGAGTCCATGAGAATTTGAAATTCTCTTCTGTATTTCTCCCCTTTTGATCAGAGTTCTTCTATAGAATCTTTGACCAAAACGTTCAGTAATGGTAGCTGGACTCCATCTAGTTCTTCTGGTCTCAAGGCAAACGAGACAGTTATTCGTGGAGGCAATTAGCCACACATTCCATTTTCTCCTTTTGTTCCTGACTCCTTCCTCTGTTGTTCCAGGTGAATAGAGACCAATTATTGTGCCTTGAATGGCCGCTTGCAAGCTTTTGAGACCGCAGGCACTACGCAGTGAACTAAGAGGTAGAACAGAAGCACTAAACATGTTATTAGGTCAGTTGACTGGAATGTCCCATGAAATCATGATCCTAAACCTTTAAACCAAGGAACCAAATCCTGTGAGGTATTCGGTTGTTCATAAGTAGCCTCAGCAGGTACTCTTTTTTATTTTTTGCCATTTCAACTTTTTACAGGTATACAACTTATTGACAGCAATTATATTAATTGGCTGTGCAACCCTACCTTTAATCAGTGTGATTTTTCCATCACTGTAAACCAAAACTCAGTATTTTATAAGCAGTAACCTACCTCTTTTCCCCTCCCTCCTGTCCCTGGTAACCACTAAGAAACTTAGGTCTCTATACATATGCTTTTGTTTTTTTATTTAAATGAGGTCATACAATATTTTTCCTTTTGTGATTGACTGATTTCACTCAGCGTAATGTCTTCAGGCTCCATCCATATTGGAGCATGTATCAAGGCTTCATTTCTCTTACTGACTGAGTAGTATTCCATTATATGTATGTACCACATTATTTTATCCATTCATCCGTTAATGGGCATTTAGGTTGCAGAATACAAAGTCAGTTCACTCTGGCTGCTAAATGGAGAATGGAATAGAAGAGACCAAGAGTGGAAGTGGAGAGGCTCTGTTGTTAGTCCAGGTGTAGAATAATGGTGGTCTTTAGGGTGACGATAGATAGTAGAGATGGAGAAAAGTCAGTAGATTTGGGGTTTATTTTGGAGTTAGAATTGACAGAATCTGTTGTTGGATTAAAATCCCTAGGTGGTGCAGATCATTAACATGTTCACATGCTAACCGAAAAGTAGGAGATTCAAGTCCACCCAGAGACAAACCTCAGAAGAGAAGTCTGGCAATCTACTTCTGAAAAATCAGCCATCGAAAATCCTATGTATGGAGCACAGTTCTACTCTGACACACATGGAGTCACATGAGTCTGAATTGACTCTATGGCAACTCGTTTTTTATTTTTTTTTGATTGAATGGAGAAGTTGAGATAAAAGAAAAGAATTATTCCTAGGGCTCTGGCTTAGGTGATGGTGCTTTATACTGGGATATGAAATACCAGATAAATAATTTAGGGATGAGAAACAAACCAGAATTTTGAGACTGAAAGTTTGAGATGTCTGTGAGACATTCAAGTGGAGATACACTGAGTTGGATGTTGCTAAAGTTAAGTATTGTGTGTGGCAGTAGATGGAGAAGGCTTATTAGATTTGAACCTAATGCTGCAGCTTCTAATTCACATTCTGTTTACCTTCACAATAAAAATACCACAAAATAAATGGCAGCTTTTTTATATTAGCTTCAAGGATATGACAGTTGATATGTCCCAGTGATACAGGCAGTGAAATACGGGCAGTCCGATTTATACCGGATGTTTAGCGATTCTTTATATCCACTAACCATTGTGTGGCTTTCTTTCTACCTACAGCTGAATTAATCTTTTCCATTATTGTTTTGCCTGCAACACTTTTTGCAGGAAGGTGAGTAAGTTCATTCTGAAGCTGCGTGTGAGGCTTTCAAGAATCTACAACTTTGTGAGAAAGTTGCTTAAAGCAAACTTGTAACCTACTTAAGTATTCAATTAGGTTTTACTGTGTAACAAGCAGGTAGTTTAGTATGTACATTACGTGTTTCAAATTAGTCTCTTGGTGTTCTGCTTTTTGTAGTTAAAATAATGGTGGAAATATAAGAAGTTTACGCATTTGGCTTTTTAATATAAAGCCATAAAGATTATTTGCTAGACTTTTGGAAAGGATTGTTCTTGAAGTTACATGATTTAAATGAATAAATAAATTTTGTAATAATTTGGATTATAGTCTCTTACAATGCAAGTCTGAAGTAGACTTGGCAGTGCGTATCATGGATAATAAAACTTGTGAAAACATTTAGACAGTTATTTCACAATACATTACTGATGGTATTAGCATAGGCCTGTTGGGAAGAGTTCACTACTAACAGTGAATGGTCATATACCCCAGAGTTCATCAACGATAGGGAATACATTTTTGCCTGTGATTCAGTTAATACATGTATAAGTCTGTATAAGAGTAGGTTGATACTTCTGTGTAAACTCTTATTAGCAATTAAAAATATTTTTAATGAATTCTTAAAATAGTGTTAATATGATGCAAAAGTTTAGTTTGTAGCATCCTTTTAAATTGACATGTCAAATCATTGAAGTAAAAAGACCATCAAATTTTATTTGTATTTGGTCTAGATTAAAGAATTTTAAATATTTATACCTTCTAAGATACTGTTGGAGCCCTGGTGGCACAGTGGTTAAGAGCCTGGCTGCTAACCAAAAGGTTGGCAGCTCAAGTCCACCAGCCACTCCTTGGAAACCCTGTGGGGCGTTCTACTCTGTCCTGTAGGGTCACTATGAGTTGGAATCGACTTGACGGCAATGGATAAGATACTCTGCTTTTCTTAGAAGTTAAGTTTGAGAAGGTCCGAGAAGCTTTTCTTCATGAATGTTGATACACTGTGTAGAGGAAATGTAGACAGACGTCTGTCTGATCAGTGAATCTCAGTCTTGGAGTCATGACTGAGTTTACAGTATGATTCCTTTTCTTAAAAAAAAATATACATGCACAGAGGCATATACATGTATGTTGTTGTTAGGTGCCCTCGAGTCAATTCCAACTCATAGTGATCCCATAGGACAGAGTAGAACTGCCCGTAGAATTCTCTAGACTGTAATCTTTACAGGAGCACATCACCAGGTCTTTCACCCACGGAGCTGCTGGATGGGTTCGAACTGCCAACCTTTCGTTAGCTTATTTTGTTTTTAAATGAATTTTTTAATTACGGAACGTTTTAAAAGAGTTTCGTGATTCTCCTTAAAAGAACAGGAAATCCCTAGATGTATTTACTTTCCTAATCATTTTTAAAATTTTTTCCACTAGCCCCTCATCACCTTTCTGGAGAGCAGTGGTTCTTAAAAGTGTAGGCCTTGGGCCAGAAGCATCCTTATTACCTGGGGACTGATTAGAAATGCAGTTCTTGGGCCCTACCCTGGATCTACTGAATCAGAAGCTCTGGGATAGGACCCAGTAACCTGCATTTCCACAGGCCCTCCAGGTCATGGTAGAGTTAAGTCCAAAGCCTGGGCTGTTCCATTTATCAAGTTTCTCGTGTGTTCCAGCAGCCCAGCCCTTGAGAGCTAGTGTTGTTTAGTTGTTATGACTCATTTGGGCTGTATTTGGAACCATATTCTTTTTTTAAACAAAAGAAATTTGGCATATTAACAAATTAAACAGTTATTTTAACTAGTACCTCTTAATGTGAACTAGCCCTGTAAACTTCTTATTGTAAACTTAACCATAATTGTTTCCGGATAATGGTAATTATTTTATTTTTGCTGAGGTGACTATTAAATGACGAATCCTTTCATTACATTAAGACTAAATTCTGGGTCCATTTTTGTAGTAAGTAACGTGTCTTCTATATTTTTCCTTTTTTGCTTCCTTTCATCCACCTCTCTAGCTGTCTGTGTAGCACTTGATCTAGTTTTGTATATATTAACAACTTTTCTTTTCCTCTCTCTTCTCATTTACACTTATTTAGTGTCTGCCCCATTCCTTCATTATCCTTCTAGGGTCTGGATGGTCAAATCTTAGCTCAACATCAGTAATTACCTTAATGTGTTACTTCTTCCCAGGCATCATGTGCTTTTTAACAAAGGCCTAGAAAGGTATTGAGAATTTCAGAATTTCAAGCACCCCCAGCCCCCACAGCTCCCCATCCCCCCGGCCCCCATGACATTCTTCCGTGTGTACACGAGTCCTGATTAGTGGCTGTGATGATGAATTCTGGTTGTCAAAAATCTATATATTAAGAATATCATTTCCTTTTGTTTAATTTTATCATGTGGTGATGCTCAGTTCTATTTTGATTTATTCATTAGTATTATTATTCACTTTTATCTTTTAAAGTTTACTTGTAGCAGATATGTTTACATTTAAAGCCAGATATGTTTTGATAATGAAATTTACCGTAAGTACTGCAAGTGAAAGGTGGTGCTACAATATATGCTTGGAAGAACAGTTCTGATGATTATACTTGCGTGAACACAATCATATGATGGTAAAACTGGCAAAAACTTAAAAAAAAGTTAATATGTTATTTTCAGTTAGATTAAATAAGTTGCTCTGTTCCAATTTATTTCAGGTGAATTGTGCTAGGCCTAAATACCAATATACTTTTTCTCTGAGGGAAAAAAAAGATCATTTCCTGAACCAAAGAAGTCAGTAATTTCTACAGCAGTGCTATATTTTTATTATTCATTACATGCTTTTTCCCTTTTACTGCTTTAGAAACTGTAGAAGATTTCCAAATCCTTTTATGTTTAAATCACACTGAAATATATAAAAAACTATTCGTGCCAGTGTTTTAATGAGCAATCAGAGAGTTACAAGATTTTTACCCGAACACTAGAAAACTGGAAAAGATAAACAGCCCATATAAAAATGAATGCAAAATAAACAAGTTTGTTGAGCCATAGATGCAGTGTGTTCAGTCAAGTCCTGATTATTATCTTCAGAGTGTCTTTTCTATTTAAGAAGCATTTCTTCCTATAGGATCTCTTTAGGATCCAGGCTATCCTTGAGTTTCTGGGGATCTTTTACATTTAGCTTCATTTGTATCTTCTATGTTATTAGAAGGATATTAATGAAATATTCTAAACAGTGTTTCCGATTGGGGTGAATTTCCATAAAAGATTGAACCAAAAAGATTTCACTTTATTTTGAATTACTGTAAGCCAAAGTAAAAGCTTCAAGACCATTTTTCTTAAGCTAACTTCTTGTTTTTGTTAATACACTCCTAAGCTTTTTTTCCTAAAGGTGTATTAACCAGCATTTACTTATTTATTCTAAAGTAAAAATGTTTTAATGTAGGATTTTAAAACTCCATTAAAAGCATCTATTACCAATACTTTCTATCTTTGCAAAAAACATGTACAATATAAGGAAGGTGTAGAAGAGAAAAGAAAATGAGTGGGAAGAGAAGGGAGACAGCTTCATAGACTTGTTGAATTAAAGTGGAAAGCCTTTTACATTTAGAATAGAGATCCCCCACACTCAAATGAATGCTATATGGGTTTCAGGTATTTGAGCTGTAAATGCAGAATTTGAGAAACACCAGTAGAATAATTTGAAATTTTAGTAGCTTTATTCTCATTTTTACTGTTAGGATTCTTGGAAATTATGGTTGAATTTTTGTACCTTGTACATTATATCACTTATCATTAAAAGCTACTGAATACATTTAAAATAATAAAATTTAATCCAAAATAAACTCATTATAGAAAGTGATAAAGTATTTAGAATTTATAAAATATTGTTGGGCCTTATTATTTTTTGAGGTGTATCTATAGTTTTAAGAACCAACTTTGTTTTGGCAATGAATTAGATATGACAAATATAATTACATAGAAGACTCTGCTTGAATAATCCTAGTAGCTAGATATTGAACTATGGTTGAATTTTCCATGTTCACTCATCGTTGTCCTTGTCTTCTTTTAAGAGGGAATTCCTAATTGAGTGATGCTTTCAATTCATTACTACATGTATTCATTGAAAAAATATTCCTTAACGAACATGTTGAAGCAAATAGTATCTATTTCTGAAGCATCTGCTGCTAGCTGTTCAGTTTTGTCACCTGTAAATGCCAAAAGGGATGAAATTTTTTTAAATTAAAAAAAATTGCCATACCTACAGTGAAGTTTGAAGCATAGAACTGTGGAATTTTTCATATGCACATGCCATTTGTTGTTTCCCAGATCCTTGTTAATCGTAGGTCATTGAATTGGCCGAACTTTGAGTTTCACCAAATTGGCAGTGCTTTTGTTTATAAAAATGTAACTGAAAATTCTTTGTGGTGTGGTAGCATCACTGAGAGTCTACTGACCTGATATTTTGGGCAGATCATTTACCATCTTGGAAACTCTGTTTCTTCCTTTCTGAAATGAGGATAGCTACCTCAGTAAGTTGCTGTGAAAATTAAACAAGATAAAATCTATCTAGGTTTTAAAAGCTGCTAAATTCTCTGCAGGTACATAAAATTATTCTTAATAAAAATACTGTTGTCGAAACCCATAGCTTTTCCTTGTATTTTCACTCTAGCATCACTTTAGTTTAATACATCTTCTTTACCTCTCTAACCCTCTAGCATGCTTTTTATCTAAGCATTGTTTGGTTAGCTTTGCCACATGAGGAGGTAGGGGTGGATGGAGAGGACTTGAGCCATCAAGCACCATTAGTGCAAGGTACAGGACTGACTGATCAGACCTATTAGAAATTGTGATAATTTTGTATTTATCAGTTTAGCTTCACCAATTACGTATTATATATTAAGTGAAGAAAAGAGCCTGTTGTGTACTTGTTTTTGTTTTTTAATTCTCTACAGCTTCTAATATTCAATTAGGTACATACATAATAGGAGCAAATCGTTTGATAGAATTAGGTCCACACAGATCTCCATGTCTTTAACAAAATAAAAACTTGTTTGAGCACACTATTTTTTTCTGTTTACTGTTTTACTTCTTTTCTTTTCCTTGGCCAGAATTAGATTCATATATGAACTGTTTGTAAATTTGGAACTTCTTTTAAAGGGGTATTTTTAACATAGCCACCATGAATGGATTAGATGGATTTGAAATACAACACAATTTACCTAGAGATATATTATTGCATTTACTAAATTCCTGTGATGTCCTAGGCCTGGATACTTTTACATGTATTACCTCAGTGACTCCTCACAAGAATTAGATGAGTATTGTTTACTTTGCAAATGAGGAAATTAGCTTGGTACAAAAGAGCTAGCAAGAGGTGGGACTAGAATTTGAACCTATGTCTGTGATTCTAAAGGGAATGTATTTTCCACTACATCTGGAGGTTGTTAACTCTGGGTATACATTAGAATCATCTAGGGGTTCAAATGCCAGGGAATCTGAGATAATTAGTCTTGGGTGAGTCTAGGCATTAGTATTTTTTATAAAAGCTCCTTAGATGATCCTGGTAAGCAGATAAAGTTGAGAAATGTAGCATTACATACTGCTTCCCCAGTGACCACTGATGCCCCTTTGTTTGAAAATTTGTCGTTTGTCAATGAGTAATCATTAATAGGAATTTTGGATTTAAATTTCTTCATCAGAAGCATGAGAGATTTGTATCAGGAATAAAGAGAGACTATACTGCATAATTAACATTGCAAAGGTTACAATGAACAAAACGAAGTATCTTATAAGTCTTAAAAATTAAAATAGCTTTTCATTTTTGTCTTATGACGGGGTCCTCTTAATGAAGTGAAAATGAACTGGATTACTTGGTAAATTTGGTTCTGGCCCTCTGAATCTAGTCATAAACTGTAATTTAGCCTAAGAGGAGGAACATTTCCTCAATTTAAAGTACCTTTGGAAGGTAATCCATCAGATAATTGGTTATAAATCTATAGCTGACTTAAACATGAATATATTTAGATAATTAGTTCTGGCATACTACTGCACTGTAGCTATAAATCTCTTTGGCAGACAAGCAGCTTTAAAGTTGTCTTTTAGATTAACGGACTATAATTGAAAATCATTTTTCCTTTTTTAAAAAAATTTTTAATCTGAGCACATAGAAGAATTTGGTTTTTTATATTAAGAAATTTTTGAATTTTCAGTCTTTTTTTTATGTTGTTTTTAAATAAGTTGGAAATGACCTTTTCTCAGAGCCCTGGGGGCACAGTGGCTAAGAGCTTGACTGCTAACCGAAAGGCCAGAAGTTCAAATCCACCAGGCACTCCTTGGAAACCCTGTGGGGCAGTTCTCCTCTGTGCTATAGGGTTGCTGCTATCAGTTGGAGTCAACTTGACAGCAGTGTGTTTGGTTTGCTTTGGGACTATAATTGAAAATCATTCTTCCTTTTAAAAAAAATTTTTAGTATGAGCCCATAGAACAATAGAATAAGTTTTTTTTATATTAAGAAATTTTAAAAAATTTTTTTATTGTTGTAGTTTAAATGAAGTTTACATTTCAAGTTAGTCTCCCATATAAACATTATACATACATTGTTATGTGACTCTTAATTGCTCTCCCCATACTGTGACAGCACACTGCTCCTTTCTACCCCTGATTCCCCGTGTCCATTCAGCCAACTCCTAATCCTCTCTGCCTTCCCATCTCACCTCCGGACAGAAGCTGCCCATTTAGTCTCTTGTCTCTACTTGAGCTAAGAGGCACACTTCTCACGAGTATCACTTCGTGTCCCACAGTCCAGTCCAATTCCTGTCTGAAGAGTTGGCCTCGGAAATTGTTGTAGTTCTGGGCCGATAGAGAATCCAGGGATCATGCTTTCCGGGGATTCTCCAGTCTCTGTCAGACCATTAAGCCTGGTCTTACTAGAATTTGTGTTCTGTACCCCACCTTTCTGCTGCTCCATCAGGGACTCTCTGTTGTGTTCCCTGTCAGGGCAGTCATTGGTGGTAGCTGGGTACCATCTAGTTCTTCTTATCTCAGGTTGATGAAGTCTCTGGTTTGTGTGGCCGTTCCTGTCTCTTGGGCTAATACTTTCCTTGTGTCTTTGGTATTCTTCATTCTCCTTTACTCCAGGTGGTTGGGACCAACTGATGCATCTTAGATGGCTGCTTGCAAGTTTTTAAGACCCCAGGCGCCATTCACTAAAGTAGGATGCAGAACATTTTCTATATTAAGAAATTCTTGAATTTTCAGTCTTTTTTATATTGTTTTTAAATAAATTAGAAATAAACTTTTCTTGATTGGGAGAATACACTAACTGAATCCTATCTACTTAAAAATAAAAATTACTGACATTTGACTCTTGGAATACATAAAAAATGTTATAATTTGCAGTTATGGTTTATTAGCTGGTGATGTTGAAATTAAAGCTTATGGTCTGCTTTTCTCAATACTTAGTAAAATTATATTTTCTTTAAATTTTCAGCAGTATTTTTAGACAGTTGCAAAGTTTTCATAGATAACTAGTTTTTACTTCCTCAGTTTATAGACCTATAACCAGGTATAACAATTGTGAGCCTCTCATCTTCTCAGATTTTAACAAGAAATCTCTATCTCTTTTTAACCATGCTTATCCCCTCTTCCCTAATATTTTAAGACTTAGTAGGAGAAGGAGGGTTTGGGAAAAAATGGTTATCTATGATATGGAGCTCAGACTAGCCTGCCAAAACTGGAGGACTCCTCAGATGTTGGCCTAGATGCTTTTGGTCCACCATTCCTGCCCCCACCACCATTTCATGATATGGCTGGAGATGAATATAGCTGAAATTGACAGAAGAGAAATAGCAACTAAACTGTTACCTTGGAGTGAGAAGATAGGGTCTTATATATTGAAAGGGTTGGGGGAAGAAAAAGTAGACACGAAGAAGGGAATTCAGTGTTGTAAAGTGTTGCAGCTGCATTGTGTCAACAATTTTTATTCTCCCCACCTTAGATAGCAATTGGTATGACTCCAGCAGGCAGCGTTCACAGAATTTGATGTGAGTGTTGCAAACTCTGGGGCGTTAACCAGACTGAACACTCCAGCAAACCTGTGGTGATGGGGTTTTGGCAGAGCCACTTATCCATACTAGTCTTGACACCTCACTTACCTTGTTGCTGAATCTAGAAATTCAGTGTCTTTTCTTATTGGAGCTGAGGCAATCTAAGAGATAATGATACTAGTAAACACTTATGTAGCACCTACTTTGTGCCAGGCACTGGTATAAGCATTTTGCATATATTAACTAATTTATTCCTTCCAATGACTATGAGTATGTACTATTAAAATCGATATTTTACAAATGACGAAATTGAAGCCTGGTTTTTAAAAGTATCTTGCTCCAACTCAGCCAGCTATTAAATGGGCATAGCTAGGAAGCAACCCAGGCAGTCTGACTCCAGAGTGTGTGCTTTTTCCATTATGCTATGCTACATTTGAGATTCCCTTTTTCCTCTGTCCGCATTTGCAAAGTCAGTCGTACATTTAATTATTTAGCCATTCAACAAACATTCCTTGTGTGTTGTGATAAGTTTGGGGTTGATTAAGGAAGAGCCAGGACCAGGAGAAGCAGTAACACACAAGCTTTTTATTGGGTGGCAGTGGGATAGAGCTGCATGAGATAAAAACGCTCTTCCAGCAAGAGACCTTCCAGAGATGCAAGGCCGCCACCCGGAAGGGGAACAGGGCAAGTGACCTTTCAGAGGAGCAGAGGAAATTGGAGAGGGGGCTTATGTCTAGGTGATTTGCTCAGCAGCACGGCGGTCAGAGAGTTCTGAAAGACAGCAGTGGTTTCATGTCTTTTATAGCTACAGGATTTGTCTTGTCGATGGTCAGCAGATGTTGAGTGCAGTTTTGTGGAGTATATAAAGTAGATAGGCTGTAAATAGCTAAAAATGTTTATACTGTATTCTAAGTATTTGGATATGTGAGGATTTGAGTTTGGTGCTGGCTAGCTTTAGGCTAACAATGCTAGCCTGCTGTGAAGAAGTAAACTACATGGGGGCCATTTTAGGCTAATGTACAGGGGCCATCTGTAATCCACTTATGTCACAAGCATCTTCTGTGTGCCAGGAAGTGTTCTAAGGCTGAGGATACAGAAGTCTTTGCCCTCATAGAGCTTACATTTTAGTCGGATGAGAGAAACAGTAAATATATATGTAAAAAGAGTAACTTCAAATAATGATAAGTGCATAGAGGAAAATAGAGCAATGGTATAAGGAATGATTAGGGAGTGGAAGTACTTTAGCTAGATTTATGAGGGAAATCCTCCGTGAGGATGGAACACAAATATGGAGGCTTGAATGAAGAGAAGGAAGCAGCCATGTGAAGATTAGAAAAGTGGCGATTCCAAGCTGCTAAAACTGTTTGAGATGAGACTAAGGTTGGCATTTTCTAGGGACAGAAAAAAACAAAAAACCGTGTGACTTGGAGCTTATGGGTGAGCAGTGAGATCTCCGAGGAATGCAGGAGCAAAGGCCTTCCAAGAGGCTGGTGCACTGCTGGGAGTCTGCTTCTGGGGAAAAAGTATTTTATTACTGACATTATTTATGGTTGTCTGTGCTCAGAATTTGGGCGAGGAGCATTCTGCTCCATTTGCAGGCAGTAAGGGAGTACATTGGGTTATTTTCCTTTAAAATAATGATTCTGGTACTTAATTTTAAATAACCATATTGTTAAAGTGCATCATAAAGCAATTATTATTCCTCATGACCCATTAGAGAAATGTTCGGAAATTTATTCATTAATCATATCATTTGATTTACATTTAAAAAAGCATTCTGGATGCTACCTTAAGGGGATCAAAGTAGAAGGACAGAGACCAATTAGACTGTTGTGATGTTTGAGAGATGATAGTTGTTTCAATGAAAGTTGTAGCTGCCAATGCGGAAAGAAATAATTGTACCCTAAATATATATTGATTACTGCCCTTGATCACTTTTCCCAGACTGTACCACTCCTTTTATAGGATAAAGGAATACAAGTCTTCGCAGTTTATTCTCAGACGGTGATAGTCCAGGTCGAAATTGCCCTGAGATCCAGGCTTTATTGCTCTTTTGATTCACTCAAACAACAACATCCCCAGGTACAATCCTACTGCTAGGATGTCTGTTTATGGACAGGATTAATGTATAGCCACCTCCAGGACTGGCACTCTTTCACGTTAGTGCAGAGAGCCCAGTGGTCCTTCCTACTTGTAGCTTCATGATGAATTTTCAGGGGCCTTTGAAGCCTTTTCTTGCTATCTTGCTTTGCATGGGGCCTTTCCACCAAGTATATTTTGTATAACTTTAAACCTCAAACAAAAGGAATCTAAGTCCCAAAAGGTCTTTCTGGTTCATATGTAAATGTGTGGATACAATTCTGTTGAGTAGCATCCAAGTACCAATGAATGTGCTGGGGGAGAGGGGAGAGAGAATGCTCCCTGCCCTGGTCAGCCTAAGTAGCCTATTAACGTAATTTCTCTTAATCTGACTTGACTCAGAAGATAAACGACTTTGAAGTGACAAATGCGGTTACGTATTTAATACCTACTTTAGCCAGCCTATCAGTAATTGCTATTGATTGCCTGTTTTTCCTCTATTTTGTTTTTTACAAAGATGTTTATCATATTACATATGAAGAAATTAATTCATATAGTTCTATACGTAGATATGTTTTCTGTTACATATTTTGAAAGCCCCTTGGTTAAAACACTACATATATTAAACATGGCCACTGGTACTACTAATTTGAATAATACTGTTGATAAATGCAAAATATTTTTAAAAGTAGGCTCCCTTTAGTAGTGATTTTCAACCATTTGCTTTTTTCTTAGAGAAAAGTTTAGAGTCTGTGTTTCATGTATTATAATCTAACATTTATTTAGGGTGCTGTAAATCTTTTCTCTCTGGCATCATGGTTGATGTTAAAGACCAAGAAGTGGATAGTGTGTGCATGTGGGACCATCTCACCCCTTTCCTGTAGTTAGAGGGTCCCAGCTAACAATACTACATTGCTGAATTGAGCCTAGCTATCATTCTCTGCACTGTCTCACCTCTTAGCTGTAGTTTGAGGGTCCCAGCTAACAGTACCACATGGCTGAATTGAGCCTAAGTATCATTCTCTGCACCGTCTCATCTTTTTCCTATAGTTAGAGGGTCCCAGCTAACAATATCACATTGCTGAATTGAGCCTGAGTATCATTCTCTGCACCGTCTCATCTTTTTCCTGTAGTTGGAGGGTCCCAGCCAACAGTACCACATTGCTGAATTGAGCCTGAGTATCATTCTCTGCAGTCCCTTAGATCCTCCTCCATGTCACTTGAGGGAGATTTTAGACATACTTATGGCTTAAGAATGCTAAAAGTTACTTTGCCTCGAGTTCTTAACTCATAAAACCTAAGTAGAAGAATAGATACATCCTTCAAAGTTGCCACGTTTTTTCCTGCAGTCTTTCCCTGTGAGGAGCAAAAAATACAAATTTAGTTAACTTTATTTCATAAGCATCTTAGGGAAGCCTGTGATTTTTTTTGAAAAGCGCTTTTGCAGGGAGTGGGGGCAATGTTTATCTTATTTGCAAGACCATACAAAGGCTTAGTTCAACAGAGAGTGAGAAAAAATTGGTAACCAGGAGGATTTTGTGGAATTCTATTTTTAATATTTTTTTTAAAATAGATTGAATGTGTCTATATTTTCATGATCATTGTTTTGTTGTAAGCCTTCCTAAATGAATGTTGTTGTATGAATAAGCTAAGTGACTGATAGTTTAATTTTCTCTTACTTGGTTTTGTTTTGTTGTAGAATTAGAATTAAGTGAATTTGAGAAGTTGTTGAAACTGATGTTCATGTACCTACAGTTATAGTTTAAAAAATGAACAGCCAGAGACCACTATGCTTCTTTTATAAGTTACACATACTATTGTTGCTGAAAGCTAATAAAAGAAATAATTAACTTTAAGATTCAGTTATAATAACTAATAGCATAGTTCTAATATGCAGAATTTTTTTTGTTGGTTCATTAATATTTGGCAAGATAGTAAAGCATCCTCACTCCAATTTTATTTACTTTAATTATTGACTAGAGGATAGAAGACATACTGATATTACATATTACAAAGTAATGGATAATCCAGTGTGAAAGACACTTCGTTAAATGCTCAATCTCTAAACTCATTTTCTTTCACCTCCTTCTATTTGTATCTTTTTTATTAATAACTTTGACCAAGTAAAGCCAGGTTATTCTTGGTAGAGTAGTTTTAGTATTACAGAGAAAATGCCTATTTTATATAAGAACATTATATTTTTATAAGAAGATTAAAAATGAATATCAGTTCATACAAATTTTTTATGTCCTTATTTTTCAATATAGTTTTATCAGTCTTGGTGCAATCAGTAGATAAAAACCACACAGCAGTTTAAACAGGGTAAATTTTGTATAAAGGATTATTTAACTCTGATTAAAGAGTAACTGTAAGATATAAGAAAACTATGTAGTACCCAAAGGTTGAGGGAGAATACCCAAGGAATGACAAACTTTAAAGAGGTTCCTTCCCCAAGACTGGGGTTCAGTTCTTGTTGGAGATGGTATCATTCAGCCCACTGGATTAGTAGAGAAGTTTCACCATTTTCCCCAGGCCGGAGCTGGTCTGCAGTTGCTGAGCAAGGAGGAAGCAACCCTCTGGAGTGCAGGTGGAGTACAGGGCATCAACAGCTGGTGGCATGGGTGTGAATAGGAGGTGGCGGCCCTATGGGAGACAGCAGGTGAGCTGCCCACATGAAAACTGGGGCGCCAGTGAGGGCAAGGGACTTTGGAGTGCTGGTTCCTTTGTTGAGAAGGCAGGTTATCGTCAGGCCAAGGATGCAAGGTTGCCGAAAGACTGTATATCTGGGTGTGTGGCTGGTGCAGAGCTCTGCCTAATATTCTCATTCCCATACTACTGACCCACCATGCAGCAGCCAGAAACTGCAGTAGACTGCTTCCTTCTGCATTGCTCCTTCAGTGCGCTCTACTTGAGAAAACATTATTTTCAAGGATAGATGCTGAAAGCAATTCTGTCCATCATGGCAGCACATAAATCAAAGGGTGAGTTTGGAGCTTAGAGGCAGTGAATTGATAACTAGCACAATAGTGTTCTTTTTTCTTACAGTTTAGTTTTGTCCATGTACCCAAACCAAACCCGTTGCCATCGTGTTGATTCCGACTCATAGCTACCCTATAGGACAGAGTAGAACTGCTCCATAGGGTTTCCAAGGAGTGCCTGGTGGATTTGAAACTGCGGAACTTTTGGTTAGTAGCCGAACTCTTAATCACTATGCCACTAGGGTTTCTTTTGTCCATATAGGTATGTAAAATCTTGACTATTTACTAATTACCTTTCTGTGCTTTTTATTGTGTCTGTGTTTGCTTTCTTTTTCTTTAGCCCAGGGTTTTTCACCCTTAGCACTGTTGACGTTTTGGGCCAGATAATTCTTTCTTGTGGGGAACTGTTTTTTTGGGCACTGTGGTATGTTTAGTAGCAGTCCTGACATTTGTTCACTAGATGCTGGACACGCACGCACGCACACACACCCCAAAACTTGTGACAACCAAAAATGTCTCCAGACATGTTCACATGTCCCTTGGGGAGCAGAATCTTCCCTGGTAGATGATCACTGCTTTAGCCCTTGTTTTTTTTTTCTTTTAGAACCAGTTTAAATCTCTGTTTTAAGTGAATTTTCTCAACACGATACAGGGTATTTATGAAAAACCCAAAACTAACATAATACTCAATGGTGAAAGACTGAAAGCTTCCCTGTATGCCCACTTTCACCACTGCTATTCAACACTGTACTGGAAGTTCTAGACAGAGCAATTAGGCAAGAAAAAGAAATAGCATCCAAATTGGAAAGGAAGAAGTAAAGCTATCTCTATTCTCAGGTGACATGATCCTTTATATAGAAAATCTCAAAGAATCCACAAAAAAGGCAACCAGAGCTAATAAAAGAATTCAACGAAGTTGCAGGGTACAAGATCAGCACACAAAAATCGCTGCAATGACCAATCCAGAAAGGAAATTAAGAAAGGAATTCCCCTTATAGTAGCATCTAAAAGAATAAAATACCTAGGAAAAATTTAACCAAGATGGTGGAAGACTTGTACACTGAAAACTATAAAACATTGCTGAAAGAAATGAAAGAAGACCTGAGTAAATGAGACGACATCCGTATGGATCGGAAAAGTTGATTTTGTGAAGTTGTCACTACTACCCAAAGTGATCTACAGATTCAACTCAATCCCTATCAAAATTCAACAGCATGTTTTGCAGAAATGAAAAAAAGTCTTCAAATTCATATGAAATTGCAAGGGACCCCAAATAGCCAAAACATTCTTTAAAAAGGAAAGCAAAGTTAGAGGACTCACACTTCCCAAAACTACAGTAGTCAAGACTGTGTGGTACTGGCATAAATATGGACATATATAGACTAGGGGAATAAAATGAGAGTTCAGAAATAAACTCATACATCTATGACCATTTATTTTTGACAAGAGTGCCATTTCCATTGAGTGGGGGAAAGAATAGTCTCTTCAACAAATTGTGCTGGAACAACTAGATTTTCACAGCAAAAGAATGAAGTTGGACCCCTACCTCACACCATATAAAAAATTACCTTATATTTACACAAATAACGCATGCCTTCTACTTTTGTTTGCCAACTGTGACCCCACCCCACGAGGTATTTTCGTAAGCACTGCTATGCCTATATTTTTTTACATGGTGCTATAAAAAAATTAGCATAGTGCATTTATGAAAATATGTCGTGGGGGAGGACATGGTTTGCCAACAAACATAGAAGATGCGCATTATTTAATACCGTAACTCAAATCAAGAACCTAAATATACACTAGAACCGTAAAACTATTAGAAGAAAACAGATTTTCAGGACCTTGTGTTTGGCAGTGGATTCTTAGATATGTCACCAGAAGCATGAGCAACAAAAGAAAAAATGGATTAATTGGGCATAGTTAAAAAAATTTCGTGCATCAAAGGACATTATTAAGAAAGTGAAAAGACAACCTACAGAATGGTAGTAGATATTGGGAAATCATGTATCTGGCAAAGTTTCAATATCCAGAACATACAAAGAACTCCTACAATTCAACAACAAAAGACAATCAGCCCAATTAAAAAAAAAAATGAGTAAATAACTTGAATAAACATATGCAGATATACAAATAGCTAATAAACACATGAAAAAATGCTCAACATAATTAGTCATTAAACTAAACACCAAACCCGTTGCCATCGAGTGAATTCCGACTCATAGCGACCCTATAGGACAGAGTAGAACTGCCGCATATGCTTTCCAGGGAGCACCTGGTGGATTCGAACTGCTGACCTTTTGGTTAGCAGTCAGGCTCTTAACCACTGCACCACTAGGGCCCCATAATTAATCATTAGGGAAATACAAGTTAAGACCAGAATGAGACACCCCTCGCAGCCACTTTGGAAAACAATCTGGCAGTTTCTCAAAAGGTTAAACATACAGTTACCATATAACCTAGCAATTCCACTTCTAGGTATATACCCAAGAGAATTGAAAACATACATTCACACAAAAACTTGCATATGAATGTTCATAGCAGCCTTATTCATGATAGCCAAAAAGTCAAAAACAACCCAAATATCTATCAGTTGATGAATGGATAAACAAAATGTGGCATATGCATACACTGGAATATTACTAGACCATAAAAATGAATAAAGTACTCATATATGCTACAACATGCTTGAACCTGCCAAACATTATATTAAGTGAAAAAAGCCAGGTGGAAAAGGCCACATATTATTCCATTTATATGAAGTGTCAAAATTCAGCAAAACCATAAGGATAGAAAGTAGATTAGTGATTTCCAGAGGCTGAGGAGGGGAGAAAAGGAAGTAACTGTTAATGGGTATGAAAATTCTTTCAGGATGATGAAAATGTTCTGAAATTAGTGATGGTTGCTCAATTCTGTGAACATACCAAAAAAACACTCAATTGTGTACTTTAAAAGGGTGAATTTTATGGTATGTGAATTTTATCTCAGTAAAGCTGTTTAAAAAAAAAAAACTGATCCTGAAAAATAAAAAAGATGTTTAATCAGTTTGAAATTAAGCTGCAGTTGACAGTTATTTTATAACTGTAAATTCTACATTTTTTTCTAAAACCCTTCCTGTAAGATTATATTCTTTGCTGTTTAATGTTTACAGTGTTCAGTATTTTGACTTTGTTTCTTTAACAAGATCTGGATAAAATTTGGATCACCTGAAGCTGGGCCTTTATAGTTTAGACAGAAGGACTAAAGGAATCAAGACATCATCCCAACCTGGTGCTTTTTGCTTTGAGAACGATGAGTAGCGATATATCTGTGTAGGGTTTTTCTTATGGGAAAAAATGTCGTATGTGAATATCTAGGAAGAAGCAATAATGTAGAAAAATTAATTTTTTATCTAGCATTATGTTTGGACATAGTTATGGACAGATAAATTAGATTGAGAAAAAATAATATATAAATAATGCCCCTTAAAAAACTTCTAGGTTTCATCTTTTCATGTGAGATATTACAGTATAATCTTGTTCATTTTTAATAAATTATTATCGTTACAGACAGATTTGACCAGTTTTGGGCCATCAATCGGAAACTCATGGAGTATCCTGCTGAAGAAAATGGATTTCGTTACATTCCTTTTAGAATATATCAGGTAGGAAATAAACTTATTAAAATGTCTGTTTGTGAAAGGTTAGATATCTTACTTCTGGAAACACTCAGTTCAAAACTGTTAAGCTTGCATAGTTACTGAACAGTGTGTGTTAGGTCTTTCCAGATCTGTGCCTTTGGATGACGGTCACATGAGAGACTGTACTGAAATATTTGACACATGTCTAATTGTTTCAGATTAACTCTTCAGTGTTGTAAAACAGAGTAGACAGTAGGCACTCCCGTCTTCCTTACAACACAGCTTCCTGGACCTAAACAAGCTCCATGTCTCTATAGAGCACTTTAAAAATCATATATTCTTGACATATAGCATATAGTAAATATTTGTTGAATGAATGATACGTACTCGAGTCTAGCAGGACTTCCTAGAAGGACTTGCATTCAAACTCAGAGAGGTTTTATAACTTCCCATTGTAGCCATTTCCAGTTTCCCACAGCCTATACTAATAGTTACTTCTGTAATTAAAAAAAATCTTAATAGAGCCATCACATAAGTATATGTTCAAGAGGAAACAAACCATGTAATTGAAAATATAGAAAATGCCAATATACTGTAAGAATGAAAGTACTTCTGATTTAGTGTTGCAGCTTGCTTTTCATTCATTTCATTGATATAATGGCAAATAGATCATGTTTTAGATAACAGATTCATAATATATACAATATAAATAAAATCAGAAGACCCTAGTGCAGTAAGTCCAGCCAATTTAATTAGCCACCCTCCTCTGCTTTCTTTTTTTTATGTTGTTAGTTGCCGTCGAGTCGATTCCGACTCATGGTGACCCCATACGTGCAGAGTAGAACTATTCTATAGGGTTTTCAAAGCTGTTGCCTTACAGAAGCAGAACTCTTGGCCTGTTTTCCAAGGCGCCTCTGGGTGAGTTTGAAACGCCAACTTTTCGACTAGTAATCAAGTGCTTATTTAACCATTTGTACCATGCAAGACTTTTTATAGGAAAAGGAAATTTTGTTCAAGTCCACAAGTCTCTGTTAAATACAGACATGCAGTGGATTCTGGAAATCACATAATCTATTTATTCATACTCTGTCTTGTGTCATGAAGTATCTGAGGCAATTTACAAGAACATATGATCACAAAATTTAAAAAAAATTTTAATTTTAAAATTAAAGCTAATGAAAATACATGAATTACGTAAGCTATGAATGAATGAGATCATCACATTAAAATTGACCTGCAGATTTGACCCTGAGCTTCCTGGTAGCCAGAGCAAGGGAAAACAAATGTTAATTGTGTACAAGATGAAAACCTATCAGGAAAAGCTAAACTTTTTGGGCATTGAATAGGAAAGACATTTCTCATATGGCTTCATTTAGAGGAGATGGTAAGTAACATACCTGGCAATAGCCTTTGTAACTTATCTATAATAAAAACAGTAGTAATTTCCATAAAGCTTCTTTCTGAAGTGTCATTCAGTAAAAGCAAAAGGCATTGTACTATAAGCCAAGGACCATCCACCATAAATTTAAGAATTGGGTGAAGTTTAGGAGGGCTAAGCCTGAAAAAATGTTTAGGTTATTTTATGGAAAGTGTGTACATATCAAATAAGAGGGAAAGTAATTGAGGGAGCAAGGTGGGGCAGGAGCGGGATTAACAGTAAAGATTAACCCAGGGGAAGAGAGGTTTGCAGAGAAATGTTAAAGGTAGGGGAAAATTGCTGTGCTCATATTGGAACGCCTCAGTCTTTATACACTTAGGAATGAAGCCATCTGCTAAGGAGAGGGTGTAGAAGTTTTGGCGGCTATTCTGTTTGACAGAGGGCAAATAGAACAGCTCCTATATTTGCATAAAATAATGGGAGAAAGATGACAGGAAGCCAGGTTATTTCTATTGTTAGAAGAAATATCTCAAAAGTAGACAAATCTTACCAAGTATTACCTAAGAGAAACTTGAGGCATGTTTCACAGAGCTGGATTCAGTAGTGTTATACTTTAGTTATTCCACAGAGAAACCCCAAAATATGTACTAAGTACAATATGTAGGGTCGCCATGAGTCTCAATCAAGTCAATGGCAACTAACAACAAAATTAATTCCAGAGGGAGAGTCTGCTTCTTCACCATGGCTGACATATATATCATTGGTTAAATATGGATTGAAAACAATAACAGATTCTTATAGAATTCTAGAGACGTCCTTAGATTTTCTGAGTGGATTTCACATTTTTTTTTTAAGCAGAAAGTCTACTTTGAGGCTGAGCATGGGCAAGTGGGCCTGACTCTGGTGCCTTGACTTCTCTCCTCCTGGGCCAAGTAGTCACATCATCAAATATTTATGGAAACTTGGAAGCACCATTTGAAAATTATCTGTCTAGGCCCATATGGTTTCAGTGCTTTGCCCAAGTTAAGTAGTCTTTAGCTAGCTTTCTTGATACACTAATTTAGCACAATGCTAGGTGCACTGTGTGTAAGTGCTTTCTAAATACTTACTTAATTGAATCCTAGGGTAATGTAAGCACCAAAGTTAACATAATTTTAAAGCTAAAAAAAGACTTTATAGTTCATTTAATCTAAATTTGAAAAGGCCACAAGAGTTTCCTTAATTTTGGATGTATGGTGGCCTTAATAAAGATAGTTATAGTTGCTGTTAGTCGCCGTTGATGCCAACTCATGGCGACCCCGTGTATGCAGAGTAGAACTGCTCCATAGGGCTTTCAAGGCTGTGAACTTTAGAAGCAGATCACCAGGCCTGTGGTGCCTCTGGGTGGGTTCTCACTGTCAACCTTTTGGCTAGTAGTCAAATGCTTAACCACTTGCACCACCCGGGGACTCCTATAATAGTAGTAAGTAGTTGAAGAAAACACAGCATTTTAAATTTAATTAAAATAATGGGAGAAGAATAGGAGCAAGTGGAAGGAGCTGCTGGAAGGATTACATAAAAGAACAGCACACAATTGATCAAATCACAATTTTTCCTCCACTTGGTAGAAAAATATTTTGATCTCTTTTTGCTTTAATACTTTGAAAGTTTCATACTTTGAAAATTTATGACTGTGTCTACACCTCACTCAGGTCAGAAGGTTGTAAAATATTTGAGATGTGTAGGTTAAAGTAATTGCCCTTGAAGAAAGTTGTGTTTCCTAAAAGAGCACTGAACTAGTGGACAGGCCTCTCAGGTTCTAATGGGAAGTCTAACACTAACCAGTTGTATAACCTTAAGAGGTTACTCAGCCTCTCTCGGCCTTTGTTTCCTCATCCACAAAGTGAAAGAGAGTAACTGAGTGAGTTTATACGTCAAATTAAAGTTGTTCTTTAAAGAAGTCGTATTGCAAGTTTATATAATTCTATCAGTGGCACTCTTGTTTTATAAAACATTTCAAACTCCTGCATACAAAGCAAATTTATCATCTTTATGTTAAACATAGTCCTTTTCTGTATGGCACTGTTTTGACTAAAGCACTTCATGGTGCCATATGGAGTTTAATCATTTCTAAAAATGCAATTTATAATTTTCAGGTGGTCCCTATTTATCATGAAGGCAAGGTAATTGTTTTGTTCATACTGCGTGTCCATGACCTATAGTGTGCCTAGCATGTACTATGCGTTTATAAATATCTAATTCATTAAATCATTCACTAGTCATTGGTGGTTGATTTGGGGCTATTCTATTGAACCATGAGCTTTATAGTAACCTGTACTATAAAGCCTAGTATCTTATTTATGAAATTTAGTTTAATAGAATATACCACAGTCTCTAAAGACTTTTTCAGAAGAGGAGTTCCAAAACTGTTTTGGGATATGTCCTTCCCAACACTCATTTAGCTTGATAAGTTCTGGCATAAATATTTAACTATATTATTGTTGTCATCAGGTGCCATCAAGTTGATTCTGACTCATAGTGATCCCATGTGACAGAGTAGAACTGCCCCATAGGGTTTTCTTGACTCTCATCTTTACTGAAGCAGATTGGTAGGCCTTTCTCCTGTGGAGCTGCTTGGTGGGTTGGAACCACCAACCTTTTGGTTAGCAGCTAAGTGCTTAACCTGTGTGCCACCAGGGCTCCTTTTGCCTGTAACTGTACTATGGTTTCTATATTATAAATACTTTAAGCTCCTATGGGAAAAAGGCACTATACTATCATTTAGTGGAGGGATTATTATTGTCAGAATAATGGTGCAAGTGTACAAAGGAGAGAGCTTTCTTTTCATATTTATTTCTCTGTTTGCGGCGAAATTGTCAGATTTATCCAGATTTTTACTGCGGTATCATAACACTGAAGGATTCGGGGGGAGGGGGCTGGGGAGAAAGAAGGAGAAAAGGAGAGAGAGAAAGAGAGAATGTGTGTGTGAGAGAGAATGGTTTTTATGAAGTTCTATAATTAGAATGTGGGAAGCTAGAGAGTTCTCAAAATTTGCTTGAGAAAACCTGGTTGCCAGGTGTGGACTCTCTTAGGGCAGAGCATGCTGCCTGATCTTTCCTGTATTAGAGGCAGTTGAGCAGCAGTTTTTCCTTAAACAGAAAGAGACAAAAGAGCCTGAGGACTTTGTTGGTTCTCAGTTGGATTGCTTGTTTTATTGGGTTTCTACCTACATAGCTTTCCTTTTGGATTTACCGCTTTCCATTTTGGTTTGTATTTGAGTTTAATGAAAATTTTAGGATTGAGATATGTAAGTGAATATCAAAAGTTAGGAGTCCTAGTTTTTACCAGTTTGTCATTTCCTGGCTTTCCCCATTCTGCAATTTTAAACCTTCATTCACCCCTTAACTAAAGGAGGATGGGCTCTGCTTTCCCTTTTCCTAATTATATGATCTTAAGGTAACATCAGATTTCTGTTGTTGACCCCTTTACGTCCGATTAGTTTGTATGATTGTGATTTTCCATTCATTAAGTATCACTTCTATTTATGCAGCATTTTGATTAATCAGCCCCTTAATATCGTTGTTGTTATTGTTAGTTGCTGTTGAGTTGATTCTGACTCATAGTGACCCCACATGTGCAGAGTAGAATTGTGTTCCGTAGGGTTTTCAAAGCTGTGACCTTTTGGAAGCCTGTCTTCTGCTGCACCGCCGGGTAGGTTCGAACCACCAACCTTTCAGCTAGTAGTTGAGTGCTTAGCCATTGTGCCATACAGGAACTGCTGTCGTTAACATACTAAATAATAAATCTTTATATTTATTTGAGACTTTAAGTTACTAAGTAAAATCTGAAAGCCCAGGTTTATGAATGATAAATGAAGAGTATAATTTTTACTGAAATGTTTATTTTTCCTTACAAACATTTCTAATAGAATTCCTATATACCAAGAAATAGAGGAAATGGCACTGAGCATACTTGAGCAAGGCCCATTTAATCTAGTTGAAGCCTCAAAACTATCTTATTATGTAGGAATGGTGTGATTTTACACATGAGGATACTGAAGCTGAAGGAATTCAGGTCACTTGCTCAGGGTCACACTGCTGACAAATGGAAAACTAGAATCCAGACCTCAATCTGACTTATGAACAAAGTATGATTTTATTTATAAAAACCATGTTTAAACACAGAATTTTCAGGGCATAACTACCACATAAATTGAAATCCACCTGGGCCAATTAAGTTGATATAAACCTAAAAAACCTATGACTGTCCTTTACAGACTGACTTTTTAAAGATTTTTTGGAAAATACTAGTTCTCTCTTCATGTATAGTGTGTTTATCATGGGTTTAGAATGACTATAATCAAGTGACAGAATGTTAGTGGTAAAAGTTAAATAGGTCTAAAACCAATCTAGAGATGTTACTGACCAAAATGTGTCATTTCTGTCATTTACATAACAGTTTAGTTTGGTGTATGAGTTTCAGGCTTGTGTTCCTGAAATCCAGGTGCTTAATATTAACGAGTATTCTAGAGATGAGGTTAATGGCAGGAAGTGTTCCAGAAATGTAACCAAAATGCTTTTTAGAATAGCACATGTAAACAGATGATGATTAATGAGAATATTTATCAAAAAGATTTATAAAATGACTGTGAAGTCCTTAAGCATTGATCTTTAAGTAGTAGAGTGAAAGTTAGGCACATCATTTCTGCTTTTCAAGAAGCAGTAGATTCATAAATGTTTTCCTGCCAGTATACTTTGGGTAAGAAAAGTTTGTCTTACTCATTCATTATTCAACATGTTCCCTTACTCACAAATATTTGCATGCTGTGTCCTGTGCTGTGTACAGGGAGTACAGATGGTGATTAAAATCATACATTACCACTTACAGATCTTACTGTCTAAAGATAGAAATAAATCATATAATTATACAAACAAGTATAAAATTGCACCTGTAATTGGTGCTGTGAAAGAGAGTTAAATAGTGCGATAAAAGCCTGTTCCCAAAGACTTCCTTGAGGAAGTGTTGCATCCCCCAAGGTCTGACAAATGGGTGGCAAAGAATGATGAGAAGAGCTTCAGGGAGAGGGACATTGTATGAGGACAGCCTGTTTGTCTTGAGGACAAAGACTTGGAGGGGAATAAGGCTGCAAAGGTAGGGGTTAGACCATATTAAGGAGTTTTGTCTTCTAGAAAGAATGGGAAATTCTAAGGGAGTTTTAATAATCTGAATATCCATTCATATTTATTCAGCAAAGATTTAATCACCTACTTTGTCCTGTATATTTTTCTAGGGGTTATGTATAAAGTCAGAGAATCCTCTTAAGAACAATGTAACAATATTATTTTTAGTTTTAAACAAAAATACAAAGCTAAAAAAAAAGTTTGTTTTCTAGTAAAATGGTCCCCTTCTTGTCTTTGGAAGCAGTTGTCAGTTATATAGTAGTAAAGTTAGAATTTGAATTTAGTTATGTTTTCTTTTGTAATCCCCAGAACGCTGCTCCTTTTCCCATTTATTATTTCAATGTAAAAGTGTTGATTTATATCATTAAAGCTCCATTAATCTTTTAATTCTGTTAGGAAGTTCATTAGCCATTTACTTAAGCAAATCTGTTTTACTTTTATTTTTTAATATGCTGAAATATTTAAGAGGTTTCTGGGGGAGAAAGAGTACATTTTTGAAAATGGAAACCACGGTGTCAGAGATTAACTTGGCACTTCCTGAATTTAAGAAGTCAAAATTTTAAACTGTTTTTTGTTTCCAGAAATGTTGATTTATGTATTTTGAAAAGTGAGGACAATAGAAGTGTATGGCGAATTATGGCAGTTTTTGTTAGGATTCTTCCTCCTCCAGGGTTGTGGCAATATTGGTAAGAAATTACAATTCTAATCTTCCATTGTTTTCCATTGTAGTCAATATCTTGCAGTAACGACTAACAAAAGCCAGAGACCAAAAGGAGGAACTTATTGGTCATTAGGAGCCATGTTGGTGCAGTGGTTAAGAGCTCGGCTGCTAACCAGAAGTTCTTCAGTTTGAATCCACCAGCTACTCCTTGGAAACTCTATGGGGCACTTGTGTTCTGGCCTGTAGAGTCTCTATGAGTTGGAATTGACTTGACGACAACGGGTTTAGTTTTGGTTTGTGTTTTTTTTTTTTGTTGTTGGTGGTCATTAAGCTAACTATTACTAGTTTTAATTTAGTTTTGCAGTCATTTCAAAAAGAAACACTGTGTAATTTTTAATACATTTTGAACTGTGCAGAGGTGTTTAATATCTTTCACAGAATAGAATGTAAGTGTTCTCTGTTCCACAGCTCAATGTATGCTACTTAATTTTTAACTTATTAGAGTGTGACTTACGGCCATGAAAACTATGTAAAAATGAAATGTAATACTTGGTATATTTTTAGTACCTAATTATTGTAAAGTATTTCTTTACTCATGATAAAAAAAAAATGACTGAAATGCAAGTGTCATTTGTGGTAAATGGGATTTTTAACATTTAATTTCATTACTGATTTAGCAATTTGTTGAGGTATTGCTTTGACTAAGGAACTATAGAGCTATAGTAGTAAGATATGGCCTTTAACTTCAAAGAATTTAGTCTCATAAAGGATCTTTCTTATATTTATACATGAAATACATTAGTATATAGAAAGTGACCAGTATCATCAGGATTCTTGGTGGGAAGGAATTACCTTTGGATATGAGTATGAAAGTAGAGTAGGAGAAGGCTTCATACAGGTGATTTGAGCTGGGCTTTGAAAGATAGCTAGAATTTGGATATTTGTAGTGACTGGAGGAGTAAATTTTAGGTAGCAAGAACATAAGTAATTCAGTTATCTGGCTTCAAATCAAGATATTTCCTTTTTTGGCTTGGCTTGGTTGTAGCTACAGTTTATTGAGTACCATTATGCTAAGTATTTTACATATATTGTCTTATTTTAACTCTGACAATATATATATTTTTTTCTTTTCCATTTTACCAATGAGGGAAACAGGTTTAGACAGGTTAAGTAACTTTGCCAAGGCAACACAGCTTACTAAAAAGGTTAAAAATGTAGGTAAGCTCTGGACTCAAGTCTTCTTGGATTTAAATCCCACTTACTTGGTATATAACCTTAGGCAGTTATGAGATTTCCTCCTTCTATAAAGTGAGGATTCATTCATTCAGTAAATATTTTGGCCTACTATGTGCCAGGCATTATTCTGAGGATATATCAGTGACCTAAAAAAAAAAAAAGTTTCATTTTTATAGAAAGACAATAAAGAAAAGAAAATAGATGATATAGTATGTTTATTAGAAGATGATACAGACTGGAAGAAAAATGAAGCCTGTAAGTGGGATAGAAGTTTGTGGGGATGGGGAGGTGGGGAGCTAGATTTTAAATAGGAAAGTTGAAGGAGGCCTCATTGAGAAAATGACATTTGAGAAAAGACTTGAAGAGGTTAAGGGAGCAAGCAAGCCATGTAGATTTCTGAGGGAAGAGCATTCCAGGCAGAGACCCTGAGGTAGGAGTGAGCTTGAGCAGCTGCAAGGAGACCACCATGGCTGAAATGGAGGGAGCAAGGGTGACAAAGGAAATAAAGTTAGAGAGTTAAAGGGAGGCCTTGTAGGGACTTTGGCCTTTACTCTGATTAAGAAGAGGTACTACTGAAGAGTTTAGAGCAGAGGCAAACATGATCAGACTTAGGTTTTTAAAGAGTCATTTTGGCTACTATGTTGAGAATAGACTTAGGGGAATAGAGGTAGAAATATAGTTAGAATTTCAAGGATCTATCATACTAATCCTGGTGAGAGATCATAACGGTGGCTTAGACAAAGGTGGTATAGCGTTGGTGATTCAAGAATAATTCATAATTCTTGGATAAAGAAAAACTAGTGACAGATGTTAGTGTGTCTGTCATTAATCTTAGGTTAGAAAATTAGAACTTTAGAGAATGTAACCACTGACCTTCTCTTTTATGTTATCTACCTTAATTGCATTGAATATTTTAATTTTTTAAGAAAAATTAAAACCTACTCTTTGGCTGTTTTCAGAAACAGGAAGTAGTCATCATTGGCATTTTAATTCAAGGATTATTTTTATTTGTTTGATGTTTTTCAAAATAGAACAATAATATATTTTCATTGTCAAATAATACCATAGTATGATTTCAGAAAGGAAAGCTCATCATTTCTTTACCCATCCTTGAGGCATCCCCAATTTTCTTTCTGAGGTAACCAGTGTTAACACCTGGAGTGTACCTTTTCTCTTTATTCATGGGTAAATATGCAGTATATATACAGATATTGTTTGTTTTTACTGAAGTAGAATCACACTACACTTACTATTTTACACCTTGCTTTTTCATTTGACAATATATTAAGGACATTTCAAGTTAGTTGATATCTAATTTCAGTAATTTCATTATATACATGCAGTTTTACCTGAAGAGATTTTGTCATACACATCCTATGGTTTGATTTTGTTTTATTTTAGTATGTTCTTTGTTTTCTTTCTTTTTTCTTTTTTACTTGTCCCCTTCAACCACCTCCTTCCAGCTCACACACAATTTCCACTACCCCCTTTTGCCCCAAGTAACTAGTTAACAAATCAGAATTTTTAAAACTAATTTTTGTTAACATTATGGAGGCATAATTTGCATACAGTAAAATTCACCAGTTTTAAGTGTACCATTTGTTGAGTTTTGACCGATGTGTAACCACCATTAAAATCATGATAGAGAACATTTTCATCCCCTACAAAGTTCCCCATGCCTCTTTGCAGTCAGTTGTGTCTTCTGATTCCTGACAACCACTGATCTGCTTTCTGTGACTATATGAAATCATGATATCTAGCCTTTTTTGTCTCACCTTTCACTTAACATAATGCTTTTGAGATGTATCCATATGTTAAGTGTATTGGTAGTCTTCCTTTTTATTGCAGAGTAGTATTCCTTTGCTGATGGACATTTAGGTACTTTGCAGGTTTTGGCTGTTGTGAATAAAGCTGAATGAATATTTGCGTACAAGTCTTTGTATGGATATGTGTTTTCATTTCTCTCAGGTAAAAACCTAAGAGTGGAATTGCTGGACCATGTAGTTAGTGTATGTTTAATTTTATTTAAGAAACTTCCAAATTGTTTTCCAAAGTAATTTGAACCATTATGCATTCCTGTCAACAGTATATGAAATTTACTGTTGCTCCAAATCTCATAAGTACTTTTGGGATGATGGGAATGTTTTATATCTTGTTGGGAGTATGGTCTTGAAACTAGAATAGTTTGAGCCATTTGAACTGTATACTTAAAATGTATTTATAATTTATAGCTCAGTAAGCTTAATTTCTAAAATTAGGTAGTCAATCAGAGATAATGGATTATGGGGAAAGACGTGGGAATTTCTTCCAGGATGATTGTACCCAAGCTGTACACTGATCAGCTTAATTGCCTCATGCATGTTGGTTAGATTCTTAATATATGGTTAGATTCTGAGTTTGTTGTTCTTTTATGATTTTTGTTCATGTGCTTGTTTTTACCTTCACCTTTTTTACAACTCTTTGCTGCCTAGTTTGAGTTGCTTCCTTGTCCTCTACCCTAAATATGAATTGCAGCTAATCTTACTTAATTATTTTAGTTTATTGGATTTTGTATCCTGTATTCTGTATTTCAGTCATATATTGTGGTCATAACTTACCAATAATCACAATAATATAAGAACAGTTAAAATGTTTATGTATAGTTATTGGACAAGCGGGTCTTTATTTTATAGAGATATTGTTCACATACCGTAAAATCACCCTTTTAAAGTATGCAATTTTGGTGAGTACAAAAAGTTGTTCAACCATTGCCACTATCTAATTTCAGAACATTTTTATTTCCCTACAAAGAAACCCCATACCCATTAGAAGTCACTTTCTTACCATCCTCTCCCCGACCCCTGGCAACTACTAATCTACTTTCTGTCTCTATGACTGCCTTATTTTAGACATTTTATATAAATGTAATCATATATAGCCTTTTGTGTCAGCTTTCTTTCACTTCGCGTATATTTTCAAGGTTCATCTATCTTGTATCATGTATCAGTACTACATTATTCCTTCTTATGGCCAGATACTAGTCCATTGTATGAACATACCATATTTGTTTAGCTATAGCTCACATTTGTTAAGCTGTAATTTTTTATTAATATTATTAATATAAATTATTATCAGTTGAGCATTTAGTTTGTTTCTACTTTTTGGCTCTTAATGAATAATGGTATAATGAACACAACTTTTTGTGTGGATATATACTTTTCATTCCTGTTGGGTATGTACTTAGTAGTAGAATTGCTGGATCTTACGTGTAACCTTTTGAGGAACTGCTAGACTGTTTTCCTCAGCAGCCGAACCATTTCACATTCCCATCAGCAATGTATGAGGGTTTAGATTTCTCCATATCCGTGTCAACACTTGTTATTGTCTGTCTTTTTTATTATAGCCATTGTACTTGATATGAAGTGGTATCTCATTGTGGTTTTGATTTGCATTTTCCTAATGACTAACGACGTTGAGCATCTGTTTTTGTTCTTACTGGCCATTTATATATCTTTTTAGGAGACGTGTATTTAAATCCTTTGCTCATTTTTTAATTATTTCTCTTTTTATTGTTGAGAGTTCTTCATATGTTCTGGATACTGGACCCTTATTAGATACTTAGTTTATAAATATTTTTTCTATTCAGTGGATTATCTTTTCATTTTATTAATGGTGACCTTTGAAGCACAAAAGTTTTTTTTTTCTACTTTAAAAAAGTTTTTTTATTGTACTTTAGATGAAGGTTTACAGAGCAAACTAGCTTCTTATTAAACAATTAATATACTATTATTTTGTAACATTGGTTGCTGTCTTAGTCATCTAGTACTGCTATAACAGAAATACCAGAAGTGGATGGCTTTAACAAAGAGAAATTTATTTCCTCACAGTAAAGTAGGCTAGAAGTCCAAATTCAGGGTGTCAGCCCAGGGGAAGGCTTTCTCTCTCTGTCAGCTCTGGAGGAAGGTCCTTCTCATCAATCTTCCCTTGGACTAGGAGCTTCTCCGCACAGGGACCCTGGGTCCATAGGACATTGCTCTGCTCCCAGCACTACTTTCTTGGTAGTATGAGGTCCCTCTGTCTGCTCGCTTCTCTCCTTTATATCTCAAAAGAGATTGGCTCAAGACACAATCCAATCTTGTAGTTTGAGTCCTGCCTCATTAACATAACTGCTGCCAATTCCACCTCATTAACATCATAGAGATAGGGTCTACAACACATAGGAAAGCCACATCAGATGACAAAATGGTGGACAGTCACACAATACTGGGAATCATGGCCTAGCCAAATCAATACACAGTTTTTTTTAGTTGATACACAATTCAATCCCTAACAGTTGCCAACCCCACAACATGTCAGCACTCTCCCCTTCTCAACCTTAGGTTCCCCGTTAGCATCTTTCTTGTTCCCTTCTGCCTTCTCATCCTTGCCCCTGGGCTGATGTCTCCATTTAGTCTTGTTTTGTTTTATGGGCCTATCTAATCTTTGGCTGAAGGGTGAACCTCAGGAGTGACTTCATTACTGAGCAAAAAGGGTGTCCGGGGCCATACTCTCCAGGGTTTCTCCAATCTCTGTCAAACCAGTAAGTCTGGTCTTTTTTTGTGAGTTAGAATTTTGTTCTACATTTTTCTCCAGCTCTGTTCAGGACCCTCTATTGTGATCCCTGTCAGAGCGGTCGGTGGTGGTAGCCAAGCACCATCTAGTTGTGCTGGACTTAGTCTGGTGGAGGCTGTGGTAGTTGTGGTCCATTAGTCCTTTGGACTAATCTTTCCGTTGTGTCTTTGGTTTTCTTCATTATCCCTCCTCCAGATGGGGTGAGACCAGTGGAGTGTCTTAGATGGCTGCTTGCAAGCTTTTAAGACCCCTGATGCTACTCACCAAAGTAGAATGTAGAACATTTTCTTTATAAACTATGTTAGGCCAGTTGAGCTAGGTGTTTCCTGAGACCACGGTCCCCAGAGCCCTCAGCCCAGTAATTTGGTTCCTCAGGGAGTTTGAGTGTGTCTATGGAGATTCCATGACCTTGCCTTGGACAAGTTGTGCCGGCTTCCCCAGTATTGTGTACTGTCTTACCTTTCACCAAAGTTACCACTTATCTATTGTCTATTTAGTGTTTTTCTCTACTCATCCCTCCTCTCCCTCGAAGCATCAAAGATTGTTTCTTTTTTTAGGTAAATCTTTTCAGGAGTTTTTATAGTAGTGGTCTCATACAGTATTTATTCTTTTGTGATTGACTTATTTCACTCAGCATAACGCCCTCCAGATTTCATCCATGTTGTGAGATGCTTCACAGATTCATTGTTGCATAGTATCCCGTTGTGTGTATGTACACCATAGTTTATCCATTTATCTGTTGATGGGCACCTAAGTTACTTCCATCTTTTTGCTGTTGTGAGCAGTGCTGCAATGAATATGGGTGTGCTTACATCTATTCAGTGATGGCTTTTATATATTCCTAGGAGTTGGATTGCTGGATCATATGGTATTTCTATTTCTGGCTTTCTAAGGAAACACCATGTCATTTTCCAAAATGGTTGTACCATTTTGCATTCTCACCAGCAGTGCGTAAGAGTTCCAGTCTACCCACAGCCTCTGCAACATTTGTTATTTTCTGGTTTTGATTCGTACCAGTAATGTCGGGATGAGATGGTATCTCATTGTGGTTTTGATTTGTGTTTCTCCAGTGATCTCAAGCATTTCCTCATGTATCTGTTAGCTGCTTGACTGTCTTCTTTGGTGAAGTGTCTGTTCATATCCTTTGTCCATTTTTTAATTGGATTATTTGTCTCTTTGTTGTAGAGGTGTTAGATTTTCCTGCTGATTTTAGAGATGACTTTTGTCGAATTTGTCATAGCCAGATTTTTTTCCCCAGTCTGTAGGTTCTCTTTTTACTCCTTTGGCGAAGTCTTTTGATGAGCATAAGTGTTTAATTTTTAAAAGAACCCAGTTATCTAGCTTATCTTCTGGTGTTTGTGTATTGTTAGTTATGATTTGTATCCTGTTAATGCTGTGTATTAGGGCCTCTAGCATTGACTCTTTTTTTTTTTTTCCCCCTATGATCTTTATAGCTTTTGGTTTTATATTTAGGTCTTTGATCCATTTTGAATTAGTTTTTGTGTATGGTGTGAGGTATGGGTCCTGTTTCATTTTATTGCAGATAGATATCTGGTTTTGCTACCATCATTTGTTAAAAAGACTGTCTTTTGGGGTCTTTGTTGAAGATCAGGTGACCGTAGGTGGATGGATTTACATCTGGGTTCTCAGTTCTGTTCCATTGGTCAATGTGTCTGTCATTGTACCAGTAGCAGGCTGTTTTGAGTACTGTAGCTATATAGTAGGTTCTGAGGTCAGGTAGTGCGAGTCCTCCTACTTTATTCTTCTTCAGTAGTGCTTTACTTATCCAGGGCCTCTTCCCTTTCCATATAATGATTAGTTTTTTCATCTCTTTAAAGAATGCTGTTAGTATTTGGATCAGGGTTGCACTGTTGTGTTTGTAGACTGCTTTGGGTAGAATTGACATTTTCACAATGTTAAGTCTACCTATCCATGAGTATGGTATGTTTTTCCATTTATAAAGCTCTCTTTTGGTTTCCCTTCAGTAGTATTTTGTAGTTTTCTTTGTATAGGTCTTTTACATCCCTGGTTAAATTTATTCCTAAGTATTTTATTTTTTAGGGGCTATTATAAATGATATTGTTTTCCTGATTTCCTTTTCATCGTTCTCTTTATTGGTATATAGGAATCCAACTGATTTTTGTGTGTTTATCTTATATCCTGCTACTCTGCTGAATCTTTGTATTAGTTCCAGTAGTTTTCTCATGGAGTCTTTTGGGTTTTCTTTTTATAGTGCCATATTCAGAAATTTCCCCTCTGTACCTATTTTATTGAGAGTTTTTATCAGGAATGTGTGTTGGACCAAAAGTTTTTAATGTTTATGAAATCTGATTCACCTGTTTTTTCCTTTGTTTGCTTTTGCTTTTGGGTTGCCATATTTAAGAAACCATTGCCTAATCCAAGGTCATGAAGATTTACGTTTTCTAACAGTTTTATACTTTTTAGCACTTAGATCTTTGATCCGTTTTGAATTAATTTCTGTATATGGTTTCAGGTAGGGGTCCAGCTTCATTCTTTTGCATGTGGGTATTCAGTTGTCGCAGCAGCATTTGTTGAAAAGACTATTGTTTCCCTCTTTGAATTGTCTTGGCACCCTTGTTGAAAATCAATAGGCTGTAAATTTATGGAGCCCTTATGATACAGTGGTTAAGAGCTGGGCTGCTAACCAAAAGCTTGACAGTTTGAATCCACTAGCCGCTCTTTGGAAACTCTGTGGGGCAGTTCTACCCTGTCCTCTACGGTTGCTATGAGTCGGAATAAACTCGAAGGCAACAGGTTTGAGTTTTTGGTTTTTATAAGTTTATGAGTTTATTTCTGGACTCTGTCTATCCTTAGTCTAGTACCACACTGTCTTGATTACTGTAGCTTTGTGGTATGTTTTATAAGGTGCCCTGGTGGTGCAGTGGTTAAGCACTTGGCTGCTAACTGAAAGGTTGGTGGTTTGAACCCACCAACCACTCTGGGAGATAGGTGTAGCAGCCTACTTCTGTAAAGATTACAGCCTTGGAAACCCTATAGGACAGTTCTACTTTGTGGTATACGGTCGCTGTGAGTTAGAATCAACTCAGTAGCAACGGGCAACAGATTTTAATGAGTAATATATTTTGAAATCAAGGAGTTCTCCATCTTTGCCATCTTTTTCAAGATTGTTTTGGCCGTTTTACATCCCTTCTGTTTTCACATGAATTTTAGTATCAGCTTGTCAGTTTCTGCCGAAAAAGGCAGCTGAGATTTTGATCAGGATTGTGTTGAATCTGTAGATCAGTTTGGGGAATATTTCCATCTTAATAATAATAAGTCTTCCAATCTGTGACCACGAGGTGTCTTTCATTTATTTAGGTCTTCTTTAATTTCTTTCAACAGTATTTTGTAGTTTTCAGTGTATAAACCTTGTACTCTTTTTGTTAAATTTATTTCTAAGTATTTTGTTCTTTTTGGTGCTATTGAAAATAGATTTATTTTTATATCATTTTTGGATAGTTCATTGCTTATTGTTCATTGATCTTGTATCCTGCAACCTTGCTGAACTCATTTATTATCCAATAGTTTTTTGTTGTTGTTGTTTTGTTTTTACTGTATTTTCTCTGTCATCTTTATTATTTTCTTCTTTATGCTTGCTTTGGGCTTAGTTTGCTCTTCTTTCTGTATTAAGGTGCAAGATTATGTTAATAATTTGAGGTCTTTCTTTTTTTTTAAATGTGTTTACCACTATAAATTTTCCTGTAAGCATTGCTTTAGCTGCATCCCATAAATTTTAGTATGGTGTATTTTGTCGTCATTCATCTCAAAGTATTTTTTAATTCCTCTTGCAATTTCTTGTTCGAGTCATTGGTTAAATTTTACTTTAATAAGCATCCTCAAATTGTTGCGAGGCTTTGATTAATTTTCAGAATTCTGAAAAGGTTTGTCTTAACAATTTTTGCCAGTGTTCTCGTTGCTTTTTTGGAGGACAGGATATTTGATGTCATTACTCCACCGTTACTAATGATGTCACTACTTCTAATAATTCTTAACCTTCCAGCTTAGCTAAGTGGATTTTGCAGAAATTTGGGTAGTAGAACAAAAACTGAGACATTTATCTGTTCTAATTATTTCTAATTCACAAAAATTTTAACTCTTAGTATATTGTTTAAGAATGTGAATATTGCTATAGATAATGGTATGATTATGTTCTGTAAAAGTTGCGTATTCTTCACTATTTTGCAGTTTTTTTCTCCCTCATTGGTTCCCTGATAAAGAACTTGGAAAAATCAGGAAAAAAAATTAATCTCTAACATGCTTTAATATAGCAAGTGGTTAAGATGGAAGACTTTTGATTTAGACAGTTTTAATTTTATATCCCAGCTAGTTGTATGATTTGGTGGATTCTCCTCACATTTCTGGGCCTCAGTTTTACCATTTTTAAAATAGGGATAATGATATTTCATAGGTTTGTGGTGAAGATTAAATGAGGTCATGCTTTTAATACAGTATTGTGCCTGGTATGTTATGAGTAATATGTAGAGTATACCTGCTGTTGTTACTAGGATTATGTGACGACTTAAATCATTACAGTGTTGTTGTGAATTATTTTATCAGCAGTGATGCAAGCTTTCTTGCCTCCTAAGTTCTTTTTATTACTAGTGAAACATGTTTGATAAATACCTTACTCCATTTTTCATTGTATTTCTGGCCTTGGAGCCCTGGTGGCGCAGTGGTTAAGAGCTCGGCTGCTAACAAAAAGGTTGGCAGTTTGGATTCACCAGCTGCTCCTTGGAAACCCTATGGGGGCAGTTCTACTCTGTCCTATAGGGTGGCTATGAGTCGGAATCTACTCCAGGGCAACGGGTAGGTAGGTACGTAGTAGCCTCTGGCCTTAGAATAGTCTTCCCTGTGAGACTAACTGGTCCCAAAAGACTGCTTTCTACCACTGCCAGATACTCAACCTACTCCTTCTTTTTGAGGTCCCTTTTTCTTTTACCAGTTTCCTCCAAGTTCCCAGACTTAGTGCCTTGTAATCGTTTATCAGTTTCTTAGAATTGTACATTGTGTTGTACCAGAACCATTTGCATTTATCCCCTTGTTGCCATTTGTACTGGCCTTAACTTAATTCATGTCCCCTGTCTCCTAGCTAAACTATTTTAGTGGTTTTGATAGATCTTTCCGGACCTTTTCTCTCTCTCCCTCCAGTCTATCAGTTTTTACACTGATGCTGATTTGATCTTAACCTAAAACATGTCTAGAGTCTAACCAGGTAATACCATGTGCTGTTTCCTACAACATGCTCAATTTATTTTCTTACTCTATTTACTCCTTGTAGGAAAAACCCCTACTCCCAGCATGTGTCTAAAACTCACCTCAAATATCACCTTCCCTTCATACTATCTAGAAGTTATTTCTTTCTTCTCTTAACTCTGTTTTAAAACATTTTCTTCTACCTTATGTTGTAACAATATTAGAGCTGAAGGAAGCCTTAGCAATCAGCTAATTCAATCCTCTGATATTAGAAATAAGACAGTTTACACAGAATTGACCTACCCAATTTTAAACAGAGTATTTGATGGCAGAGCCAAGGGTAGAACTTAGGTGCTGGTTCACAAGCCTACTTCGTTTTCTACACTCACCATCGTAATATAATGTCAATTATTTCATAAGCCTTTTTGCAATATTTCATAATGGTTCTGTTGAACTCTGGTTAGTTTCTCTGTAACCAGTAACCTGTGAACTTCCTAGAGGATAAGGATTTTTTTCATTTTTCCCTCTATCTTTGTAGATTGTGCTCAGAAACTGTTTCCTGCCATGGTGAAGGAAGGAAGGAAAATAAATTTGTTTAATGTAAAACTTGAATGAAATTCCCCCAACTTACACATCTTATAAAGGAAAAAGGTAAATTGAGGCCTGTAGGGGGCAACCCAACACAGCAAGTTTTGATTGCGGTTGCTACATAAGATTTACTATCTGCTGAAATCTTTTTAGATTTAAATTGCTTCCTATGTGCATTTTTGAAAAATGAAAGCAACTATTATAAGCTTATTTGGCAGGTATATTTTTAGAACAATTATCATGTATAGGAATGGGAACTATTTGATCAGATGATTTACAGGTTTTTTTTAAGCATTGGATGAGAACAAATTATATTTACTAGAGCTTTTGTTTAATTTGCTTTATTTATGAACTTCAGAATAATTCAGATAATCTGATGACAAATTTTGTATTTAATTTATAGTTGGAAAAACAAAAATATGACCAAGTTAACGATATTATCCCAAACTACTAGAGCTATTATTAAATGAACTCAACATTTTTCTCATTACCAATTTGCTGCTGAGTCATTTTATTTACTATTTTCAAGATTAAAAAATATTGCTAGTAATTAAAGCAAACTATAGATGAGTAATAATAATTGCTAACATTTATTGAGTACTTTATTGAATGCCAGATACTACTAGTATTTAGTGTCGGGTACTATTTTAAATATTTTACATGTATTCATTTAATCTTCACTATAATCCTTGGGGTATGTATTGTTACTACCCCTGTTCCATAGATGAAGTAGTTAAGATAAAGATTGGTTATTGAAACTTGCCCACGGCCACTCTACTAAGTGGAAAATCCGAGATTTTTGAACCCAGGCCATCTGACTCCAGAGCCTACACACTTTACTGTGCCTTTTGATATGTTGTTAAATTCATTACTTTTATTTTCTTACCCCACCACCACCCCCGTATCATAACTTTCCATTTGAGACTCTTTTCCAGGTTTTACACACACCAAGCTGCTTCTTTCTCCTCCCATTTTCTGTTGTTTCCCGTGCCTTCGGCCCATTTTTCTTCTAATAGAGAAAATGAATGGACAGAAAATAAAAACATAACATCCTCCCTTTAGCGTGCGGAGATTTAAACAGCTAAAATTGAGGGGTTTTCTTTCTCTTTTATTTACAGAATGTTCTTTTTCCAATTACTAGTTAAGAAATTTTTAGTGATGGCATTAAAACTGAACTCACAAATTTAGAAATAGAATGAACTTCACTCCCGATGCTTATGTGTGCACTGCGTACTGTGGGGTACTGTTAGAAGCCAAAATACATGTACCTGATTTTAAGAGAGACAGACTTAATTATTTCATCAAAAAAAAAAAAGATTTCTTTTAGCCTCCTTTGCAAAGAAATTTTCAGTTGTAATGACACTTTGTGTTTTTGTCGTGGTATTCTAATGTATGTAAAAAGTAAACTCACTGTCAGTTATTTAGTATTCATTTCTTTTTCATTCTTTTGATAATTTTACCTTTCCTTAATAACTCTTTGAGAATATGAGTAGATACAGTAAAAAAAATACGAGACTCCAGTTAGTTTTGAAATATGCTAAAAGCTTAGGTTAAATGTAAGGGAGCTTAAAAAGTTACAACTGTTGTCTAAAACAAAAATAAAGCTGTTCTGTAGCTAATTATTCAGTACTGTTTATATCACAAAATATGATCTTAGTGTATTCTTATAAAAATAAATATTTTTTTTATTGTACTTCAGGTGAAGTTTTACAGAACAAATAGTTTCTCATTAAACAGTCAGTACACATATTGTTCTGTGACGTTGGTTAACAACCCCACAACATGTCAACCTTCTCCCTTCTCGACCTTTTTTTTTTGGTGAAAATATACATAGCCAAAGATACACCATCCATTTCAAAAATTTCTACATGCACAGTTCAGTGACATCGATTATGTTCTTCCAGTTGTGCTGCTATTCTCACTTTAGATGAAGGTTTACAGAACAAAATAGTCTCTCATTAAACAGTACACACATTGCCCTATGACAATGGTTAACAACCCCGCTACCTGTCAACACTGTCCTCACGCAACCTTGGGTTCCCTATCACCAGCTACTTATAAAAATATTTTGAAATTTAGGTTTATTACTTGATTTTTTAAATTAGTTTTTAAAGTACTTCAGATTACAGTTAATGTTTGCATTTCTTTGAGAAATTGTCGACCTTGGTAATATATGCTAGATATAACCTATACCTTAGGACTTTCAGCCAGACTCTTTCTGCTGTTTTAATGATTGACTTACAAACCTCCATCTTCCCATAACTCACATGGGCTTTACTTTTCCAATTTACTGCTGGCCTAATAAGGTTTTGGCAGTTGGTAGCCTAAGCTTAGTTCCTTTTCAAAAAATGTTCATCACTTCAACCTTACTATTCTGAAGGGTTTCCAAGACCCAAATTTGTTTCTTTGGGCCACTGTCACATTTTGTTCCCATCACAGAGAATGCCAGTATCTGGAAATGATGTCCTTTATGATGATCATTTAGTCTACTGACAATTTCATGGTATAAGAAAATCTGCTTACTCACATATCCATTCCAATAGTGAAAACGACCTTCTAGTTTGTTTTTTTTTTTTTTTTTTTCTGTTCTTCTCATAAATGATTTTCATATAACATGGCAGAACACACAACCAACACCTGTCTGTTAAGAACAGAATTACTCGGCTTTGATTCTTAGTAGTGGTTCCTTCTTTTGGGTAAATATGAGACTTACTTTTGGTCTAATTACTCATACTTTTAAAATAACTACTTGCTAATAATTTCAAGTGGGTAATTACATATAGTACGATGATTCAGGAATATTAGAACTGAAAATCAGTTTAAAATTGCAAAGACTAATATCCTGTTCTTCATTTCTGAACTGAGCCTGGAAAATTTTGCTTGACAGTTCATATGAGGACATCGTACTTTTTGATGAAATGTATGCCTAAATTGTATGGTCATACCCATTTTTGTTTTTAACTTTCAAAGTTTTGTGAGATTTCATATGATTTTTTGCTGTGTGATCCATGATACTAGTTTACAATAATAAGACAAGTCCTAAGGAACTGATACAAATACAAATATATATATAGATATGATATATGCAGTAATGATACTGATATTACATATAGATACAGATATTGATATATATATACTTGAAACCCCTCAGATCTTTAGGTAAGTTGCTTCTTTTGCATATTGATTGTAGTGTATTACAATGTTAAAGAAATATAGTCTAGTGTAAACATTCAGTAGTGTTCTCTGACTTCCATGGCTTGGGAGCAATTTAAAGAATGAAACTGTCTTAAACAGGATGCCTCTCAAAAGGTCTGCTTTAAAAAAGGTTATCGATTTATAGGAAGGCTGATTCAGTTTCAGAGGGCCACTGTTTGTGTGTATTATTTAAAGGAAGTAGGGTGTGGGGGAGAGGTCTTTATCAATGAAGTGATATTCTGATTATAATTAAGTTCAACAGAATTGGATCCACATTTGGAAACCATATTTGAGTTGACTATACGTTTATCTAGCTGTGATCTTTTCATGAAAGTCACCTGTCTTCTTTATATGTTGTGACACAGTTATGTGCATAACATGAATTAATTAAAATTTGTGCTAGTTGTGAAATTATATGAATTGGTAAGCTGAGGATTTCACATAATTATTGAGTTCACTGATGAGTGAGTTGTTAAGTTAGACATAATTGTATGTTAGATACATAGCTGAGTTGATTTGCACAAAACTTCAGAAGTCAAAGTGTAATATAGGTTACTTTTTACTGAACTTCATTTGTAACCATAGTAGACTTGTCTTCATAACATCATTCTAACTGGAAATTACATTTGAAATTTAGAAAATTTACATATATTAGGAAATGACACGTTTTGGAAGCTAAAGACCCAGAAATCCAATGTAGTACTTATTTGTAACATTTTATTTGTCTAGATAGTCTCAAAAGCACAGATAGGAGGAACATAGGTTATTTCATGTATACAAAAAGGAAAGAATTTATTTTGCTAGTTTAAAATTTTTATAAAATAATATATTTCAGTAGGTCCTTCTATCCTGTTGGTCTTTCTTTTTGCCCTTTTCTTTTCCTTCCTCCTTTTTATGTTCCTGTCCCACCATCCCTCCCTTACTGGATCTCTCCTTTTCTTTGCATTGCTAAATCTGAAAAGCGTTTTTACTATGTAGTCAAGCATTTCCTATTTTAATTAAAGTTTTGAAGTTTACTTTTAAAAGCAGAGCTTTGCTAAAGGAAAAATACCTGTATTAGCTTACATTTAAAATCCTTTTCATCATGATGAATGTAATTATCTGTTGCTTCTAAGAGTAAGCCATAGCTGATTTCTGACTCTGTGTATATGTTTAAAGTAACTTAGAACCAGCTTGGGACAGTTCTGACATCTGCTTATGTAATGCAGCATCCATACTTTTCACTAGGTGTTCATTTTAGCTACAGATGGCTTCATATAAAACAGGGTAGAGTAGCTTTCAAAAAGATCTATACATCAAAGTGTAACTTGAACTCTGGTTTTTGCTTTGCTTGAGGAATGCTTAATGGAGTAGAAGCAACAAATTTGCTTTTCCTCCTAATCATATTATTATCTTCAAGTTTTTAATAATTTTGACTTCTATGCCTTTCTAAGCTATATCATATATAATTGAATAGTTTTATTACTTTGGACTGTTTTAACAATTAACATCACATTAAATATTATTCTAATTAATAGTCTTTGTAATAAGGAAGATTTCATTTTAATTAATTTTGGGGAGTAATGATGCTTTTAGAACAATAAATGAAATTCTTTGAGTAAAGCACCATATTTTGCATCAGAATACCACACTCTTATTTATTTCCGTTGTTTGCTGATAACTATTCACGAGGCTAAGTTTATCATCTTTTAAGACCTGATTCCTAAGAAGGCTTTAAAATAAGTACAGTGATTATAGCTTTTAGCCACTATGTATCGTCTTTTGCTGGTGAATTCTTTGAAGCAGAATGCTTCTTGTTTAACCCCTCACTATAGTGTCTTTTCTATTTCTCAGATGGATAAACTATCACTTAAATTACACAAGACTTACATTAACCTTTGATGTGTATGATCCTCTTAAAACCCTATTTAAAAATCACTGCTTAAGTGTACTAAGTAAACATCGCCTATATATTGTGTTCCAGAAATTTGAAAGTCAGTTTTGTGGAGATAGAAACTTATATTGTAAATGATAGTTAAATTCCTACCACAGACCATGTAATTAATAATGAAATTGAACTATGATATCCGTTCTACAAACCATAACCTACATTTATAGCATTGTTCCTTTAATCATTCCAGATTCTAACTCAAGAATCTGCAAGAGGAAGAGTTCCTCTTCCAGCAGAATCCCTCCTCCCCATTTAAATCACGGCAGTGTGGGTTGGAACCTGGAGATTCCAAGGTTGTAAGAAAGGAAGTAGGAAGATGGGAGTGCCTTGGCTACCCTCACTGGGAGTGAGAGTTCTAGGGAAGCTCAGAAACAGATGTGATTGATAAGGACTTATTTTATGAGCCAGACACTGTATTTGGTAGATAGATTGCTTCTATTTCATATTAACCCTTTCATGAAGTTACATATATGTTTTAGTAAACCTTTCTTTTTTATGTAGCATTTTGTAATTTCAAAACTTTTTTGCTTCATTTAAGTATCAGAATATAAATATCGTATGTGTTTTGGTAAACAATGAAGACCAAGTTATTTAAATTCCCATAGATAACTTACAAATGCCGGGACACTTCACAGCTTTTTAAGAAAAATCTGTAATTTTTCTGAATGGATGAGGGAAGGAATAGTCCTCTGATCCTTGTTGTTTTGGTGCTCTTGACCTTCTTTATTTCTTTTTTTTAATTGTACTTTAGATGAAGGTTTACGGAACAAGTAGTTTTCTCATTGAACAGTTAGTACACATTGTTTTATGACATTGGTTAACAACCCCATGACATGTCAACACTCTCTTGACCTTCTTTTAAAAAAAAAAAACTTTTTATTTCTTTTTTTGGAAGTTTGTTTTTTAATTCACACATAAACATAACGGTATGATGAATTGTTAAAACATTGACAAAGCTGGGCCATCACTGCAGAAAGACACCCCCCCCCGGCCCCGAACCACTTATACATTATTTTTTAAATAGCACTGTATTGAGATATACTTAACATGCCATATATTTCACCCTTTTTAAGTGTGCTACTCAGTGATTTTTAGAATATTCACAGAGCTGCCTGAAATTCAAGCTGTATTCAGAAGAGGACGTGGAACCAGGAATATCATTGCTAGATGGATCCTGGCTAAAAGCAGAGAATACTAGAAAAATGTTTACCTGTGTTTTATTGACTATGCCAAGTTTTTCAACTGTGTGGATCATAACAAATTATGAATAACATTGTGAAGAATGGGAATTCCAGAACACTTCATCATACTCATGAGGAACCTGTACATAGATCCAGAGGCAGTCGTTCGAACAGAACAAGGAGATACTGCATAGTTTAAAGTCAGGAAAGGTGTGTGTCAGGGTTGTATCCTTCACCATACTTAGTCTGTATGCTGAGCTAATAATCCGAGAAGCTGGACTATTTGAAGAAGAGTGGGGCATTAGGATTGGAGGAAGACTCATTAACAACCTTCGTTATGCAGATGACACAACCTTGCTTACTGAAAGTGAAGAGGACTTGAAGCATTTACTAATGAAGATCAAAGACCACAGCCTTCAGTATGGATTATACCTCAACATAAAGGAAACAAAAACCCTCACAACTGGACCAGTAAGCAACATCATGATGAATGGATAAAAGATTGAAGTTATCAAGGATTTCATTTTACTTGGGTCCACAATCAACACCCACGGAAGCAGCAGTCAAGAAATCAAAAGACGCATTGCATTGGGCAAATAGGCCACAAAAGACCTCTTTAAAGCATTGAAAAGCAAAGATGTCACTTTGAGGACTAAGGTGCGCCTGACCCAAGCCATGTTGTTTTCAATCACCTCATATGCATGCAAAAGCTGGACAACGTATAAGGAAGACCGAAGAATTGACACCTTGAATTGTGGTGTTGGAGAAGAATATTGAATATACCATGGACTGCCAAAAGAACAAACAAATCTGTCTTGGAGGAAGTGCAGCCAGAATGCTCATTAGAAGTGAGGATGGCAAGCCTGTCTCACATACTTTGGACATGTTGTCAGAAGAGATGAGTCCCTGTAGAAGGACATCATGCTTGGTAGAGTAGAGGATCAGCGAAAAAGAGGAAGACCCTCACTGAGATGGATTGACGCAGTGGCTGCAACAGTGGTCTCAAGCATAACAATGATTGTGAGGATGACGCAGGACCAGGCAGTGTTTCATTCTTTTGTACGTAAGATCACTAGGAGTCAGAAGTGACTTGACAGCATCTGACAACAACAATAACATATATTTTAGAAAATTTTTAAATACATTAAAATTCGTATATATATAAGAATATATATATATAATTCCTATATGTATAAAAAAATTACTTTGAACATCTTTTCATGTGCTTCCAGGCCATTTGTGTATCTTCTTAGGAGAAATGTCCATTCAAATCCTTTGCTTATTTTAAAATTGGGTTGTAAGAGTTGTTGTTGTTTTTTTTTTTTTTTTTTTTTTTTTTTTTGGCTTAAAACATCTAGTTATTTTGCGGGTCAGGAATTTCAGAAGGGCTCAGCTGGGTGATTTATCTCTATTCCACATGGCATCAGCGGGCAGCTGGCATAGAGGATCCACTTTCAGGATGGCTAATTGACTCATATAACTGGTGCCTTGGTTCTCCTTGACCTGTCTCTCTCTCCACATGGCGTCTTACCCTTTGGGGTCTCACCACATGACTTGGACTTCTCACAGCATGGTGGTCTCAGGGTAGTCACACTATTGATGTGGCGGCTAGCATCCAAGGGGCAGGAAGCAGCAGCTGCCAGGCCAGTTAAAAGCACAGTGTCAAGAGTTCTTTATATATTTTAAATACTAGTTCATATCAGATATATGATTTGCAGATGTTTTCTTCTTTGGTTGCTTGTGCTTGTGAATTGTCATATCAAAGAACCATTGTGTAGTCCAAGGTTATGAAGATTTGCTCCTATGTTTCCTTCTAAAAGTTTCATAGTGTTAGCTGTTCCTACTTTTCTTTATTTTCATATGTTCTTCAGAGTAGTCAGGTGCTGTCTTTTTCAGAGTTTTTTCATCAGCAGATTACTTCAGCAGTGAAATTCTACAAAATATTTGTGTCACTTGCTTGTTTGCTACTTCTAAAAAATTCACAAGAATTTATGTGAAATCTGCTTTCAATGATATTTCACGGGATAAATTTTTTTAAATCACTGTGTCAGAAACAAAATTATAGACACAGTCATGTTATAAACTTTAACACTCACTGTAAAACCCACAGACCACACTCAGAGGGGTGGGGGTGGATGAGGGGCTTTGTAGAGCTTCACTGGTTCCTAACCCAAGTTTAGAATAACTTTTCTCGTAGGTAAGGCGAACAGAGTTTCAGTTCTGAGGTCAGCACAGCTTCTTTTATTCAGACGTTTTGTCTTCCTGCTTTAGCTTCTTGATTTGTGCAAATTAAAAGTGCTTCTTAATTATTTCATAAGTACACCATAAAGGTAGGAAAAATCCATATTGATTCTCCAGTGGAAAATAGTTTATTAATTATATTATTCTTGTATTAACCTGATTTTTTAGTGTGAGTTTGGATGAAATTAGCAAAGATAGTTTAGAACTGTTATAGATAATGAAATTTAAGCCATGATTCCCTTGGTATAATTTTGACATCTTTCTGAAGCAGTCTTACAAGAACTAAGAAGATTATTACTAAAAGCATCAATTCTAGCACCTTTATATGAAACTTTTTTGGCCACTCTACTGATCATTTCACAGTAAAACATAAAAGCAATATAACTTGTTTAATAAATTGGCTCATAAACATTGTCAAATTGATCCCACTCTTAAGTATCAGAGAAATAGTACTTCCCTGCAACAGTTTATTCAGTGAAAGATATGAAGTAGAGGCTAACTGTTGCCTGTATTTGAAGGTGAATTTTCTTAGCTATTTATGTGACAGAATATATTTGTCATTGTCTAGACAGAATTATAATAAATATAACAATTTGAATAAGAGAAAACATAAACTCCAAACCAGATGTATGGGTATAATTCTAATGGGTGCTTTCATTTAATCATAGTCTCTGTTAAGACACCGCTTCTCTGAGGATTAAGTGTCCCTGACTATAATAATGACAGCTTTTTAAATGTTAATTATTAGTGTTTAGTGTTGTCAGGAATATTAAAAGTGGGCTTCAGCCTCTCATAGCCTAACTACAGAAAGTACTCATTTTCAAGTTTCCTATTTCCCTACATAAAGGATAAGAGTAGTCTAAGTCATACAGGCTCCCAACCTTCCCCACCGCCCCACCCCCAAAAGACTGTTTACTGTAAAGGGCTAAAAGCATTCATTTGAAAAAGGTCTGTTCTTTTTATTTAATGAGGTATTGTAATTGTGTATATTCTTGAGCTAATTTTAATATGAGACTTCTTTTGAAAAGCATGTGATGGAAAATTTGACATGCATGAATATATCTTAGACCAAATATGCATGTGACAGTTTGAAGCACATATCATGTGTCATTGTTGGTAAAGTCTGGCAGCATATCCTGTGTAAACCCCTTTTCTTTTTCTTTGTGCCACATAATATTTATTCTTATGTTACAAGGCCTCAAGGGAAACTGGTGGTTGATACCAATTATTTTTCAGTCCCTCTGTAATTCGTTCTATAAAGACTAAATACTGTTATCTTTCTCTGGTTGCACATTTAACAAAGGAAAGAATGAAAAGAACTAATCATTGTTAAGTTAAACACCTGTTGCATTAGGTGTTTTATAGATATATCATCTCTTTTAATTATCACAGCAGTCATTCAAATGAATTATTATTATTGTCTCAGTTTTGTTTGGATCAGAAGCAAACTTCCAGAGGTTGCCCTGGGTACACACAGTAAATTGTAGAATTGGGATTCCAGCCAAGCCTTTATTAATTCCACTACATTTGACATTCCACTTCCTAGCTCTATATGCTGTGGCCTTTAGCCCACCTTTCTCCTCTTATCTACTTATTTCTCACAATTACCCGTATGTTCCACCTGCCCTCTAAATTCTTTGATGGAGTGGGGACAGATGAAAAGGAAGGGGTGGTGCCCTCTCCTTGAAGTGGCCTTATCTCTTTCTCTATTTTAAATGATTTTAAGTCTGAAGCTTGAAGAACTTCTGTATTCCTTCCTTTTCTTTCATTCTCTTTTAAACCCCCTACTGTTTGAATATTTTGCATTCTATCACACTTAGCATATTTTATCTTGTACCTACTGGTATGTCATATCCTCAAAAATGAAATCATGTTTGAAATTTTTTGTTTAGTTTTTTGCCCTACTTGCCAAGAAGTCCAGAGTTAAACTTTGTGCTCAGGCTTTGCAGTTTTCTCTCATAGCACTTTGTACAGGTTTTTGTTATCACTTAACATTGTACTCCAGTTATTTGTTTATGTATCCATGTGTACATTATTCATCTTTGTATCTACCAGCAGAGTGACATTCTAGTAAGTGCTGAGTCAGTGATTAATGAATGAAAATTTCTGATACAATTTAACCCTGCCCTGTTTGTGGCCCTTAGACAGAGATCTTGGACCTAGATTCTACCACAGTGAAACCTATGAGAGCCAGAACTCGAAGGAGCTGCCTTGTTTTTCCGGGTCGCACAAGTTTTCCATCTTTGACACGATGCTTACCACTTTTCTGTATCTCTGTTAAGAATCCTGTATCATAAACACCCAGTGAATTTTCTTTCTCTGACAGGTTTCTGCCTAACACAGGTTCCAGCTTTTGCAAGTTTTACTGTATTAGGGTAATTCTACCCAAGCTACATATGTGGTGATAGTTTTTGGTGTTCTTATAGCTGTGCTTTCATGATAAGTAATCTCATATCTTCTTTTAACATAGGCAGAAAATAATACGGTATTCTGCACTGTAGTTTATCTTTTTATCCTTGTACAGGCAGTCCCTGGATTATGAACGAGTTCCGTTCCTAAGTCTGTCTTTAAGTCAGATTTGTGTGTTAAGTCGGAATAGTTATGTATGGTTAGCATCTAACAGCAGTTAATCAAATGTTTGTCTTAGTAAGTATATAGTGTGCCTTTATGCATAAAAAGCATTAAAGAATCACTTCCAGATACACTAAAAACATCTTTAATGTAATAATACAGTAGTAATAGTAATGTTTTAATGAGCGTGGCAAAGCAGTACCTGTTTGTTATTGTGAACCATTGTATGTCTCTGGAATTTTTTAATACAGTAGGCTTTAAGGGGGTTGATTCATAAGTACGGGCTGTATGTAAGTCATGGGTTCAGGGACTGGCTGTAGTGCCTGTCACCACGGTTAATGGAAGATCAACAACTACATGATTCTCTCACGTATAAACTTACCATTATATTCTGGTTTTTCAGTAAGGGTCTATAAGAAAAATTTCATTATTGTCACTATTTTAATAATAATGAAGCATTCTGTATTATATAAAGCTTTTCAGAAATAGTTCATTATTTTAAGAAAAAGTGTGTCAAATGAAAATACATTGATTTTGGTGGCCTAGTTGTTGGTGGGGTTTTACTATCAGAAAGTAGTCTTTGTGCATGGAAGGGCATACTTACAGTTGACTTATGTTTTATTTGAATTGTAAATTGCAAAATCTAGTTTTTCCAAAGCCTTTAGATTTAGTTTATGCTAGTTACAAATATATTATTTTTTTTATAAAATGAGAGCAATCTTTTTCACTTCTTGATATTTCTATAATTCATATATTTTCAGATTTAATTCTTCTAAAAACACATAATACTACTTATATAGTTTATTAAACAACTCTAATTACATTCTTGATTAATCAGTAAAACTACCCCGTAGGTTTCCTAGGCTGTAATCTTTACAGGAGTAGATTGCCAGGTAGTTCGTTTCTCCTGTGGAGCTGCTGGTGGGTTTGAACTACCAGCCTTTTGGTTAGCAGCCAAGCCTTTAACCATTGTGCCACCACATTGCAAATTGCAGGTTAGTATAGCTGATTATTTTTTGAATACTTTAAACACCTACAAATCTAACAAGTGGAATCCCTTGATATAGGTAAACAATCCTTGTAAATCAAATAAACTTTACTGATAATAAGGAATTAATTCCTTGTAATTAATAATTATATTGTTAATTATAAATAAATAATAAAGATAAGGAATTGAAGATTTTTACCCACTTCTGCAGTCTGAAATTGATCAAACATGCAATCAGGGTGCATTGATAATTAATGGTGATTGAAATGCAAAAGTTAGAAGCAAAAAAGAAGGCTCTGTAGTTGGAAAGTATAGCCTTGGTGATAGAAACAATGCCGGAGATCACATGATAGAATTTTGCAAAACCAACAACTTCTTCACTGCAGATATCTTTTTTCAGTGACATAAATGGTGACTATACACATGGACCTCACCGGATGGAATACACAGGAATCAAATCGACTACATCTATGTAAAGAAGTGATGGAAAAGCTCAATATTGTCAGTCAGAACAAGACCAGGGGCTGACTGTGGAACAGACCATCAGTTGCTCATATGCAGGTTTCAGGTTGAAGCTGAAGAAAATTGAAAGTCCACGAGAGCCAAAATACGACCTTGGGTATATCCCACCTGAATTTGGAAACCATCCCAAGAATAAATTTGATGCACTGACCACTAATGATCGAAGACGAGACAGGTTGTGGGATGACATCAAGGACATCATATATGAAGAAAGCAAAAGGTTATTACAAAGAGAAGAAAGAGAGAAAAGATGCAGAGACTCTGAAACTTGCTCTTGAATGTAGAGTAGCTGAAGTAAACTGAAGAAATGATGCAGTAAAAGAGCCGACCAGAAGATTTCAAAGAGTGGCTTGAGAAGACAGAGTAAAGTATTATAATGAAATGTGCAAAGACCTGGAGTTACGAAACCAAAAGGCATTTCAGGCTGAAAGAACTGAAGAAGAAAATCAAGCCTTGAGTTGCAATTTTGAAGGATTCTGTGGGCAAAATATTGAACGACCCAGGAAGCTTCGAAAGAAGATGGAAGGAATACACAGAGTCACTACACCAAAAAGAATTGGTCGATGTTCATCCATTTCAGGAGGTAGCATATGATCAAGAACTGATGGTATTGAAGGAAGAAGTCCAGCCTGCACTGAAGGCACTGGCAAAAAAATGAGGCTCCAGGAATTAACGGAATACCAACTGAGATGTTTTTACAAATGGATGCAGTGATGAGGGTGTTCACTTGCCTATGCCAAGAAATTTGGAAGACAGTTACATGGCCAACCGACTGGAAGAGATCCATATTTGTGCCCATTCCTAAGAAAGGTGATCCAACAGAATGTGGAAATTATCAAACAATATCATTAATATCACAAGCAAGTAAAATTTTACTGGAGATAATTCAAAAACGGTTGCATCAGTACATCGACAGGGAACTGCCAGAAATTTAAGGCAGATTCAGAAGAGGATGTGGGATGAAGGATATCGTTGCTAATGTCAGATAGATCTTGGCTGAAAGCAGAGAATACCAGAAAGATGTTTACCTGTGTTTTATTGATTACACAAGACATTCAACTGTGTGGATCATAACAAATTTTAGGTAACATTACAAAGAATGGGAGTTCTGGAACACTTAATTGTGCTCTTGGGGAACCTGTACGTAGACCAAGAGGCAGTTGTTCAAACAGTCCAAGGGGATACTGTGAGGTTTAAAATCAAGAAAGGTGTGCATCAGGCTTGTATACTTTCACCATACTTATTCAGTCTGTGTGCTGAGCAAATAGTCCACGAAGCTGGACTATATGACAATGACACAACTTTGCTTGCTGAAAGCGAAGAGGACATGAAGCATTTCCTGATGAAGATGGAAGACTTCAGCCTTCAGTATGGATTACATCTCAACATAAAGAGAACCATAATCCTCACAGCTGGACGAATAAGCAACATCATGATAAATGGAAAAAATATTGAAGTTGTCAAGGATTTCATTCTACTTGGATCCACAATCAGTGCTCATGGAAACAGCAGTCGAGAAATCAAATGATGTATTGCATCTGACAAATCTGCTGCAGAAGACCTCTTTAAAAGTGTTAAAAAGCAAAGATGTCACTTTGAGGACTAAGGTACCCCGACCCAAGCCATGATATTTCGGTTGCCTCATATGCATGTGAAAGCTGGATAATGAATAAGGAAGACCAAAGAATTGATTCATTTGAGTTGAGGTGTTGGCGAAGAATGTTGAATATACCATGGACTTCCAGAAGAATGAACAAGTGTGTCATGGAAGAAGTACAGGCAGAATGCTCCTTAGAAGCAGGGATGGCAAGACTTTGTCTCGTGTACATTGGACATGTTATCAGGTGGGACCAGTCCCTGGAGAAGGACATCATGCTTGGTAAAGTAGAGAGTCAACAAAGAAGAGGAAGACCCTCAAAGAGATGGATTGACACAGTGGCTGCAACAGTGGACTCAAACATAGCAACAGTTGTGAAGATGGCACAGGATTGGGCAGTGTTGCGTTCTGTTGTACCGAGGGTCACTATCAGTTGTAACTGACTGGACTGCACTTAACAACAACAACAACAGTTTTGAGATAATTGTAGATAAAGCCCATATACTCTTCACCTCGTCTTAATTCTATGGAATTTTTTTGTCATGTGTAGATTTTTGTGATTGCCACCATAGTCAAGATACAGAGCAGTTCCAAAACAAGGATCCCTTGGACTACTTTTGTATAGCCACAACTACCTCTCTCACTTCCCCCTTTTCTTAACCTCTGACAATCACTAATTTGTTCTCCATTTCTATAATTTCGTCATTTCGTTAATGTTATAGAAATGGAATCATACAGTATGTAACCTTGAGATTGGCTTTTCCACTCAACATAATTCCCTTTAGAACCATCCAAGTCATTACATGTTAAAAACAAATGATTTCTTTTATAAGGATCAGCACAAAGCTGGTTCCTGTGAGGCGGAGGTTAAAGATATCCCAAATGTTCAACTTTTCCGAGCTGCTGTACCACTCCATCTCTCTAACATCAACTACTCCCTCTTCCCTCAGTACTCTCCCTCCTGTCTTTGGGTTCCCTAATTTGCTGCCATGTCTCACAGAACTCATGAACCATATAAAGGAAGTGGCTCGCGCAGTTGTAGAGGCTGACAAGTCCCAAATTCGTGGGTCAGGTGTAGACTTCTCCCTGGCCCTCAGTCTGCCCAAAGGCACTCAGCTTTCTCACTCTGTGGGCCCGGAAGCCCACTGCACCATCTCCTGCGGGTCTCTCCTTCCTTGGTGCTGGTGGGCTCTTCTCTTTCCCACCTCTGGGGTGGCTCATTTCAAGCCCATCAGGATGGCAAAACTGAGCAATCCCCTTGGTAGGCCACAATTACCCTATCACATACTCCCGCCCAGTCCCCTGGATGGGAGTTACAAGACCATGGCTAGAAAGGCCACACAAAAAGCAATCCATTACACTGCACATGTACAAAAGTTTGTTCCTTTTTTATTGCTAGTAGTATTTCATGGTGTGGATGTAGCAGTTTAACCATTTACCCATTCAAAGACATTTCGGTTGTTTTTAGTTTGGGGCTCTCGGGAGTAAAGCAAGGAACCCTAGTGGCATAATGGTTAAGTGCTGGGCTGCTAACCTAAAGGTCAACATTTTAGACCCAGCTGCCAGCCACTTCGAGGGAGAAGACTTGGCGATCTGCTCCTGTAAAGATTGCAGCCTACGAAACCCTATGGGGCAGCTCTACTGTGTCATTTGGGTTACTGTGAGTCAGAATCTTCGCGACAGCACACAACATGAATAAAACTATTATAAACATTTGCATAAAAGTTTTTTTTGAAATAACTTTTTATTTCTCTGGGATAAATAAATGCTCAGAATGCAATTGTTGCATCATATGGTAAAATGATGTCTAGTTTTGATTAAGAAACTGCAGTATTCTTTTCCAGAGTGGCTATACAATTTTATATTCGTACCAGCAATGTATGAGTGGGTTCTCCACATGTTCTCTAGCATTCTATGTAATAACTTTTGTCTTTTAGACATTCTGGCAGATGTATGGTGATACCACCTTGTGTTTTAATTTGCATTAGGTTAATGTGTTGTTAAACATTTTTGCATGTGTTTATTTACCATCTGTATGTTCTCTTTGGTAAAATGTCTGTTCACGTCTTTTGCCTATTTTCTTACTGAATTGTTTGCTTTTTAATGTTGCATTTTGAGAGTTGTTTTCTGTTTTTCTTTTTTAATCTAGATAAAAATCCTTTGTTGGGTATGTGATTTGCAAATATTTTTTCCCGATCTGCAGTTTATCTTTGCATCTTCTTTACTCTCTTCATAGAATATTTTGCAGAGTATAAGTTTTTTTTTATTTTGATGACATCCAATTTAACAATATTTCCCTTTTTTATGGATCCTTTTGTTATTAAGTTCTAGACTGTTTTGAATTTAGTCCTCAATGACGTTCCCTTTTTTCCCCTTGCCATGTAAATAAACATTTAACATAAGCTTGTGAATTTCATGATTCTGGACTTTTGGCATCCAGACAAATGAACTTTAAGAAAATAGATTGAAACTAAAAGGGAATAAAACCCTAAGTGTACTATACTGGCATACTATTAAGTTAAAATATCCATTACACAGTTTTAAAACTGTGGTGATGGTGGTTGGGGTGGTGCATATTTTAGGTTACCATTTACTGTGTTCTAGGATTGTGCTATGCATTTTATTATCTTAAAAACTCTGCAATGTAGATATTATCCCTGTTTTTATATAATTTTATTTCTAGATATTATCCCATTTCCTTATAGATATTATTTTTCCCCATTTATCCTCATTTAGATACATGTGTTTGTACACATATGTGTATGATCATTCCTATTTACAGTTGAGAAAACTGAAGTTCAGGGAAGTTAGATGATTGTGCCCATGATCACATAATAAATGACAGAACCAGGACTTGAAACCAGTACCTTCTGGTTCCAAAGCCCATGCCCTTTAACAACTGCCTTGCATTTTTGTTACAGTGTGTACCACGTGCCTTATGTAGCTTGTAAGAATCTTCACTCAGTGATATGATTGTGTATGTTACACTTGAAGTGCATTTGGTGTCTAATTTCAACTTACTGTAGTAAGTCAGCATTTTCTGTTTTATCCACATTAAGGTTAATACTGGCTAACCTATTTCACGATATTGAAAATAGACTTTTTGTATTTTATTTCTTAGACATAAATTTTCTAAATATGATTAGCCTGCAGTTAACACAATAGCCGTTAACACATATCATTTATAATAATTTAAGTTTCAGTCTTGAAACAGTTTCAAATATATCTTTACCAAGTCCTGTTATTTCTCAGGAGAGGGTAATATTGTTTCTTGGGAGTCATTGAAACAGTTTGCATATTGACAAATATATGGCTAAATCAAGTAAGCATTGTGCTATATTCCTGTTACAGTGGCTTCTGTCTTTCAGGCTTAGGTTCAGATTATCATGGATATTATTAGCATTATTTCATGTATACTGAAATTAACTTTACAGAATTCATGTTATACTGAAAAGGTAGATAGCTTTTAAATACTTCCTGGCATAATTCAGTCTTCTCTGCTGAGATCTGTTGACTCACTTTGAAAAATCTGCGTTGAATCTACCCTCGATTCGTGTTGCCCTTCAGAACCTCGGTAGAGCACTTGGATGCATATCTGTGAGGGGCTTTTGTTTTAAGGGAAAAAAAACTCCAAAATCGATTGTTTTCTGTAATTTTTGTTGTGACTTACTGAGGCAATTATTTGCTATTTTCTAGTATACTAAATTTAAGAACAAGAATATTAAGTTTTTAAAGGCACTTCATGATAAATATTAAATGGAAAGTGTTTATCAGATTTTTGATTGGGGTATTTTGGGTCTTTGTCTTTTAAAATGAAATTTTCATTACATTGAGAAACAGCACTTTGATGAGAGTTTTCTTGGTTACTCTATAGAGAGTTTAGGTACAATTTTAAGAGTGTTGGGGCTTTCTCTCCCCTAAGTGCATGCATCATTATTAAAAGCTGCTGAAGTTATAACTTTATAATGACTGCTCAGATTTGGGAGAAAGTGGAAACAAAAGAGGTATAGAGAAGTAAGAGCCCTTTTTTCTAGGAGTGGTGCTAGAGGAGAAATTTCTGCTTATTAATATGTAATTACTTGGCCTTTCCTATTTAGCGTGTCGTTTTCAGGTAGTCTTACTACAGCTTATTACTTCACAGTCCTGCTACTAAGTAGGGAATGAATGAGATCACCAACTTCTTGAAAAGATTTCTTTGATGTTGGAAAACCTTAGCTGTCTTTAGGGGGACTATGGAAGATACGAAGCCATGGTAGCACAGTGGTTAAGTGTTCAGCTGCTAACCATAAGGTTGGCAGTTCAAATCTACCAGCCACTCCTTGGAAACCCTATGGGGCAGTTCTACTCGGTCCTGTAGGGTTGCTATGAGTTGGAATCGACTTGACGGCAATGGGTTTGGTTTTTGGTTTGGTATGGAAAGTCTTGGCTTATAAAGCATCTTCACGTGGACCTTCCCTTCTGCCTCTCTCTCTGTGATCTTCTACTCTTTTATAAGGACACCATTCCGGTTGGATTAGGACTCGCTGTACTCCAGTATGACCTCATGTTAACTGATAACATCTTCAAAGACCCTATTTCCAAATAGGGTCATGTTCACAGGTACCAGGGGTTAGGATTTCAACATATCTTTTTGCAGGACCCAATTCAATCCAAAGGAGCCCTGGTGGCTCAGTGGTTTAGCGCTCAGCTGCTAACTGAAAGGTCTCTGGTTTGAACCCACCAGCCGTTCCACAGGAGAAAGATGTGGCAGTCTGCTTCATAAAGATTACAGCCTTGGAAACCCTATGGGGCACTTCTGCTCTGTCCTGTAGGGTCGTTATGAGTCAGAATCGACTCAACAGCAACGGGCTAGGTTTTTGGTTTGGTATGGAAGGTACATTTTAGTTTTGTTAAGATGGGGTACAGTCCTGCCCCTTGTTTTCCACTGACCCAGTCCCAGCTATCATCACATAGGCTTGCATTATTCAGACAGCCTCCCACCAGTCATCCTGAGTTTACCTCTTAATGAAGGCACCATACACCATGCTGCTTTCCATTAGCCTTCAGGGAAAGCCTCTTTCATCGCGTCACTTCCTTTGCTAAAAAGTCTTAAAAGCCTCTTCACTGCCTGGAAGATAGAAAGCCCTAAGCAGGCGGTTGCATTACTACTGCAATCCCTTGTTCTTTGTTTCTTTTCTGAACTCCCCTAACTTGTCTGTAAATAGTTAATCACTTGGTTGTATATTCTATTGTTTTCAATTTCTTCTAGGGTAAAAATAGAGTATGAGCTTCTTAAATTGAAGGATATCATACTTATTAAAAAAATTCCCTAAAGAGTTCAGTTATTGAAGTGAATTGAATTATATTCATATTCATACTAATTATCAAAATGTTATTTTATATAGTTTTTTTTCACACTTGCCCCAGTCACTCAACTGTATAATTGGAATATGATTATTAAAATTTATTACATACCCACTACATACACAGTGTAGAGCTACAAAAGGTAACTCACATGCCAACGCATCAGCTTTTTTCTTATATTTTAGGTTATTTTGGGTTAGATTTTTTTTCCCTGCTAAGTCTGTAATAGTTTTGTAGAAGAAGTTGTATACCTCTGTGATAAAAAAAACATAAAAATTCTGTAATGACTAGGTATTTGAAATCACATTTTTATGAAATACAAGACATCATTCCGTTCTTGCAGGTTTTACAGGTTTTCACTCCCGGAAGGTTAAAGTAAAAACTTATCATTTTAGGGCAACATCTAGCTCAACTGACATAACATAGTTTATAAAGAAAATGTTCTACATTCTACCTTGGTGACTAGTGTATGGGATCTTAAAAGCCTATGAGCAAACATCTAAGATACTCCACTGGTCTCACCCCTTCAGGAGCAAGGGAGAACAAAGGAAACAAGATACAAGGAAAAGATTAGTCCAAAGGACTAATGGACCACAGCTACCACAGCCTCTACCAGACTGAGTCCAGTATAACTAGATGGTGCCTAGCTACCACCACTGACTGCTCTGACAGGGATCATAACAGAGGATCCTGGACAGAGCTGAAGAGAAATGTAGAACAAAATTCTAACTCACAGATAAAGACCAGACTTACTGACATGACAGAGACTGGAGAAACACCAGGAGTATGGCCTCTGGACACCCTTTTAGCTCAGTAATGAAGTCACTCCCAAGGTTCATCCTTCAGCCAAAGATTAAACAGGCCCATAAAACAAAACGAGATTAATGGGGCACAACAACCCATTGACAAGGACTAGAAGGCAGGAGGGGACAGGAAAGCTGGTAATAGGGAACCCAAGGTCGAGAAGGGAGAGTGTTGACATGTCATGGGGTTGTTAACCAATGTCATAAAACAATATGTGTACTAACTGTTTAATGAGAAACTATTTGTTCTATAAACCTTCATCTAAAGTACAATAAAAATTTTTTTTTAAATAAAAGTTTAAGCCCCCTCCCAAAAAAAAAAAACTTATCATTTTAAAATGAAATAACAGTTAACAGGGATGGAGAAGAAAAAATATTTTTATTCTTTTTAACATTTATATTATGCCTGTTCTAGAAGTTTAGGGAATTTGCAAAACTCAAATAAGAATTACAAGAAATACTAAAGGGAGTCCTCCCGTTAGTAATAACATCAGATAACAACCCAAGACTAGAACACAGGACACAGCAATCAAATATCAACCCAGATAGGGAAGTCACAAAAATAAATCAAAGTGAAAACACTGAAAATTGGGAAACAGAGACGTCAATATGTAAAAGATGACAATATTAAACCAAAAAAGACAGACTAAAAAATGTAGTCATAGATCGTTCGTATGGAGAGGAAGTCTAGGCAATATAAAGAAGTAAAAGACTGGTTTAAACTTAGAAAAATAGGGGTAAATATTAAGATAACCACAAAGGAAACTAACAATCCTACACATCAAAGTAAAAAACAAGAAAAACATAAAGACTCAGCAGATACAAAATCAACAGTGGAAAAAATGAAAATACATAAAGAAAAAACGACTCAGCACAGAAGACTAAGTGGAACAAAGGAATTGTCAACAGCACAAAAAAAGACATCAAAATGACACCACTAAACTCATACCTATCAATCATTAAGCTCAATGTAAATGGACTAAATGCACCAATAAAGAGACAGAGAGTGGCAGAATGGATAAAAAAACATGATCCATCTGTATGCTGCCTACAAGAGACAAACCTTAGACTTAAACACACAAACTAAAACTCAAAGGATGGAAAAAATATGTATGAAGCAGACAACACTCAGAAAAGAGCAGGAGTGGCAATATTAATCTCTGACAAAATAGACTTTAAAGTAAAAGCCACCACAAAAGATAAGGAAGGACACTATATGATGATTAAAGGGTCACTACACCAGGAGGACATAACCACAATAAATACGCATCCAACAACAGGGCTCCAAAACACATAAAACAAACTGTAACAGCATTAAAAAAGGAGAGAGAAAGGGAAAAAAAAATGGCGCTCTAGGCAGAAGCACCATGCCATCCCTCCACAGCAAAGATCTGAAAAACTAAGCCAAACAGAGAAAACAACAATCCTGAAACCCTAAAACATCAAATGAAGAGATAAAGAACTCAGCCAAGCACCAAATGGAGTGAGGAAACTGACAGAGAACGAACGGAGAGCGAGGAGAGATTCATGCAGAGGTCCCCTATCAGCTAATGCAGCTTGGATCTGCCATCTTGGACTTCTATCGGAGACCAGCAAACGGGGTATGAGAAAGCAGCTTCACGGAGCTTCCAGCGGGAGACAAAACAACCGGTAATTTGTGATATACGCTTTCCCACCCCCCACCCTTCTTCACCCTCACCCGTCCTCCTCTGTTTCCTGCGGCCACAATCTCTTGTCCAGGAAGCACCGGCTGCTTGGATTCCACCCATCCGAACGGGCGGGCTCTCTGAGTTTCCTTTGTTGGCTGCTGGTGTTGCTTTTGTCCTCTTCTTTTGATTTCTTCCTTACCTCTCACCACCTCCCCCTCCTTTCGCTCAAATACATGGCTTCGTGCACCATTTTTGCTTCTTCATGAGGGGCTACAGAGCTCTGGTAATTTGTGATATACGCTTTCCCACCCCCTACCCTTCTTCACCCACGCTCGGCCTCTTCTGCTTCCTGCAGACACAGTCTCTTGTCCGGGAATCACCGGCTGCTTGGATTCCGCCAGCCTGCACCACCTGGCTCTCTGAGTGCCATTTGTTGGCTGCTGGTGTTGCTTTTTTTCCGCTTCTTTTGATTTCTTCCTTACCTCTTACCACCTCCCCCTCCTTTCACTCAAATACCTGGCTCTGTGCGCCATCTTTGCTTCTTCCTGAGCGGCTGCGGAGCTTTGTTCGAGTGTGGAGCTGCTTCCCGGTCTGGGCTGCTGCGCTGGTGGAATCCCGGGGTTTTTGTTCATTTGTTTGTTTTGAATTGTTTGTTTTCTTTTCCTTTTCTTGAGTTGGGAGCCCGTTCTGGCCAGGTGGTGCTGTTTGGCTTGAAACCTACCCCCTCGGACTGCACAGATGTGCAGAGAGATCCCTGAGAGCATTTCTTTTTTCGTTGGTTTTTTTGTTTGTTTGTTTGTTTTGTTTTCTTGGGGGCTTTTCTTGTCCTTTTTCTTTTTTAAAAAATTTGTTTTGTTTTCTTTTCCCTCTTTTTCCCTTTTTGTCTTTCTTCATTACTCAGTTTCTCGTCTCTCTATATCTTCCTTCTCTTTCTGTTCCCTGAATACCTGGTGTTGTATACCTCTTCGCCTTCTAGGCAGGCTGTAC
>NW_004443953.1:15052672-15080330 GCF_000243295.1 Trichechus manatus latirostris | reverse complement strand
GAGAAGGGAGAGGGTTGACATGTTGTGGGGTTGTTAACCAATGTCATAAAACAGTATGTGTACTACTGTTTCATGAGAAACTATTTGTTCTGTAGGCCTTCACCTGAAGTACAATAAAAAATAAATAAAAAGAGAGACAGCTCCACAATAATAGTAGGAGACTTGAATACACCACTTTTGGTGAAGGACTGAACATCTAGAAAGAAGCTTATTAAACACACAGAAGATCTAAATGCCACAGTCAACCAACTTGATCTCATAGACATATACTGAACACTCCCCCCAACAGCAGCCAAATATACTTTCTTTTCCAGTGCACACGGAGCACTCTCCAGAATAGAACACAGTTTAGGCCCTAAAGCAAGCCTTAACCCAAAGCATCGAAATACTACAGAGCATCTTTTCTGACCATAAAGCCATAAAAGTAGAAATCAACAACAGAAAAAGCAAGGAAAAAAAAAAATCAAACACCTGGAAACTGAACAACACCTTGCTCAGGAATTACTGGGTTATAGAGGGAATTAAGGACGGAATAAAGAAATTCACAGAATCAAATGAGAATGAAAACACATTCTACCAGAACCTTTGGGACACAGCAAACGCAGTGCTCAGAGGTCAGTTTATAGCAAGCATAAAGAGAGCACAAAAGAAGCCCTCAGGCGCCAGAAGAAAGGAGATAATAAGAATTAGAGCAGAATTAAATGAAGTAGAGAATAGAAAAATAATTGAAAGAGTTAACAGGACCAAAAGCTAGTTCTTTGAAAAGGTCAACAAATTGACAAACTTGGCCAAACTGACAAAAGAAAAACAGGAGAGGAAGCAAATAACCTGAATAAGAAATGAGATCGGCGATATCACGACAGACCCAACTGAAATTAAAAGAATGATATTATGCCTGTTCTGTGCTTGGCACAGTTCCTCATTTAGTCCCGCAAGAAACTTATTACAGGGGATATGAAATGCCCCAAATTTACAGATAGAGAAACTGGGTGCAAGATCATAGACCACTTAAATGATATAGCGCTGTCAGTGACCCCAGCTGTTTCCACAGCCTCTGCGTTCTGCATCATGATGAGAGCTCCGTCATCTTTGTGGTGCTCCTATATAGGTAGCTTAGGAAAATGTAACTTAATTTAAAAAGTGTGCAAAATAATAGAATTATTAGCGATAAATTATGACATTGATTGACAAGGAAAATGCTGCATCTGTTGTTCTGAAATTTTTCAGATTTAAAGAAAATTTAAAATACCATATGCCCTTTACGTAGATTCACTAGTAGTTAAAATTCTTCTGTATTTACTGTCTCTACAAACACAGATTTTATTTAACCTTTTCAAGGTAAATTTCAGACATCATGGCACTTTACCCGTAAATACTTGAGCATGAATTTCTTAAAAATAAGGATATTGTCCCTGTAATTTTCACATTTAAGAAATTTAACATTCAGTAATACCATTTAATATGCATTATGTATTCAGATTTCCCCATTTATCCCAAAAATGTCTTTGATAATTGAGTTTTTTCTTCTCCAATCCAGTATTTTCCAGTCAAGTTTTATTCTGTGTATTCAATTGTTATGTCTCTTCAATCTCTTAATTGTTTTGTTTTTTAATGCCTTGGAGTTTTTTTGAAAAGTCCATGCCAGTTGCCTTTAGAATGTCCCACATTCTGAATTTTTCTTACTGTTTTCTCATGATTAGATTTATGTGAATTTATCATGTTAAATACTTTGGGTAGTAATACTGCATCTACGATGTTGTATGCCTCTGATTATACCACATCAAGAGGCACCTAATACCAATTTAAGATGTCTAATCTATTAATTTGTAACTAGCAGCAACAAAGACTTAAGTGCTTGAATTGTTTTTTCATTTTTCACAGACAACAACTGAACGACCTTTTATTCAGAAGCTGTTTCGTCCTGTGGCTGCAGATGGACAGTTGCATACACTAGGAGATCTTCTCAGAGAAGTTTGTCCTTCTGCAATTTCTCCTGAAGGTAATCAGCAACATTGAAAGATTTCTTTCATTTTTCTTTTAAATTTGTTGTTAATGAGTTAACATAAGCATTCTACATTTGTAAGTAACATTCTATTGGGTTACTTTTGAAGACTTTTTTATCTTGTAGGGAAAAATTTTTTGAAACAGAAGCACTTAATATTTAATTTATATTTTATAAATGATTAACATTAACAAAATCCAGAATTGACTCTCTGGCAAAATAAAAATATACCATTTTAAAATTATCATCTTATCACAACTCTTGTGCCATGGGTCTTTTATTTCTGAATTTAATTATGATAAATAATCAAACATTAACCTTTTTAACCTATGAATCCTATTTCTGTAGATTTTAAAAGTTTTGAACAGTGATTCACAAATATTTTCTCCCATTCTGTAACTTGTCTTTTCATTTTCTTTGAAGCATAAAAATTTATTGTTTTTGTTTGTTTGTTTTGTTTTTTGGAGTGTGCTCTGTTAAATAATTTTAAAAATTAATGTTTTTAATAGAAAGTACACTTACATGGTTCCAAAACACAAAATATGTAAAAGAATCCAATGAAAAGTCTCTCTCCCAACTTCTATTCCCCAAACCCTAACCCCAGCTTCCTTCTCTAGAGGCAACCAGTGTTACCATTTTCCTATAGATCCTTTCAGATATAGGAACTATTCACAGTAATTTTTTTGATCCAGGAATAATCTTAATGTTCCAGTTTATTTTCTCTGTGCTGTATGGGTTTCTTTCATAACCTGTTCTTTGTCTATTTTGCTGCATTTTTGAGGATTTTGGAGTATAGACTAGTTGTTTCATTTGAAGTATAATTAAGAGATTAAATAATTTTTATTCCTGACAGAAATGGAATCCACAGGCTTCATACCTGCCCACTGCGAGCACTGGCTTTCAGTTATTCATTTCTCTGTACTGTATTTTTCTCTCTTTTTGAGTACTGTGTGGTATTTTAAAGAACATTGAAAAAATACTTTCATCAATTTGTTGTTGTTAGCTGCTGTTGAGTCAACCTCTACCTCATGGTGACCCCGTGCACAATGGGATGAAATGTTGCCCATCCCCATGATCAGTTGTGGACTGGACTGTTGTGATCCATAGGGTTTTCATTGGCTAATTTTCAAAAGTGGATCACCAGGCCTTTCTTTCTAGTTTGCCCCATTCTGGAAGCTCCATTGAAACCTGTTCAGTATCATAGCAACAGGCAAGTCATCACTGACAGTTGGGTGTTAATTTTGTATTTGACATCTTCAAAGAATCGTATAACTGTAGTGCCTTAGAATTAATTTAGTTCAGATCTTTTAATTTTTTAGATGTGTAGCTAAAGGTGTCTTAGCTACCTAAGCACAGAACTAGGTTTAGAACTTAGGTCTGTACCTCCTGGTTCATTGGTTTTTCCACTTAACCATGCTACCATTTGTTTTTGTCTTCATTTTTTTACCTTTTAATTTAGTTTAAAATAACATTCTAAAATGCTTGCTTTTCCCTAACCACTCTGTGATTTGTGTTTAGTGCTTAATTGCCTGTATGCTCCCTTTTATAGTATTTCCTGGTATGATCTTAGAAACCCTGAGCCTCTACTGTTTTTATTTTGCTCATTTTGTTATTCTAGTGTTCCTGTATGTAATTCTGGCCATACCTTTTGTTGAATTTATTAAAACGGTGACTGTGACCATCAAGCATGGAAATGAAAAGCAGTCACACACTTTGAACTGATGCCCTTTGTGCGAATGCGCCTTCATGCTCTCTTTTGCAGTTTCTACATCCATGTCGCAACAATACATACAAGATTGACTTGGCCTCTACACAAGAATGCCTTCTTATTCTTTTAAAGACTATTTGTTCTCATAAATTTGTAGCCTGTCCTACCTACATACCCATTCCTGGAGGTGTCTTCCTTTGTATCTTTTTTTGGCGGGGAGAGGAGTTGGAAGACTGAGCCAAAAGTTGTTTTTTTTTTTTTTTTTTTTTTTATTGTACTTCAGATGAAGGTTTACAGAACAAATAGTTTCTCATGAAATAGTAGTACACATGCTGTTTTATGATATTGGTTAACAACCCCACAACATATTAACCCTCTAACTTCTCAACCTTTTTTTTTTGTTGTTGAAAATACACATAGCCAAAGATACACGTTTCAAAAAAATTCTACATACACAGTTCAGTGACATTGACTGCACTCTTCCAATTGTGCTGTTATTCTCACTTAAGATGAAGGCTTACAGAACAAAATAGTTTCTCATCTAACAGTTACTACAAATGTTGCCCTATGACAATGGTTAACAATCTCACAACACATCAACAATATCCTTACTCAACCTTGGGTTCCCTATCACCAGCTTCCTTGTCCCCTTCTGCCTTCTGGCCCTTGGCACTGGACTCCTCCTGTACCTCGTTAGTCTCATTTAGTTTTACGGGGCTGTCCACTCCCAGGCTGAACAGTGAACCTCGGAGGTAACTTCACCACTGAGCTAAAAGGGTGTCTGGGGGCCATACTCTCAAAGGTTTCTCCAATCTCCTTTAGGGCAGTAAATCTGGTCTTTTTTTTTGTGAGTTAGAATTATGCTCTACATCCTTCTCCAGCTCAGTCCAGAGCCTTCTGTTGTGATCCTGGTCAGAGCAGTCAGTGGTGGTAGCCGGGCACCATCTAGCTGTACTGGACTCAGTCTGGTGGAGGCCTTGGTAGCTGTGGACAATTAGTCCTTTGGACTAATCTTTTCCTTGTATCCTGTTCTCTTCATTCTCCCTTGCTCCCGAAGGGATGAGACCAGTGGAGTATCTTAGATGGCTGCTCACAGGCTTTTAAGACCCCAGACACTACTCACCAAGGTAGAATGTAGAGCATTGTCTTTATAAGCTGTGTCATGCCAATTGAGCTAGGTGTTCCCTGAGACCATGGTCCCCACAGCCCTCCGCCCAGCAGTTCAGTCCCTCAGGGAGTTTGGATGTGTCTATGGTGAGCCAAAAGTTTTTTAAAATGAGATTTCATAATCTTTTGTATTTTTCCAAGGTTTTACAATTAACTTTTGTTTGTTTTCTTGCAGTTTTGTTAATATTTTTTCACAAATAAAAGAACTATACTTATAAGAAATTCGGGAGCCCTGGTGGCACAGTGGTTAAGATCTCATCTGTTAGCCAAAAGGTCGGCATTTAGAATCCACCAGCTGCTCCCCTGTGGGGCAGTTCATTCTGTCCTGGAGGGTCGCTATGAGTCAGAATTGACTTGATGGCAATGGATTTGGTTTTTGGGTATAAGAGATTTAGAAAGTAAAATCATAAACAGTTTTTTTTTCTTTTTTTTAAGTTGTTTATTGAATCACTGATAATCCCAGTATTCAGAGATACATACTATTGATGTTTGGCTCATACACAGAAGATATAAATGTATGATGAATTCTAAATGTAAACCAATATTATAACTGCTTATAAAGATAAAATATATCAGAATATGGCTAGAATTCCATGCCTCTGATTTTTACCTTTTTTAGAAATGAACTTTTAGAAATGCCAGAAGTGTGTCTTACGGTAATGAAGGAATAAGCGAATAACCCTACACCCCCTGCAGCCAGCTCAATTATCGTCATGCACTTGTTAAAATATATTAAAAATAAAGTTCTTTGAGACAAGAGGTCCAAAAGTAAACTGCAGTAGGTACTGCTGCTAGTGAAAGTTTTTTATTAAGGAAAACCAAACAGAAGATCATACATTTATTTGACATTTCAACGAGTCATAAGTAACCCTGGAAGGTTCATTTGTAACTTTACTGAGATACTGTGAGCCTGACATGTGGGACTGGGTCACTTGGCTAATGTGGGAGCTTTGCCCTTTCAGTCTCATCCTGACGCCCTCTGCTCTTCATTGTTCTCTAGTCCTCACTGCATATGTATCTTATGGATGAAATGATATAGTATCATTCACAGTGGAAATTCCAAAAGATCTTCAAATGTAGCCTTCATAGAACTCATCAAACATGAGCAGAGGTGTACTGTGCTCATGTTTGGACAGAAATTTTCTGTTAGGCTCTACTTAAAATTGGTAATTGTATTTCCTTTTCTTAAATTTATCATTATGCTATCAAATTCTAAGTTTATATGGGTTAAATTATTTGCCTTGATTGCTTCATTTGCCCTCCATCTCTGGGCTTTGTCCCGAGACATGAGCAGCATTCACTAATCTTGGTGATACACAATCTCTTAATATTTTAATCCATTGACATTGTCTTTTCTAAAGATCAAAAAAATAATAAGTTGATTATTTTCATTGTTCTGCGTTAGTGAAGATGATGAGATTACTGGACCCATCAGAAGATAACCTCTGATTTCCCCTCTTTAATTATTGTTCTTTATCTTAATCTCAAGAAGTTAAATTAATTAACCTTTATTATTTTTTAATTAACTCATCTTTAGCACTAGAAAACAAAACTCCTTTAAGAAAAGAATAATACATGCAGGCAATTTAAAGGCTTTTCATTAAAACCAGTCCTGTGGGACCTCAGTCTGGCCATATATAAACACTACAATTATGGTCCAAATTTTAAGTAAAATAATTAATTTTGAACTATTCTGTAATTCATACTTGACAAATATTAATGAGCCCTATTCCACCCTAGAATTACTGGATCATTGTATGAAAGCAGATCAAAAACATTTGAACTTGTGTTTTCAACGTTTATTTCAAGGGTTTTTGGTTTTTTCCCTTTGAGAATAAGGTTAATTTCTAACTTTTATCACACATTTTTATCTTATTGTCAGGAGGCCTTTAATCAGTTTATTAAAGTGATGTATTGCAATCACTTAATACAATTTTCTTTTTATAATTATAGCTAATTAAATAGGATATTTTTCTAATTAAAATTTTGGTTTATGTCCTTACTTAAGAAGTAATAAAGGTGATAAGCAAAAGTCCATGGAAGAGTTAACATGGACATATTTTGAAAACCTTCTTAAAAAATGTAAAGCATCAAGGCTGTGGAAATATTTGGGGTGGAAATAATAAAATATATAAAATAAAAAATTTGTGCATGGAAAGAGATACATGGTATATGTTAGCTGTGATATTATGTATTTATTAAGACCTATACTGCTAAGTAGTATAGATCCGGAAGAAGTTAATGTAAGTATTCTTAAATGAGTTTGTATTTCTCTGATAAACAGCACTCTCCTTCTGTTTGTGATCATAGGATGAAAGCTCTGTAAGCTTGTATATGTACATTTTTACTGCTACATCGTGTAGTGTGCTCTTAAGATTGAGATCTCATTCCCCAGGAAGCATTTCTGTCTAAGATTAATTGCCCTTTTAAAATCAGCGTTTGATGTATTCCTTTGGCTATATCCTGACTTGGTTTAACCCTCTTTGACCTGACCTCACTGACTATTACTGCTGTGGCTGAGTCAAAATCCTTCAGCATGATGTATGCACTTCAGATTTCAGCCTGTGGTTTTTCATGTCAGTGGATTCAATTAGTTGGCATTTTACTAATGAACATATCAGAGGTTAAAGAATTTGTCAGCCAGAACAAAATTGTTCAGACTTGTGGTAATCAAAAAGCTCATCTCTTTATTCTTTAAAACTTTTTCAGAAATATTAAGTATTTATCAAAATATTTACCTTGAGTGTCACATATTCCAAAATAGCAAAATCAAGTTAGTTTTCTGCTGAATTATAAAATATAAATGTGACGCCATAAAGCTAAACACAGTGGTTCCAGTGGTTGACCTTAGATTTATTTTATTCCATATTCACAAGTGTGAACTAAAAAAAATTTACTTAATTAAACTGAAATTTTCTGATTAAAAACATTATGAATTTTCATTGAAGATATACTGTTTCTTTAGCCTCTTTTAAATTAAAACAGATCCTGTGTATTTACTTATTAATAGGAATTGGGGAACTCAGACATTTCACTGGAATCTCAGGTAACCTGTTTTTAAAGACATTTAGGTCATATTCCTTGTTGAAAATTGGCAAAGAAATTAAGACTAAAATGCAGATGGGGATGGGGGATGTTATGAGCCACTGGTAATAGAAATCTCTAAAAGGCAGCTTCATCACAAAGATGAATTGTTCTCAAACAATGATAATATGCAAAAATGTGTAACATAAAGATTTTGGATTTTATTTTTCCTTCCAAAGTTTTCATTTCTTCTTTCCTGAGTATTTTCATCTTTTTTTTTTTTAATTAAGAACTTTTCATAAGGTCTATTAAATAACATAAACATAGTACAATAGGATTCATTTGACTCCTAAATGATGTGCTCCACGGAATATATATGTTGAGAGCACTACTAAATGGGTTTACAATGCTTAAAAAAAAGCATTTTTTTTTTAAGGTCAGACATTCATTTAGTTGTTTGTATAATCATTGGTTTTTTTTTTTTTTTTAATGAATTTATAAGTCTTGTGCCATGCTGCATAGAAAAAGAGTAATTCAGAGTATATATTAACATGAGTCCAAATTCTGCATGCCAATCACATAATTGAATCAATGCTTTTCATGTATCTTTTTGGTATATCTTATACTAAGAAAATTACGTAGTCCCATGACTTTGTATACAGGAAGAGAATTACCATGAGTCCTTACTTTTTCTCACTAAACCATGACTCTTTTTAAACTAGTTTTGTGTCCTCACTTACTTTATAAGTGTTTTTGGCTTTCTTATTTTTTAGAGCATGAGTGGGGGTTGGAGAGGAGAGTCACTCGCTTTTTTGAATACCTACTATGTCTGAGCCTTATGCTGGGCTCTGAGCTACACACTTTACTTGGATATCCCATCTGATCCTCCATGCAGCCCTGGAGACTGGAATTCTTAATCCACCCTGTCAGATGAGGAAAAAGTCTCAGAAGGTTAAATGATTTGCCTGTGAATTCAAAACTAGTGAATTATGAGCCTGTGGTGATTTGAACTCTGATTTAAAATATTTTACTATTTTGACATGAAATACTCATATATTAGAACTAAAGGACATCTACTTCTCTATTGTAAATCAGTGGTTTACAAACTGTGACCTACAGAGTTATCACCAGACATAAGTCAGCAAGCAGGACTTGAGACTGACCCAAACCTGCATTTACCCAAGCTTCCCCACCTTCACCTGTGTTCTGTGGTGGATTTCTGCATAAAATTTGGTTTGAAGGAAAATTCTACACCTGTATGATCTTAGATTTATTTGAGAGAGCATTTATATACAGACTTTACCTCAAAAATTCATTCAGAATGTCTGAGGAGGGGTCCAGTTTATGTATTTTTTTTAAATCTCCTAAATTATTTCTGATGGTCAGCAACGTTTGCAAGCCATGGATCTATACAAGCACTTTGACTTCATGTAAAGGAAATGGTCTCAGAGATAAGAGACCTGTCCAGAGTCATGCATGACCAGAATTATAATTCAAGTTGCCTGACTCTCATTCCTCTATCAGTACATAGTTGGCCCATTCTCTTTTATGTCTCATTTATATTATTGTATGTAGTTACATTCATTATATATATACACCTATACACAGACATCATTTTGTATATATATAAAGCATATATTTATGTATAAAGAAGTTATCGTTGTAACTTTGAAATTTGCACTTACGATTTGTTTGGCTAATGCTTTTTTGTTGTTGTTGTAAAAATGGCATGGGGGCGGTACCTGAACTCCTCAAACCCCACAAGGGGGAAGGAGAACCAAGATCAACAGCGCAAGGCTGACTTCCATGAGGCGGAGGCCAGACAGGCCTCCTCTGTCTGCCATCTTAACCAATTCTGACACCACCCGTCCCTCCCACAGCACTCTGCTGAGTTCAATAATTCATTACAATGGCCACACAGAACTCACAGACCATACTCACAATTTATAGGGTTTATCAGACCATACTCACAATTACAGGGTTTATTAGGAAAGTAACAGGTTACAATTCAGGCCCAGGAACACTCGAGGATACAGTTTTTCTGTCAGGACAGCCTCTTCTCTTTCCCCCACACCCCGCCCCCCACCCCAGCTTATGGCTGTTCTTTTTTGGTGGTGGTAGGATTCTCCTCTCTGCTCTGGAATTGGCTTTTTTTAAGGCAAAACTGACCACTCCCTTGGTGAGCCACAATTACCCTATCACACAGTCCCACCAATCACCTGAATGGGAGTTACAAGACCATGGCTAGAAATGCCATGCAGCTTTGTTTTTATTAGGCTACTGCTGGTGATAATTAAAAAAAAAAAAATTATATGATAGATTTAGATTTTTATCTTATTTCATAATACTTGGACTTATCAGTAAGATTTAAGGAATTAAATTTATTGTGATGTTCTGTGTTGAAATATGATCTCTTAAGATTTAAGATTTAATGCTTATGATGAATTTCTTCTCTACCCAAAGAGAGTACATGTTTCTTACATTTACTTCTGACCTTTATTACTTTTTTCCTAAATTTTGTTTATTTTATTGTTTTTGAGAATATATACAGCAAAACATAACTAATTCAACAGTTTCTACATGTAGTTTAGTGACATTGATTACCATACTTTTACGCAAATAATGTGTGCATTCTACGTGTTTGCCAACCCCTCCGCCCTCACGTGAGTTATTTCACACGCACTGCTATGCCTTTTTTTCTTTGCTTTTTTTTACACATTGCTATTAAAAAAAATATTAGCATAGTACACTTACAAAATACCTTGCAGGGGTACTGACGGAACACAACAGAGAGTTCCTGATGGAGCAGGAGAAAGGTGGAGTGCAGAACTCACATTCTAGTAAGAAGACCAGACTTAATGGTCTCACTGAGACTGGAGGTACCCCAGAAAGCATGGCGCCTGAATTCTGTCAGCCCAGAACTAAAACAATTCCCAAGGTCAACTCAACTCGTCAGACAAAGATTGGACTGGACTGTGGGACATAAAATGGTACTCGTGAAGAGTGTGCTTCTTAGCTCAAGTAGATACGTGAGACTAAATGGGCAGCTTCTGTCCAGAGGTGAGATGAGAAGGTAGAGAGGGTTAGGAGCTGGTTAAATGGACATGGGAAATTAGGGGTGGAAAGGAGGAGTGTGCTGTCACAGTATAGGAAGAGCAATTAGGGTCACATAACAATATATGTATAAATTTTTGTATAAGAGACTAACTTGAAATGTAAAGTTTCACTTAAACTACAGCAATAAACAAACAAAAAAATACCTTACAGGGGTAGGGAACACTTGGCAAACAAACGTAGAAGCACACATTATTTGCATAAAAATACGGTACATTTTTCGAGTTATGTAACCATTCTCACCCTCCTTTTTAGAATTGTTCCTCCCTCATTACCATAAACTCACTGCCCCCTAAGGTTCCTATCTAATCTTTTGAGTTGCTGTTGTCAATTTGATCTCATATAGATAGTTCTTAAAAGAACGTAATACTCAAGGCAGACCTTTTTTCCTAGTTAAACTATTGCTCAGTTTTAAGATGACTTCAGGAGATATTTTCAGTTTAAGGTTTAAATATTATCTCAGGGCAATATTTTCTGGGGTTCAACTACCCTCATGGCCCCAGAAAATCTAGAGTCATGAGAATTTGAAATTCTGTTCTGCATTTTCCCCATTTTGATCAGAATTCTATAGACTCTTGGATCAAAATGTTCCATAATGGTAGCCAAGCACCTTCTGGTTCTTCTGGTCTGGTAGTAAAGGAGACAGTTGTTCATGGAGGCAATTAGCCACACGTTCCATATCCTCCTCCTATTCCTGACTCTTCTTCATCCTTTGCTGCTGCAGGTGAATAGATACCAATTGTTGTGCCTTGGATGGCCACTTGGAAGCAAGCTTTTAAGACCCCAGGCACTGTGCAACAAACTAGGAGGTAGAACAGAAGCACTAAACATGTTATTTGGACAATTAACTGAAACCATGATCCTAAACCTCCAAACCAAGGAACCAAATCCCATGAGGTGTTTGGTTGTACATAAGCAGCCTCAGCAGCTACCGTTTTGTTTTTTATTTTTGTCATCGTAAATACATCTATCACACAACTTTTGCCAATTCAACTTTTTATAGGTGTGCAACTTATTGACAGCAATTACAATAATTGGCTGTGCAATTCTTCCCTTGATCAATGCAAGTTTTCCATCACCATTGAACTCCTCCCCTTCCCTCTCGCCTCTGGTAACCACTGATAAACTTTGGTCTCTATACATTTGCCTTTACTTGTCTTTTTATATAAGTGAGGTTACATAATAGTTGTCCTTTAGTGATCGGCTTATTTTGCTCAGCATAATGTCTTCAAGCTTCATCCATACTGTATCAAGACTTCATTTCTCCTCCTGGCTGAGTAGCGTTCCATTGTATGTAAGTACCACATTTTGTTTATCCATTCATCTGTTAATGGGTGTTTGGATTATTTCTACTTTTTTGCCTATTATGAATACTGCTGCAGTGAACACTGGTGTACAGTCTCTTTTTGAGTCTCTGCCTTCAAGTCTTTTGGATATATACCCAGGAGTGGAATTGCTGGGTCATATGGTAGTTCTATTTTTAGTTTTTTGAGGAACCACCACACTGTTTTCCACAATGGCTATACCATTTTGCATTCCCACCAGCAATGGATAAGCGTTCCAGTTTCCCCATATCCTAGCCAACATTCGTTATTTTCTGTTTTTTTTTTTTTTGTTTGTTTGTTTGTTTTAAATCTTAGCCATTCTGTTGCTGATAGATGCTGTTGAGTCAGCAACCCTATGTACAACAGAACAAAACACTGCCCAGTCCTGCACCATCCTCACAATCATTGGTATGCTAGAGCTCATTGTTGCAGCCACTGTGTCAGTCCATCTCGTTGAGGGTCTTCCTCATTTTCACTGACTCTGTACTTTACCATGCATGATGTCCTTCTGGTCCCTCCTTATAACATGTCCAAAGTACATGAGACAAAGTCTTATCATCCTTGTTTCTAAGGAACATTCTGGCTGTACTTCTTCCAAGACAGATTTGTTTGTTCTTCTGGCAGTCCATGGTATATTCAATATTCTTCTCCAACACCCTAATTCAAAGACATCTTCTTTATTCATTGTCCAAGTATTATTGTAGAACTATCTATTTCTCCCTTCAGTTCTATAAGTGTTTGCTTTATGTATTTAGGTGCCCTGATGTATATTTATGATTATTAAATCTTTTTGATTAATTGATCCTTTTATCACTATATAATGTCTGTCTTTATCCCTTCTGACAGATTGTCTTAAAGTCTATTTTGTCTGATATTAAGATTGGCACCCAGCTCTCTTTTGGTTATTATTTGCATGGAATGTGTTTTTCCATCCTTTCACTTTCAACTTATTTGTGTCCTTGGTTTTAAGGTATGTCTCTTGTAAACAGCATATAATTGGGTCTTGTATTTTATCCATTCTGCCACTCTGTGCCTTTTGAGTGTAGTATTTACATTCTCTGTAATTACTGATAAGAAGTGACTGACTTCCGCCATTTTTTTTTGTTTTTTGTGGGTTTTTTTTTTTTTTTTTTTCTTTGTCTTTGTCCTTTAGCACTGCTTGCTTTTGTGTTTTGTTGGTTTATTGTAGTGAAACTTTTTTCTTCCCTTCTCCTTTCCTTTTTTGTATATTTTATGTATTTTCTTAGTGCTTACCAAGAATATTACATTTAAGAGCTTGGTGAATTGAAACTAACTTAACTTCCATACATACAAGAAATTCTGTGTCTATACCATTCCCCTCACCCCCATTTGTTGTTATCACTAATTATGTCTTTGTATTTCATGTGCCCTGTAACATAATTTTATCCGTGGATTTTATATATTTATTATTAAAAAACATGAAGGACAAAACATTCAGAATTATGAAGCATGAATACCTAATTACTAGTCCCCCTTATACTTGTTCATACATCTCCCTTTATTTTAGGGGTCTTTCTTTTTATGTATAGCTTTGAATCACTTTCTAGTGTCTTTTCCCTTTCAGCTACAGAACTCTCATTATTTTTGTAAGGACAGTCTCATGGATATGAACTCTCAGCTTCTGTTTGTCTGGGAATGTTTTAATTTCACCCTCATTCTTGAAGGATAGTTTCGCTGGGTATAGTATTCTTGGTTGACAGGTTTTGTTTTGTTTGTTTTTTTTTTTTTCTTCTCTGCACTTTAAATATGTCATTCCAGTGCCTTCTGGCCTCCAGTGTTTCTGAGGAAAAAGCCGCATTTAATCTTATTGGGGAGCATTTGCATGTAACTGTTTGCTTCTGTCTCACTGCTTTCAGGATTCTCTATCTTTAAATTTTGAGAGCCTAACTATGATGTGTCTTGGTGTAAATCTCTTTGGGTTTATCCTGCTTGGAGTTCTTTGAGCTTTTTGCATTTGTAGATTCATGTCCTTCGTTAGATTGAGGAAATTTTCTGTTATTTCTTCAAATATTCTTTCTGTCCCTTTCTCTTTCTCATCTACTTCTGGAATTCCCATGATGTGTGTATTAGGTCTCTTGTTGTTGTCCCATAATTCCATTAAACTGTGCTCAGCCTTCTTGAGCCTCTGTTCTTGTTGCTCTTCAATGTCTGTAATTTTAACTATCTTATTCTCTAATTTGCTGATTCTTTCTTCTGCCTGATTAAATCTGTTGATAAGTCCTTGTATTGTTTCTCATTTCAGTTGTTTCTTTCTGTTGCAGTATCTCTTTTTTTTTAGATCATCATTTTGTTCTTGCATTTTCTTTTAGCTCTTTGTCTGTGTTTTCCCTAAGTTCTTTAATTAATGTTTAATGTTGTATTATATTCTTCCATGTGTTTCAATATTTGGTCATCCCTGGATGCGCTTTCAGTCCCTTTGTCTTGTTCATTTGGATGGGTCATTGTTTTCTCTTCTTTCTATGTGTTGTGATTTTTTTTTTGTTGAGACATTGGAATTTTTGAGGGTTTAACTTTGTCAGTTTTCCCCAGTATTTCATAATTTTGCCTTCTGGCCTTCTATTTAATTCATAAACCCAAAATATTATTAATGACTGTCCTCCTATTTACAAAATGAATTAGCATAATAATAATTTTAGATTTAAAAAAAAGTACAGTGTGGACATTCTACAAAATACTGACATGTATTCTTCATAATTGTCAAGATTAAGAAAGCCTTTGATACTGTACCAGATTCAAAGAGAGTAGAGAGACATGAAAATTAAGTGCAGTGTGTGATTCTTAAACTGGCTCCTAGACTAGAGAAATAAATATTATTGAGGCAGTTGATAAAATTTGAATATGGATTACATAATAGTATTCTATCAATTTTTTTTTTTTTAGTTTTTTGTATTTTAGATGAAGATTTACAGAGGAGACTAGTTTTTCATTAAATAATTAATACACATATTGTTTTGTGACATTGGTTGCCAACCCCACCACATGTCAGCATTCTCCCCTTCTTGACCTTGGGTTCCCCATTACCATCTTTCCTGTCTTCTCATTCTTGACCCTGGGCTGGTGTGCCCATTTAGTCTTGTTTTGTTTTATGGGCCTGTCTAACCTTTGGCTGAAGGGTCAACCTCAGAAGTGACTTCATTACTGAGCTGTAAGAGTGTCCGGGGGCTCAATATTAAATTTCTTGATTTTTTAACTGTACTGTGGTTATGTGAGAAATAGACACTGAAGTATTTAGAGATGAAGGGGCTCAAGGAGACTCCAGCTTATTCTCAAGTGATTTGGAAAACACACACACAGAATGATAAAGCAAATGGGGCAGATGTAAACAATGGGTGAATCTGGGTAAAGAGTACATGGGAACTTCTCGTACTATTCTTGCAACTTTTCTATAATTTTGAAATTACACCTTCACTTCACTTATCAACATGATTAGGTTCCAAAGACCAGGTTGCTATGCGAAATCAGTGTTGTACAAAAATGGAGGATGACTACATCAGATCACAAAATGGAGGACAGCTACATGATTACATAACTGCCAAACCACTGAGAATCGTGGCCCAGCCAAGTTGACACATAACCTTAACCATCAAAGCCAACATTACTCCCACCTCCTACCTCCGCATATCTTTAATGCGCAAAATACATAGTAGATTTTTTTACTATTCTCATAAATGAGAAATGTCGGATAATGAAATAGTTGGTAAGTGAGGAGAAAGTGTATATCAAAATCAGAGTTACCCCCAAGTAGTGCCCTGTATAAAAGAAGTTCATATAGAACTAGTTCACTTGATCACTGTGTCAAATGTTTGCCTACTTTAAAGCATTAATGTTAACATTTTTAAAAAATCTGAGTGGGTGAGGTGTGGAGTAACATATTTCTCCTGAGTCATTTTCTTTGTAATGACTTATTTCTCATTCCCGAATATATTAAATTCTAGATTTCCATTTTGAAACACGGAGACACGTTTACCAAAAACACATTTACTTTAGTAGTGTCATCAATATTTCTTTTTTACTGTTAGAAAAAAAGAAACGTCAACCAATTTTTCACTGTTCCCTTTTGTTAGTTCTGATATTGCTAAAATGTCCAGTCATGCTTTGTTGTTATTTATGGTTGCATGAATTAAGGTAATAGCATATATGCTTTTTGGCTTATCTGGAAACATTTTTTGTTGCTGTTTTAAAATTTAATAACCATATAGGAAGAGCCCTTTTACTTAGCAATACTAAAACATTAATCTTGGCACTGCATTTTACCAGCAAGGAAATTATCCAATCTGTGAAAACATTAATTGATCCATTATTATGTATCAGACACCATCCTAGGCACTGAGGATACAGTGATAAATAAAAGAGAAACTTTAGTTAATCCAAGGGAACTGCTGTCCCATTCCAAGAATCACTCTGGTTACAGTTGTGTTGTTGGGGCAGTCAGGAAAGAAAAAAAAAAAAGACAAATACACAATATATGCGAATGTAGGCACTGAAAAATAATATATTTAAAACATAAAACTGTTGTGTTGTCAGTCCTTCTAGACTGTCCTTCTAGATTCTCTTCCTTAGTTGCCTTAGTGATCCTTTTATGCTATAGATTTAGCCCTTTTGTGCTAATGGATACTGCTAGGGACCAAGTACTTTTTCTGCCTCTGAAGGTTTATTTGGAGGCTGCTGCACCCCTGACAGTGCATGCTGTCACAAGGCAGGGGCCTTTATGACTGTTTGAAACCAAAGAAACGGGTGTATGCCACAAATTACTGTTTTTTTCAGGGTATTGTATGAGGCATCTCAATTTTTGGTAGGAAAAATAGAAAATTTTTATTTGTTACACACACATATTTACCAATAAACCCCAGTGGGGCTCTCGGGTATAATTAGTGGTCCTTCATATATACCACTCAACATTTAGGATAGGTTTGTGGGAGTGGGCAAGAAACAAAAATTCATACTACCTACCAAAAATTCAGACACAGTCAATGGTTCAGTGTGCTTCCACTAATGAAAACACATGATTCCAAAACAAAAAATTCAAAGCAGAAAATAATCGGAGCACAAAAGTGTTCAAGTGGCCCCACCTTCTAAACCAGAAAAGCAGTGATGCCTATTCTAGACTCTGATAGTGTGATTTATTAGTTTGTTAGAGGAAATGTTTAAATAGTGCTTATGTTCTCCAACTCTATTGTACAGCTCATAAAATCCATCTATCCTTTTGTGTATGAGGGTTGATCTTTTGCCTTTTAAACACCCTGTGCATCAGTGGACTGTATGCCATGTTGTATTGACTTCCACATTTAAATACTGCTTTAGGCACAGAATTCTGGATGTTGAGTTGTGACTTGCTTCTTCTGCTCTATGTTTCAGCATATCCAAAGGCAACTCTGGCTTAAGGAAAAATGTAACAGATAAGGAACCACTGCTCTTTCATTTTTTGACTCATTGCTAAGTAGGACGAACATTCTGAGAATTCTAAAGTATTTCAAAGAAATATAATAAGAATATGAAAAGAACTACACCAGAAATGTTGTCAAATATTCTAAGAAAGATTTAATACGGTAACATCTTGGCAATCTGGCACTTTCAGAGAATTAATCATTCTGGATAGCTAAGAGTTTATCGATTTGATTATCAACATTTTAAAATCTTCCCAAAGTACTAATACCATGCTTTCTATGGTATTCTGTATATAGCTTAATATTTTATTTATATGTGATTTGTATCATCATTATGAAAACCAGTCATTGTAGTAACACTGTGATCACAGTTATGTAAAACAGTATGTATAGATGCAACAAAGATTGGCTGAGAAAACAATGAAAATATTTTTTAGGTTAATAGTACTATGAGGTGATAACATTTTCCAAATTTTTTTAAAACTCTGACACAGTGATTCGGGGATTTGGGACTTTTTATTTGGTTGGCTTTGGGATTGATAGTATGTTTGTTAGATTTTTTTTTTTTTTTTTTTTTTTTTTGCATTCTTTTCTCAATTCTACATAGTGTTTTTGTGTCTTCCCTTATTATCAGTCAATTGACTATCAGTGGATTGACTTCCCATAACTCTGCTGCCTCTAACAGAAAATTTAAATGTTTTTTTAAAAGAATCTCTTAGTTTTAGGTTTTAAGGCACCATACATTATCACTGTACATCATACACCCATTTTGCCTACACATTAGAGCACTAGGGATTCAAAAGTCACTTTGAACAGAGCAGAAAGGAAGAATTAAGGTATTTCCCTCTCCTGTAGTTCCATGAATTCCCTGTTTTTTTGTTGTCCTCTGTCTCCAGGAAGCTGAGAGGTTTAAGCGTTGTGTTTTGAAGAGATCACAAAGGAGAAAAGCCATGAATTGTGCTAAAGGAGCAACACAAAGATTCTTGGTGGTTCTGTGTTTTGTTAGTTCATTAGAGGAGTTTGGTTTTGCTTTCTTTGTTTTCCTACAACAACCAAGAGTGTTTCTGTTTACTTAAAGGCTGTCAGTGCATCATCCCAAAATCATGAAAAACAAAAAATCTTTAATGTGGAGTAAAATTTGAATTTAAAAGAGAAGTGTGAATTGCAGCACCTTTTTAATTAGACAATAAAGAAAACCAGTTGTCTTCGAGTCAGTTCCAACTCATAGCGACCTTATAGGACAGAGTAGAACTGCCCCATAGGGTTTCCAAGGAGCGGCTGGTGGATGCGAACTGCCAACCTTTTGGTTAGCAGCTGTAGCTCTTAACCACTGTGCTGTCAAAAATCAGTCAGGTTTCATAACTCTGAAACAGGAATCCCTGAGTCAGACTTTTAGTTCCTTCTGATGAAAACTTTGTTGACTCTTATTCTAATAATGACTCTAAAACTTTTTCTTACATGCTTGAACAGCTTCACTGAAAATTAACCTAAAGCTCCCATCTGTTTTATTAAACGTCTCTCCAAACACTGATTTTTTATTCTTTGTAGTCACATTTCTGTTATCTATTTTTTAAATATGTATTGACCTACTTCCTATAGATATCATTCTTAATAGCTAATTACTACAGTTTTTGATGTGTAACTAAAGTAAATTTGGTCAGTGGGTATAATGGGCTGTTTTCTCCACTATAGTTTCATTAACGTCAATCTTAGGTAAGCACAGTAATTAAGAAAGAATGAATACTTTCACATATAGCAACAGAATTTTTATCAGAATTCATTGTAACCCTCAGGTTTCTGTTTTGGGTGATACATATTGCAACATTTGAACTTTCTCCATGTCCACGTTTCCTGCTCAGGAGACAGATGAGGTTTAACTTGTTAAAGCTGTAAAAATCCATTTAATTCACTAAGGATTCTCAAAAGAATAGATTTTTTTCTTCAACTACTTTGACTCTTAATAATCACTTTTGGATTTCTTTCCTGGATAGATGGGGAAAAGAAGAATCAAGTAATGATTCATGGAATTGAACCAATGCTGGAAACACCTCTGCAGTGGCTGAGTGAACATCTGAGCTACCCGGATAATTTTCTTCATATTAGTATCATCCCACAGCCAACAGATTGAAGGATCATCTGTTTGCCTGAATGGAATCACCCTTAAACAGGATTTACCAGAGCATGTCACCTTTCTGCTTCAGTCAGGTTTGGTGGAGGCAACTTGACCAGAAAGACTTTGCTGCTGCAAGCCAAACAGGAAAAAGATTCCATGTCAGATAAGGGCGATTGGGCTGGTCTTACTTTGCATCAGCACTGCTTTCCTCCACTGCCGTCATTAAACCTCAGCTGCGAAGTGAAAGACTTCACAGGACCACTGCAAGTCTTCTATTTTCTTGTAAAATATAATGAAGCTGAAACCTTCAGCCTAAGAAGAAAATGGAAATATGTGCCATCAGTTTGTATTTCTGATTAACAAATAAACAGGGGTATTTCCTAAGGTGACCATGGTTGAACTTTAGCTCAAGGGAGTGGAAACATTGGTTTAATTTTCAAGAGAATTAGACTTAAGAAAGTAAAAGAGAAATTCTGTTATCAATAACTTGCAGTAATTTTTTGTAAAAGATCAAATTACAGTAAACCCATCTTTCCTTAATGAAAATTTCCTATGTTTACAGTCTGTCTATTGGTATGCAAACAATCTTGTAACTTTGATAATGAACAGTGAGAGATTTTTAAATAAAGCCTGTAAATATGTTTTGTCATTTAATAACATACAACTTCGTCACTTTCCAAGTACTGTCTGACTCACAGACAGTATATCACTGTTTTTACTTTATGTGTTACTGTTCAGATTGGCCATTATTGGCATGGGTAGATGTAGGGCATAGGATAACTTGTCTCAGGAACTGTCATAGAATTTCTCATTGCCAATTTTAAAATCTGTTTTCTTTACATGCGAAAGGTATAGATAATGTTAGTTTTTCTTTGCTGTTTTGTTTACCACTATAAACCTGTCAAATCATAGTATGGTTAAACATCTGTATAAGATAATTTTGCATTTTTGGAAAAAAACATTCCTTTCCAAGCTAGTGTTTTTTATTGGCTCCCTGTGGTCCCCTGACAGCCATCCTTTGAAGTAGAACAGTTACTTATCTCCTGCCTGCAGTAGCTTTTCCTTAACTTTACCAAAAATATTCAGATGTTACTGGAGCTCTTATTCAATATAAGGAAATTTTTGCTGCACTCTATTATCAAGCTGCTGGGATTCTACCAGCTAAAGGTATTTGTGCATTACAGTGTGTTTCTTGTGAGCTAGCTTGCTGTCCATATTGAATGTCGACCCATTTGAGTATGCTAAAAGACTTATAGTATCATACAATAATGGTTTTAGATTCCATAATAGAAATGAACATTTTTCTTATAAAAAATTACCTGAATGTTGAAGTGAGATCCTGCTAGTGCTCATTACTTTCTTTTCTTTTTTAATTTTCATTGCTACCTAGCAGATTTGTTTACAGAAAGAGGAGGTTGTACTTGGTCAAAGAGCAAATATTCTGCATTGGAAATTATAGGGCTCAATCAAAAAGAAAATCATGGTACCAATATGAGCTGAGAAAAATAAAAGCAAGTAGAAAATATATCTGGCCAATGTAAATAAATGAAAAAGTGGAATTTCAGTAAAGGCAGAAAAAAAAAAGTAATATCTGAGTTACTTACAGATAAAAAAAACCCACTGACTTGTATTTTTGCAGAGAGGTTGGTCTGAATATGATTGTTCACATTTAGAAGTGCTTACTCTTCTATTCAGTTTGGGGATTTTCCCTCTTGATGTTTTGACAGACTGAAGTGAGCTTCAGAGAGCAAAAGGATCAAAATGCCAGGGAGTGCTAAGTTGGGACAAAGAAAGTATGGTGAGAATGGTAAGCCATAGTAGTTTTCCACGGATGAGACCAGTCAGTGTAAGGTCTCTGCAGTGGGCTTGAGTAAGCTGCTGCTATTTTCTTCCAGATTTGAAAGTAAATTTCGTCAGGCCATTGCCCATTCTTACTTGTTCATTATTACACAAGCATTCTAACTGTATTACTCTAGTCTTCTGGTCCCAGGTAAGTAAAGCCTCCAACACCCAGAGGAAGAATTAAAGCACAAATTAGTGCTTGGCTTAACTATCTATTTTTATTTCCTTTTATTTGAATATTTAAAGTTTATGGTTTATTAAAAAATTAAGTAAACTTTGTGTCTTTATTTCTAGAAGTTGGAAGTGGCATTTATATAAAGCAAGTTACCTGTTGGGGAAATTGTTAAAATTTCCTTAGTCTTAAACACCCAACGTAAACGTTTCTTTAAAAAAATGAAAAAGATGAGGGATAAAAGAGAACATATGAAAGAAAATTGGAGAGGGCCACAAATCTCCATGTGCTTGTTTAACTCATCTTTAGTAAATAGTAACCCCCTAGGAAAATGAAAATCTGTTTCCCAAATATTGGCTTTGTTAACTGGGAAGGAACAAATTTAGTCTAAATAAAGGATATCATTGCTTATTCTTCATAATTGGGTTTTACATTTGAATGACCTGAGTTCTGACTGTGGATAGAGTTTAATTGACTTCCTTATGTATATAGAGACTGGAAATGGCCTGTTCATAATTTATCAAGGTTGACCTACCTGTCTTTATAGGATGATGGTGTGTAGTCCATATTCTAATCTGAGTCCGAGGTGAATTCATGAATGGGCTAGTCTTGTTATGTTTATCCCAGTTCACTGGCAACTAGATAGGAATTGATCATTTCCTCCCCCCGCTTAAAAAAAAAAAAAAAAAAACTAGTATACAAGATCTAGAGCCCTGGTGGCGAAGTGGTTAAGAGCTCAGGCTGCTAACCAAAAGACTGGCAGTTCAAATTCACCAGCAGCTCCTTGGAAACCTTATGAGGTAGTTCTACTGTGTCCTATAGGATCGCAATGAGTCGGAATCAACTCGACTGCACACAGCAACAGCATACAAGATCTGTCATCAAATGACAGTAACTTTTAATAGTAATCTTCCTAAGGTGTGTTTATGTTTTTATAAGCTACTGAGGTAACTTTTTCTTCTTTCATTTTTCAGAAATTCAGTTTATGTGGGTCATGCCAAAGAACAACAGTCTTTACTTTTTATTTATCGTAGTGTTCAAATTTAGGTCTGAGGTAAGCTGAGTTTCCTGTTAGATGTGCCAGCATAGTTGAAATGCAAGTGTAGAATCTTGGAGTATGATAGGAAAAAATCGAGTGTCAAGATACTTGAGACAGGTTAGACCCATTCAAAGTCAATCGCTGGGATATAATCAGTCAAAGTACCTACTTAATGTGTTGAGTTCCGTCATCCTCTTAAGTGTTTTCTAACTATAGTCGTTTCCGCGTCTGAAAGTATTAAAAATTACCCCAGGGGCGAGGGAAGGGGGAAACACATGCCTTTTTTCAGATAATTTGAGATTGATACTTTATAATTCTAAAAATTCATTTGACAAAAAATGCTTTAAATTCAAGCATGAATTACAAATTTGTGATTCTCTTATCAGCAAATGTGATACTGTGGAATCTAGTAGGCATAATACAGTAAGGATAGGTGGCTCAGTGGTCAAGAGCTTGGCTGCTGACCATAAGGTCGGCAGTTCAAATCCGCCAGCCACTCCTTGGAAACCCTATGGGGCAGTTCTACTCTGTCCAGTAGGGTCACTATGAGTCAGAAGTGACTCGACGGCACATAACCAACAGTAACAACAGCAGAGTGAAGAAGGTTCTCAAAATAACTGTATTTGTTAACGAAGAGTGTGTTAGAATGGTAAATAATAAGATTAAGATAAATCTGAAGGTTTAGGAATGTCAGCCTGCATTGACATTCAGTTGATTTCTTCTGAAAGTGATTAGCTTCCCCTCTAGCTTTTGCACCCCCCACATTACAACAACAAATAAAACACAGCCAGGCTTTTTCATCTTTCCCCAGTTCATAGTGGAGTGTCTAGCACATATTTGGTGCTTAGTGAATGTTTATTTAAAAAAAAAAAAAACCTGAAGATTATTGAATGACACTTCAAAATCAATGTTACATTTTCCTGTTAAGAATATCAGCTATAAAAATAAAAACCTTGCCGTTTAGAAATCAATATACAAAGGGCAGTTGGTTTGAGTTGGCATTACATCAAACTGATGAAAAGTTGCTTACTCAAATAAGCTACTTTCAGTAGGGACCCTTGTGGACCAGTTCCTTACGTCAGTCCACATTCATTTTTGTTGCAACGTAGACCACAGAACGTATCTTCTGTTTCAACATCACTGTAATTTAAGCAGCTCTTAACGTTGGAGCAATTCTTGCAAAGCATCTGGAGGTGTTTGTTAATTCTGACCGTTTCATAAATGAGTGATTTATGTCTTGCTTTTGCATCTAAGACTATACTTCCGAAAATGTAATACATTTTTAGCAAGGGGAGTGTGTTAGGCCTGTGAGCAAGGTTATTCAAACAAAGGTAACTATTAGAACCTTCCTCATGAAGGCTTTAAGAAAATATTTGGGTTTCAGTCTTTAATATCTCAAGTGAAGGAGGCTATCTGCCTGCTTCACAGCTTATTTAGACAATGCTGATAAACTTTTCCTTCATAACACTGTGGTTTATAATTAAATATTTGTGTAGTTGTTTGTTTCCCACACTGCAGTATAAACTTCACAGATGCAAAGACTAGGTCTGTTTAGCTAAGTATTCTATCTCCAAGACCTAGTAGACTGGAAAATAGTAGACTGCAATAAGTACTTGTTGAATAAAAGTTTGGAGAAAGGTATATATTACCTGGGAAATGCTGCATTAAATCATTAGATCATAATGATTTAAAGTTATACAGCATAAGTCTTCTCCCTCCGTTTCTGAGTACTGGCTGTTTGAAAGACGCTCCCCAGCTTCTACTCATCTTTAAGCAAAATATCTCTAGTTCCTTCAACCATTCCTTCCCTCAGATACGTTCCATTTTGTCTGTCACTCTTGAAATTCATTCACCAAGTGTTTACTAACTACCTGATATATGCCAAGTAATGTGCTGTGGGGTGGGGGATACAGCAGTGAATGTGATAGGTATGGCTTCTGCCCTCAAGGAGCTTCTCGATTTTCATACTGCAATATTGCATGGATAGTCTGGCTGCTCAGCTATAGTCGGGAAGGGCCAAGATTAATCACAAGTTCTCTTTACAAAACATACATCCAAATATAAAAACTAAAGCAAGTGGTCAAAGGATTGGTGAAAACCCCTACCCAAGGATTGAAAAGGGGTTCAAACCCCCAACCTTTCAGCTAGTAGTGAAGCATTTAACATTTTCACCACCCAGGTCTTTTGTGCAGGCCGAGGGAAAAATTTCATTTTCTGACTACCAGCCCTCTTCTGGGTATTAAATAATATGCCATCTCAACCAACCCTTCCTTAAAGAAGTTGGTCATTCCTGGTCCCTATATGTCTATAGCTCCTTTTATCATTGTTTTAAAATTATCGTGTAATACGAAATGTCTCTGATATACTGTAAAGAAGCTAATGTTAGAGTGTGACAGAGAAAGTTACTGATGACCTCTGAAGGTATTGCCAGGTCCTGAAACCAACGTTAAAATGTGAGGGGTAGCCAGGTCAAGAAAACGAAAACAAGTTACAGGGTGAAGGTCATGTGGGGGCAAATCAGTTAAAAGCTAAGTTACTTTTGGACTACACTATGCAGGAGAAATTGGAGTAAAAAAATAGAAATGCTAGCTGGGTAGGTTATGATGAGCAATAGTCCAACTGAAATGTGTGATGGGCATCTTTCATTCTAGGTAGAACAAAGCCCACACATTAGTCTTAAAGGAAACCACTTAGGACAGCTCAGGGAAACCAACTCTAATTGCTAATTCTGTCAGGCACATCCTTCCAGATTTTATAGAATTCCACGTGATTCACTTATCTGTTCAAACATTTGTTGAGCAAATAGGGTATCTGATGGTCTGGAAGAAACAAGACATGGTGTCTAGCCTTAAGGAACCTCCATAAGTGGAGAGAAGACATCCAAAAATAACTATACAACAGAATTCTTGGAAATTGCAATGAGAAAGGTATAAAAACACTATGAGAAAATAGACTGAGAGAAGGATTTACTTTGAGCTAATTAGATGATACTTTGCTTGACATCTCAGCAGCATTTGACAGTTGATCACACCTTCATTCTTGAAACACTTTCTTCACTTGTCACCACACCCTTCTGGTTTTCCTCCCACCTCAGCCCCTTTCTTGGTTTCCTGTGATATTCTTTTCTTCTCTTCTTGACCCCAAAATATTGAAATGTCCCAGGGCTCAGGCTTTGGCCGTTTTCTCTGGCTACGCTGACTGTGTGATCTCATCCCATGGCTTTCAACATCATATTTTGTCTCCAACATTAACCTCTACCCTGAGTTCCAAACTTATGCCCAACTGCCTGTTTGACATCCTGTCTTAGATGTCTAGTAGGCAGTTCAGATTTTACTTGGTTAAAACAGAACTCTTGACTTTTTCCTCAAACCCACACCTCTCCCGCTCTTTCCTGTTTAAATAAATGCTACCCAGTCCCAAAACCTAGGAGTCATCTTTAATTCCTCTCTTCCCCTCACACCGCATATGTTATCCATCAGCACATCCTAATGAATCTACCTTCAAAATAATACCCTAAATGTATCAATTTCTCACCACCACTGCTACCACCAAGTCTAAGCAACTATTGTCTCTTACCTGGACTACTACAGTAGCCTCTTATCTGGTCTTTCTGTTCCACTCTTGCTTCCCTTCAGCTTTTTCTTCAAATGATATGGCAGTTTCTTGATCAAAAGTTTCCAATATCTTTCCATCCCACCTGAAATAGATCTAAATTCCTTAGCAAATTCTGACCTCATCTCCTATCACTCTCTGCCCTGGCTACACTGGCTACCTTGCCCATCTTGCTGTCTCTTGATATACATGATCATTCTTCCTCCAGGGACTCTGCACTTGATACCATCTCTCCCTGGAACTTTGTTTGCCTGGCTGGCGTCCTCCATTCCAGTCTCTGCTTCAAAGTCAGCCTTTCAGAGAACCCTTTGCTGACCACCTAATCTAAAATCATACCCCAACCCTACTCCCATCTCCATCTCTATTTCCCTCAGCATATTCTATCCACTTCCTCATAGTACATCTCACTATCTGAAATTATGTATTTATTGGTTTATGACTATATAACTAACATTTATTGAGTGTTTGTAATGTCCCAGGCACTGTTCTAAGTGCTTTTCAAGTATTGGCTTATTTAATCTTCATAGCCATATGAGATAGTTACTAGTATCTCCATGGGGAAATGGAGGCATAGGACAGTTAAGTAACTTTCCCAACATGAGGAGGTAAATGATAGAGCCAGGATTTAAACTCAGGCAAAATGGGTCCATAGTCTAAATTTACTCTTACCCACTTCCTGCTGTTGCCTTGACTTAGTTTTGGTCACCTCACACCAGAATGTAAGCTCCTTGAGGGCAGGGATTTGTCTCGTTCTTTTCTTTATCCCCATTCCTCTAACAGTGCCCAGCACATTATTGTTATGTTGTTAGGTGTCATTGAGTTGGTTCCAACTCATAGCGACCATATGTACAACAGAATGAAACACTACTCGGTCCTGTGCCATCCTCATGATCGTTGTTATGCTTGAGCCCATTGTTGCAGCCACTGTGTCAATCCATCTCATTAGGGGTCTTCTCTTTTTCGATGAACCTCTACCAAGCATGATGTCCTTCTCCAGGACTGATCCCTCCTGACATGTCTAAAGTACCTGAGACGAAGTCTCGCCATCGTCGCGTCTAAGGAGCATTCTGGCTGTACTTCTTCCAAGACAGATTTGTTCATTCTTTTGGCAGTCCATGGTATATTCAATATTCTT
>NW_004443953.1:15040271-15052572 GCF_000243295.1 Trichechus manatus latirostris | reverse complement strand
CTACCTTACCAAGCACGATGTCCTTCTCCAGGGACTGATCCCTCTAATAACACGTCCAAAGTTATATGAGATGAAGTCTCACCATCCTCGCTTCTAAGGAGCACTCTGGCTGTACTTCTTCCAAGACAGATTTGTTCATTCTTTTGGCAGTCCATGGTATATTCAATATTCTTCACCAACACCATAATTCAAAGGTGTCAATTGTTCTTCATAGGGGCTATTAAATATTTGTTGAATGAATACATTTCTGCAATTTCTAAGTAGATTAGGAAAAGCTTCATTGAAGAAGTGGCTTTTGAACTCAAACTTGAAGGAAAGGTGAAATTTTCATAAATGAGGAAGAGGGGAGGTGAGTGGGTGACAGTGAGACAGAGCTGCATGAGTAAAAGCTCAAAAGGAAGGTTGTCCAACTGAGCAGGAACCTGTCACTCGTATGGGAGAGAGAGAGAAGACAGGAAAATTATATTCTGACAGGATTATAGAAAGCCGTGAATACCACGCTAAGGAGATGAGATTTTATTTGATGTGCAATAAAAGCCATTGAATATTTTTTAGTAGTTAGATTGTACGTTCAGAGTAACCTTTTAAGATGGCGACTCTGGTGGAGTGTGTAGAGAGGTTTAAAACAGGCCAAGTCTAGGACTCCAATGAGAGAAAGCTACCGTAATCAGCAAAGCCAGTGGTTTTCAAACATTTTTTTGCAGCAGAGTTCTTTCTCCAATAAAATCTTTCTCAAATGTCCAGAAAAGCAAGTCAAAGAGGAGCTTCTGTGGTTGAAACAGGGTTAGGCTCAAAAGCTGACCTTCCAACTCCCCCTTGCCTGCCACACCAGCTTTAAGGCACCTGTCCAAGAGTTCTGTGCTCCTCAAACAACTGATTAAACACCTCTGGCCTGACCCTTTTGGTAATAAAGTGATGAATTTCAAACCAAAGGCAATATAATATTGATAGTGGAAAAATGTGCCGATTAAGAGAAAACAGAGGAAGGAGCAAATGAGCAATATGAGAGACCTGGCAGGAAGAATTCAAAAGTGATGAAAAATCTGGGCAATGAGGAAATGGTTACCCAAATAAGAATTTAGCTGGGGAGGGGGTTGGCACGGGGACAGGCAATGTGTTTAGTTTTGAAGCAAGTTCAAATGCTCAAATTTGAAGGGTTAAGATAGACTCTGGCTCTCAGTGTTTGCTACACATCCCAATTACGTGTGGACCTACTTCCAAACATTCAAAACTACATATTTCTGAACACACACACGCGCGCCATTGGCTCAGTTTCTGTAGGACTGAGGCATTGAGGTATGTTTAATGCCCTACAAGTGATTTTGATTTGCACTCCCAATTGAAGACTGGATATAGAAAAGGTCCTTGGTACAGAATTGTCAGTGAGCCCTCTAAGTGTGGGGCTGCAGCTCATGAGAGAGATCAGAGCTACAAAGGCTGGAAATAGGCGTGGGAGTCATTCACCTGGAGGTGCAAGTTGAAACAGAGTTTGGCAAGGAATTGAATCACACGTTGCAATAACTCACCCATCCACCTCTCTCCATCCCCGCTGTGAATGCCCTAGTCCAGGACACTAACATGACAAAGGCTTTGCAATATCTGGGTTCTCCCTAGTAGATGTATCCCCAGTACTCTTCCTCTTAGTCATGATCCAACCATATATACCTATCTCAGAGTCTCAAAAACATGAAACTCCTGCCTTGACTATTCCCTCTCGAAATGTGTCTCCTTGTATTTGCTAAGTCCTATTCATCTTTTCTCTCAATTTCTTAGGACTTTCTTCTCCACTCCTCAGGATTTTACTCCAAATGACCAATCCCTTCTTGGTAGGGTTGCCAGATTTAGAAGATCAAAATGCAAGATACCCAGTTAAACTTGAATTTCAGTAAAGAGCAGATAATTTTTTTGTATAAGTATATCCGATGCAATATTTGGAGCATACTTATACTAAAAATAACTTGTTGTTTATCTGAAATTCAACTTAACCTGGACTTCCTATATTTTATCTGAAGACCCTCCTCCTAAACTAGATTTGGTTATACCTCCCCACTCCCCCCAGCTCATTCTCTGCTTTTTCCTCAATATCCCACTTGTGTTAATTGCTCCATATTTACATTTCTTGGTAGGCTGTAAGTTCTGCGAGGGCAACGACTGAGTCTGCTTTGTTCACCAGTGCCTAGCATAGTGCAATAGCATATCATAGGCCCTCAATAAATATTTATTAAATGAATGAAAATAATGCAGATTGTTGGAGTTTTAAAGAGAGGCCAGGGCTCTTCAGCCCTGGAGCAGGAGAAGGGAGAGAACACACAGAAAAGATATAGACTAGAAAGAGAAGAAAAGACCTTGGGCTAACCTAAGGGGAATGTCCATGCTTGAATGGCAAAAAGAGGAAGGAAGAAGGCAGATACCAGAGATAGAGAAGCTGCTACATGTCTATAAAAATCAGAATAGTGTTTTTAAAAGGAGGGAGCCTAAAGAAAGAATTTATAAACTACAGCAGGATCTAGGGAAATGATAACAGAGACCGGGACTTTGTAAATGGCAACTAAATACTTGGGGACCACTATGCAACGATAAAGAACAATGATGAATACAGGAAACATCTCACAACAAAGATGAATCTGGAGGCCATTATGCTGAGTGAAATAAGTTAATCATCCAAATATTGTATGAGACCACTATTATAAAAACTCAAGAAAAGGTTTACGCACAGAAACAATCTTTGAAGGTTACAAGGGAGGGGAGAGGTGGGATGGGGAAATCACTAAGTAGATAGTAGACAAGTGTTAGTTTTGGTGAAGGGAAAGACAACACACAGTGTAAGGGAAGTCAGCACAACATGTCCAAGGCAAAGTCATAGAAGCTTCCTAGACACATCCAAACACCTTGAGGGACCGAGTTTCTAGGGCTGACGTCTGGGGACCATAGTTTCAGGGAACATCTAGCTCAATTGGCATAACATAGTTCATAAAGAAAGTGTTCTTCATCCTACTTTGGTGAGTAGCATCTTGGTCTTTAGAAGCTTGCGAGTAGCTATCTAAGATATATCTATTGTTCCCATCCCATCTGGAGCAAAGGAGAATGAAGAAAACCAAAAACACAAGACAGGGAAAATATTAGCCCAAAGGACAAAAGGACCATAGGAACCACAGCCTCCACCAGCCTGAGCCCAGAAGAACTAGATGGTGCCCAGCTACCATCACTGACCACTCTGACAGGGACCACAGTAGAGAGTCCTAGATAGAGTGGGAGAAAAATGTAGAACAAAATTCAAATTCACACACACACAAAAAAGGCCAGACTTACTGGTCTGACAGACTGGAGGAACCCCCGACACAATAGCCCCAGGCACCCTGCTAACTCAGAATTGAAGCCACTCCTGAAGCCCACTTTTCAGACAAAGATTAGACAGGCCTATAGAACAATAACACGTGAGGAATGTGCTTCTTAGTTCAGTCAAATATACGAGACCAAATGGGTAACTCCTGCCCAAAAGCAAGAGGAGATGACAGGAAGGGACAGGAACTGGTTGAATGGACACAGGGAACCCAGAGTAGAAAAGGGGAGAGTGCTGTCACATTGTGAGGTTTGCAACCAATGTCATGAAACAATGTGTGCATAAATTTTTGAATGAGAAACTAACTTGGGCTATAAACTTTCACCTAAAGCACAATAAAATTATACATAAAAAAAGAAAAACATTTGAGAGAAATTTAAAAGAAAAAAAAATACATGCAGACCTTCAAGAGAGCAGTTTTGGCAAAGTAGGTCTGATAGCTGTCAAGTTGCAAGAACTATGAAGTAAGCAGGTGGTGAGGAAGTGGAAATAACAAATGTAGATGACTTTTGAGAAATTTAGTGATGGAAGGAAAAAAAAGATAAGATTGTAGCTGAGATGAGAGTATGATGGAGAGAAAATGTGTATAAATGTATGTTTCATGCATAAGGGAGATCTTGGTGTGTTCATCAATGAAAGGGAAGGGTCTTCCAGTGGAAAAAGAGGGGAACATAGGGGAAGGGAGAGTAACAGATAACTTGGAAAGAAGCAAGAAGGAATGGACTAAGAGAAGGTATGTTTCAGATGTAAGAGAAGGAGGATGTGAACAACTATTATAGTCATTTCTGATAAGTGTGACTCTCTGGTTGGTCTTTTTAAAAAAAGTCACATTATCCTCATTACTAAAGATAATGTACAATGTACACTAAAAAGTATAACCTCAGTCTGAACATAGTTCAGGTTTCTTAGCCTAGCACTTCTCATATTTATGGTAATCACCACCTGGGGCTCTTGTTTATGTCTGCATTTCCAACAAGCACCCAAGTGATGCTACTCTGATCTGAGACCTTCCATCCTTGTGTCCATAAAGCTTTTTTTTTTTTTTTAATGGCAGGTTAATGTGAATATTTTACATTTGGCATAACCTTGTAGTGAAATTTATGTAAGAAAAATTGAACATCTTTTTCCTTAAGTTAGCTAAAATGTGATTGAAATACATCTCAAAAATGATTTCTAGTTTTAAATAACTCAAAATGCTTGTGTGCATATCAAACATTAATTCTTTTAGAACTAAGTAAAGCATTATCTTTGGAGTTTGAAACCATATTACAATGAGAAAACAGAAAATTGCTTAAAAGCAGAATGTGATCTTGATGAAATATTTGTCTATAGTGAATGACTGATCAATTATTTGAGGGATCTGTTATTTTTTGATTCAGAGGGACTTGAGAAATCTTTTCTTAAAATGTTTTGTGTGATAGTAGTATGATTCATTATTAATGGTTTAGGGGTGGTTTTAAACTGTTTACATTTAACAAAGTAATACTTTTTAAACTAAAACCACAATATAGTACAAGTAGGCTATTTACAAAATAACCGTAGGATTTATTTTTTAAATTAATTCCTAGTTTAGACTATATAAACTGTGATTAATGTCTCCCTTCTTCAATCCCATCAGAGTATTTCTGTGATTGCCAGTAAAACCTCATTTGAAGATGACATTAAAAGCGAGGACTTGACAGGCCAAACACCACCTGTCTATCACCCAACCATGTAACAGATCCCACATAAAGTGAGAGGCTCAAAGATAATCCAAACATAAACCAGAGGAAAAGTTTATTGAAACCTGTGCCAAAGTCTAAAATTTGCTGCTTCTGCAATGATTTTTCTGATTCATTTTTTTGTTTCAAATGGGTAATAAACCAAAAACAACCAAAAAAACCCATTGCCATCGAGTCAGTTCCAATTCATGGTGACTCTGTAGGACAGAGTAGAGCTGCGCCCTAGGATTTCCAAGGCTGTAATCTTTATGGAAGCAGTCTGCCACATCTTCTCCCACAAAGCAGCTGGTGGGTTCGAACCACTGACCTTTCTGTTAGCAGCCGAGCACTTAACCACTGCACCACCATGGCTCCCTTCAAATAGGTAATACACAAAATTCAAAAGGTTCCCAGGGTGTATAGTAAAAATCTCTCTCCTCCTTCCTTCCTGTGCCTCCTTCCCAGAATTCCCCCTCTGTTAACCAGTTTCCTGTGAATATTTCAGAGAGCTGCTAGGAATTTATAACATGAGTATATGTGTGGGTGTGCAGTTACACACACACAGCCCACATATACTATAGTGACATACTGTACTCACGGTTCTGCAATTCCTTTTTTCACTTAACAATAAATCTTGGAGATGTCATATTAATACACATGTTCTACTCTGTTCTTGTTAATAGCTGTATAACTGGGAATGATTTTCCATAATTTTTCCAAAATTTGAATTTTTTTCGTAAATAAGATTACATGCAAGTGAATATAGGGCTATTAAGGAAGAATGTCAGTAGATACCCACAGGGAAATTCAGCATCCCCTTAAACTGTCTCTCTCTCTCTAATCAACCTGTAACCCTCTATGGTTTTCACCACCCTGAATGACTTTCCTTCTCTGTATTCATCCACTCATTGCTTTCATTGGCTAGGGCTGCCTTAACAAAGTGCTACAAGTTGAGTGGCTTAAAAAAACAAATTTATTCTCTCACAGTTCTGGAGGCTAGAAGTCTGAAACCAAGATGTCACAAGGCCATGCTCCTTCTGAAGGCTCTAGGGGAAGAATCCTTCCTTGCCTGTTCTAGCCTCTGATGGTCCCAGTTGTTCCTTGGCTTGTACCTGAGTCTCTCCAATCTCCACCTTCGTTTTCACATGATCATCTTCCCTTTGCATTTGTCTCTCTATGTCACCTCTCCTCTTTTTATAAGGACACCAGTCATATTGGAAGAGGGCCCACTCTAGTCTAGTATGGTCTCCTGTGAATTTTAACTAACTACATCTACAAAGATGTAATTATCTATCACCAAATAAAGTCACATTCATATCTTGAACAGATCAAACTTTTGTCGGGGGCACAAAATAACCCATAACACCATCTTCCAAGTATTTTTTAAGGGTCTTCATTGTACCCAGCAGTATATGAATTGGTTTGTGGGTATTCCATAAAACCAACTGAATGAAGGCCTGCTCTTGACAATGAGGCTGGACTTTTTTTTTTGTTAAAGTAAACTTTTAATTTTAAAGTACTTTTATATATAAAGAAAAGTTACAAAGATAGTATAGAGAATTCCTGTATACCTCTCATCCAGTTTCCCCTACTGTTACATCTTACTAGGGTACATTTGTCACAATGATTGTACCAATATTTATACATTATGATTTACTGTTATTCAGATTGTCTTAGTTTTCCCTTAATTTCCTTTTGTTTTTGTTTTTGTTCCAGAGTCCCATCCTGGATACCACATTGCATGTAGGTGTCATGTCTCTTTAGTTTCCTGTGGTCTGTTGCAGTTTTTCAGTCTTTCCTTGTTTTTCATGGGGTTTCGACAGATTTGATGAGTACTATACAGGTATTTTGTAGAATGTCCCTCTATTTGGGTTTGACTGATGCTTTTTTTTATGGTTACATTGGGGCTATGGGTTTTGGGTAGGAAGATCACAGACAGGAAGTGGCCTTCTCAGCACATGATATCAGGGGTTACATGATATACATATAACATCACTGGTGATGTTAACCTTGATCACCTGGCCAAGGTAGTGTTTGCCATGTTTCCTACTATAAAATTATCACCCCGGCCCCCTTTCCCTACTCTGTTCTTTGGAAGCAAGTCATTAAGTGCAGCACCTCCTCCCTTTGAGGGAGTGCAGCAGGATTAAGCTCCATTTCCTTGAGGGCAGAGTATCTACATAAAGCATTTAAAATTCTCTATAAGGAAGATTTTTCTCTTCTTCTCTATTTATTTGGAGCCCTGGCTGCACAGTGGTTAAAGAGCTTGGCTGCTAACCAAAAGGTCAGCCGTTTGAATCTACCAGCTGCTCCTTGGAAACCGTATGGGGCAAGTTCTACACTGTCCTATAGGGTCACTTTGAGTCCGAATCGACTCGATGGCAGTGGTTTTTGGTTTTCCTGTTTGTTTATTTAGTCAATCTTTATTTATATTAATATGTGCTCTCATGGATATCTATTTAATGTTTTGGATTATAGCGCAATAGTAGATTATTTATTTGTTGCTCCAGTTGTTCCACCTTTGGCCATTGTGTGCTCTTTCAAGTTGACTCCTGAGTCCCCTTGACATAGTCCCTTTTGTGACTGAACAAGTCCTTATTTTCTGGTATTACAAGATGTTCCATGCTCATTGTATATTTGTTGCCCAAGCCCTGTTATGTTGTTGTCGTGTGCTGGCAAGTTGATTCCGACCCATAGTGACACTATAGGACAGAGTAGAACTTCCCTCTAGGGTTTTCTAGGCTGTAACGTTTATGAAGATTGCCAGGTCTTTTTTTCCTACAGAGCTGCTGGTAGGTTCTAACCGCCAACATTTCCATTAACAGCTGAGCGCTTAACCATTGCACCACCAGGGCTTTTTGCCCCAGCCCTAGAATGAGTCATTTTTCTAAGGGGCCCTGATTCCTTTTATTGAAGCGGCTTATATTTCAATCCAGGCCTCAGCATTACTTACCGATTCATTCACTCACTTAGTGACTCAGTCAGTCAGTGAATATTTATATTCTACTCTGATGCTAATCATTGACCTAGATGCTGGATATACAATGGTGAACAAAGCAGAGAAGGTTCCTGTCCTCAAAAGCTAACAATGTGATGCTGCAGACAGACAATAAGCATGTCTCAACAAAGAAATATATAATTATAACTCTGGTGCATGATATGAAGGGAAGGGACAAGGGAATGAGATTAAAAATAACCCAAGTCTGGTTTAGATCGGGTGGGCAGAGAAGGCCTCTCTAAGAGGCTGACGTTTAGGCAGAAAACTGAAGATTGAGAAAGAGCCAACCATTTAAAGAGCAGAGAGAGGAGTGTTTTCAAACTGCAGGTTAGTGAATCAAACTAGCTTTTTTAAAAAACAGAATAGAAAATACCAGAAGTATTGTCTTATAAAACTTTTGTTCCCTTTTGTATAGGTATGTGTTTATGTATTTACTGGTATCATGATATAAAATGCATTTCTTACTGTGGAGTACAGTCATAAAAGCTTGAATGTCACTGTTTTAGGCAGAGATAAGAGTTATTGAACAATATCATTAATATCACATGCTAGCAAAATTTTGCGAAGATAATTTTTTAAAATGTCTGTACATCAACAGGGAGCTGCCAAAAGTTCAAGCTGGATTCAGAAGAGTATGTGGAACAAGAGATATCATTGCAGATGTCAGATGGATCTTAGCCAAAAACAGGGAATACCAGAAAGATGCTTACCTGTGTTTTAGTGACTACATGAAGGCATTTGTCTGTGTGGATCGTAACAAATTATGGATAACATTGAGAAGAATGGGAATTCCAGAACGCTTAATTGTGCTCATGCAGGACCTATACATGGATCAAGAGGCAGTCGTTCAAACAGAACAAGGAGATACTTCGTGGTTTGAAATTAGAGAAGGTGTGTGGCAGGGTTGTATTCTTTCACCTTGTTCAATCTATATGCCAAGCAAATAACCCGAGAAGCTGGGCTATGAGAAGAGGAACGGGGCATCAGGATTGGAGGAAGACTCATTAACAACCTGGGAAATGCAGATGACACAACCTTGCTTGCTGAAAATGAAGATGACTTGAAGCACTTACTGATGAATGTAAAAGACTACAGCCTTCAGTATGGATTACAAATGAACATAAGAAAACAAAAATCGTTACCACTGGACCAATAAACAACATCACAATAAGTGGCAAAAAATTGAATTTGTCAAGGATTGCATTCTTCTTGGATCAACAATCAATGCCCATGGAAGCAGCAGTCAAGAAATCAAACAATGTATTGCATTGGGCAAATCTGCAGCAAAAGACCTCTTTAAAGTGTTAAAAAGCAAGGATGTCACTTTGTGACTAAGGTGCGCCTGACCCAAGCCATTGTATTTTCATGCAAATCTGGATAACGAAAAAGGAAGACTGAAGAAGAATTGACACACTCAAATGGTAGTGTTGGTGAAAGAATATTGAATATATCATGGACTGTCAGAAAAATGAACAAATCTGTCTTGGAGGAACTACAGCCAGAATGCTCCTTGGAAACTTCATCTAGCTTGCTTTGGACTTGTCATCAGGAGGGACCAATCACTGGAGGGAGACACCATACTTGGTAAAGGAGAGGATCAGTGAAAAAGAGGGAGACCCTCAATGAGATGGATTGACATGGTGGCTGCAACAATAGCTCAAACACAGCAATGAATGTGAGGATGGCACAGGACCTGGCACACATACATTTCTGTTATACATAAATAAGGTCACTATGAGACAGATTCAGTTAGGCAGCACCTAATAACAACAAAAGAGCAGGATGAAACCCCTGAAAAAGTGAAAGAGCTTTAATGGGCTTGAGGACCTGGAAAGAGACCAGTGTGTCTGGAGAGGAATGAACACAGGATGTGAGAAGAGGCCAAAGATGTGAGGAGGCATGCAGTTGCCCTACAGGGCTGGGAGGCCATAGTAATTTAATTGACGAATGATGGGAAGCCACTGGAGGGCTCTAAACAAGGAAATATTGATAGTTCTAAAAGATATGTTAGGCTATTATGTGGAGAATGAAAGAAGAAGCCAAAAGAGGAAACAAGGAGCAGTCAGTAATAAGACTCTTACAGTGGTCCAGGCAAAAGAGAATTCACTAGAATGTGTGGTTCACATTTCATTGTTAGTCTTATTCTCCGAGCCACTAGAACAATGCCTGGAACATAGCTGACCTTCAAAATATAGTTGTTGAATGAATAAATTACATGATTGTAGTAAAGATGTAGAGAAATGGGTAAATTAAGTCATACTTGGAAAACCACACATCCTGTTGATAAATTGGGTGTAGGGGGAGATGGAGAGGGAGGGAGTGAGCCCTCTTTTACACATCTAACTCCACCCTATTCAATTATGCTTTCTTTCTTTACTCTTGGAGTACCTAAGATAGTTAACCGACTCTTTTAACTGTTTAGACTGTGCTTAGTCATATTGGCCTGAAGTGGAAGTATCAGAATTTTTCAAGAGAAACTGAGATTGAGTGGAATCACAAAAGCCAGTTCTTATCACAGATTTTCAGACCCACAGGACTCTGCACAGTTCTTCTTTTTTTGTTTTCAGTTGTGCTTTAGATGAAGGTTTACAGAACAAACTAGCTTCTCATTAAACAGTACACATATTGTTTTATGACATTGATTAACAAATCCACAACATGTCAACACTCTCCCTTCTCGACCTTGGGTTCCCTATTACCAGCTTTCCTGTCCCCTCCTGCCTTCTAGTCCTTGCCCCTGGGCTGGTGTGCCCCGTCAGTCTCATTTTGTTTTATGGTCCTGTCTAATCTTTGGCTGAAGGGTGAACTTTGGGAGTGACTTCATTGCTGAGCTAAAAGGGTGTTGGGGGCCATACTCTCGGGGTTTCTCCAGTCTCTGTCAGGCCAGTAAGTCTGGTCTTTTTTTGTGAGTTAAAATTTCGTTCTACGTTTTTCTCCAGCTCTGTCCAGGACCCTATATTGTGATCCTTGTCAGAGCAGTCAGTGGTGGTAGCCAGGCATCATCTAGTTGTACTGCACTAAGTCTAGTGGAGGCCGTGGTAGCTGTGGTCGATTAGTCCTTTGGACTAATCTTTTACTTGTATCCTGTTCTCTTCATTCTCCCTTGCTCCTGAAGGGGTGAGATCAGTGGAGTATCCTAGATGGCAGCACGCAGGCTTTTAAGACCCCAGACACTACTCACCAAAGTAGAATGTAGAACATTTTCTTTATAAACTCTGTTATGCTGATTGGACTAGATGTTCCCCAAGACCACGGTTCCCACAGGCCTCAGCCCAGCAGTTCTGTCCCTCAGGGAGTTTGGATGTGTCTATGGAGCTTCCATGACCTTGCCTTGTACAAGTTGTCTGCACAATTCTCTGTTTTTTTAGAGTTGTTTTGTTTTTGTTTTTTTATTCTACTTTAGGTGAAGGTTTACAGAAAAAATATTTTCTCATTAAATATTCAGTACACATATTGTTTCATGAGATTGGTTAACAACCCCATGACATGTCAACACGCTTCCTTCTCGGCCTTGGAGGACCCTGGTTTTTTTTTTTTCTTTTTTCGGTGAAAATATACGTAGCCAAAGATACACCATTTCAAAAATTTCTACATGTACAATTCAGTTACGTCGATTACGTTTTTCCAGTTGTGCTACTATTCTCACTTTAGATGAAGGTTTACAGAACAAAGTAGTTTCTCATTAAACAGTATTCATATTGCCCTATGACAATGGTTAAGAACCCCACTACATGTCAACACTGTCCTTACTCAACCTTGGGTTCCCTATCACCAGCTTTCCTGTCCCTTTCTGCCTTCTAGTCCTTCTCCCTGGACTGCTGTGCCTCATTAGTCCCGTTTTGTTTTATGGGGCTGTCCAGTTCCCGGCTGAACGGTGGACCTCGGGAGGGACTTCACCACTGAGCTAAAAGGGTGTCCGGGGGCCATACTCTTGGAGTTTCTCCAGTCTCTGTCAGGCCAGTAAATCTGGTCTATTTTTTTTGTGTTAGAATTTTTGTCCTACATCCTTCTCCAGAACCCTCTGTTGTGATCCTGGTCAGAGCAGTCACTGGTGGTTGCCGGGCACCATCGAGCTGTACTGGACTCGGTCTGGTGGAGGCCATGGTAGCTGCGGTCCATTAGTCCTTTGGACTAATCTTTTCCTTGTATCCTGCTCTCTTCATTCTCCCTTGCTCCCAAAGAGGTGAGACCAGTGGAGTATCTTAGATGGCTGCCCACAGGCTTTTAAGACCCCAGACGCTACTCACCAAGGTAGAATGTAGA
>NW_004443953.1:15000454-15040171 GCF_000243295.1 Trichechus manatus latirostris | reverse complement strand
GCCCAGCAATTCAGTCCCTCAGGGAGTTTGGAAGTGTCTATGGCGCTCCCATGACCTTTGCTTATACAAGTTGTCTGCACAATTCTTGATAATTGATGTCAAATCTATGAACCTGGTGAGAGTCAATCACCTGCAAATAAAGATCCTCGGAGTAGTGCAAGAGCTCTTTGGGATTAGCATTCTGATGGGCGCTAGTGAGGTAATCATATCCATGACCAACTGTATTTCAAAGAATTCTCCCACTGGTTTTCCACTATATTAACCATATATTGTGGCAAAATCCTTTCTTGACAACTTCTTTCTTGTCAGTGCTGATGCCTGAGATCTGCAGCTGGCTGCTCGCTTCCCCTGCTGGTTTCTTCAGTAGAGTGTAGCCATCTCTTGTGATTGTGGTGGGACTTGGAAGAGGACAGGCCTAGAATGGGACAAGATGGAGCAGAAAACATTAAGAGGCCAGACCCCAAGAACAGAAAAATGTGACTCCTCTCTGGAAAGTCAGGCTCCAGGGATGGGTGTGCTCCAGAATTGCTGATTAATTTGGAAAGATTGGTCATTGACAAACTAAAACAATAATCAAATGTTTCTGGCAGTGGTGCTAGTGGTGTTTGTATTAGTTAAGAATTATCATGTGACCTAAAATCAAACTCAAACTGGCTTAAGCAAACACAGGGATTGCGTTGTCCCATACACCAAAAACTCCAGAGCTTAATATAGAATTTACACCTTCCTCAGAGCACCAACTCCATCTCTATTTTATCCACGGCACTGCCTCTTCTGTGTACTGGCTTCATCCTCAGGCTTGCACCTCTCTTGATGGCACAAATGGCTGAGGGAATTTTGGACTTTGTATTTTCCCATCACGCCATCCAGTAAAAGAAAGACTGTCCTCTCTGGTAACCCAGCAGAGGACTGAGGAAGATTTTCCCCAGAAGCACCGGTAAATATTTCCTCAGACCTTGTTGGACTAAATCTGAGCCAATCACCATGGCCAGATGAAGGGTAGTCTGATTGGCTTAAGGACATCAGGGCCCACCCCTGAAAGCTATCCAGCTATCCAGACAAGGCAGGGAGTTGGGAGGATGTGCTTCTCTCAAAGCAAAATCTGGGTGCTTGGCAGGAGAAAGGGGAAAGTATGCTAGAGAGGCAACCTATGACTGCTACATCAACATCATCACTATTATTTTGATAAAGGCCAAGTTGGAGGCAGTGCACAGATGGATAAGAAGATCTTTGTTCAGAGCCCCAGCCTTGCCTTCTTCCAGCTAAGCCACTTACCTCTTCAAGTCTCAGTTTCTTCATCTGAAAAAATGTGGATAATAATACCCTAGTGAATTGTTATGAATGTCAGAAAATTTATATATTTGAAAAAATAAATTTTAAGTACTTTTGTTTTTTCTTAAAGTACTTAATACAGACCTATCTTAGATAAGATTGAGCCTACGTTTCCAACCAGCAGGACAGTAGATGGAAAGAAGACTTCCCTGGCCACCATGAGTCTTTTGGACAACTCAGGGCCCATCCCATGTCTTCATCACAAGAAAGAAGTTTCACTGGTTCAAAACCAACCTTAAGTAGCAGGTGTTCAGGGCTGGGGTGGTGAAGTTTCAGCTTTGATTTTTCTATGAAATTGTTCAGGTTATTAAAATGTCAGCCCTATTCTCTTGTTTAAGAACTGGTTTCATTTCTAATGACACAGCACCATCATGCCATTCCTTGATTTAGTCATGAGAACCAAAACCAATATGTGGCTAGTTTCATGTCATTTTTATAGCAGTTAGTACAGAGAACAACAGGCTCTTGTGGAAACAGATGTATTTGCTGTCTATCTGCTGCCTCCCAGACTCAAAATCCGATTTCTGAGATGACCAAAGTAAAGCACATCTTTTCTGGCTTGGTCCTTGTGGGAGAAGCTCCCGCAAGGACAAGAACCTGGCTATTTTTCCAAGAAAAAGAAGAGTGCCATCCCCCAAACCCTGTAAAAATTGTAAAGGAATGTCAGAAAGAGACTTTCTTCTCTTGAGAGAAGATTCCTTTGGCATTATCAGCTATCGTGAATACAGAGGAGTTCATTTTATTTAATGAGCCTCTGTAAACTTCTTAAAGGTCTTATGGCATTGTGTGAGAATGTAAACATATATTTAGTATTTCCAGAAAAAGCATTGCCTTAACAATAATAATGCTAATGCTCTCACAGTGACAACACAGCTAGTCTCTTCACAAGTCTTCATCATCTACAACGTCTCTACAAGCAGGTTAGATAACAAATGTTTACAGATGAAGAAATGGAGACACTGAATATTCCATGGCTTCAAAAAAGGAGTGTTGCAGAATTTAATTAGAGTCCTGGGTTAACTTCTACTGCATAATTGCTTGATCTCTCTGTGTCTGGGTTTCCTCATGTATAAAATGCAAATAATAATAGTAAATACCTCAGAGAGTGGTGATGAGGATTCAATAAGCTAATGCATGTAAAGTGCTTAGAACAGCACCTGGCACAGTTTGCACTCAATAAATGCTAGTTGTTGTAGTGATCATCATCTTAACTATCCATTTCTCTCATTTGCAAGTTGAATGTGTTTGCCTCTGTGACACACACGTATACAACCAATCTCCTTCCCCCACCCACACCTCTTCCTGGCCTCCTTCCAACCTCAGTTATTCATTGGCTCTTAGGGCCCAAGCTGTCTTGGACATCTGTCTCTGTCCAAACCAACAGACTAAGGCAAGCTTTGCTTCTGTGCTCGAAAGCTGGCTTCCCTCTAGCGCCATCCCACCAGTCTTTCCTCATAGCCTTTTAATGCTCCTAGGGGCACCAGTTGAAAAAAAGAAGTTGAATATCACATCTAGGTAGATCCAACTCACCCAGAAGACTGGATTTGGTAGTTATGCCTCTTGTGATTTGATTTGATTTGGAATCTGTGCTATGATGTAGTCAAACCCAGGTAGAATTCTTGGGCTAATTTTTAAATTTTCCATCCAATTTGACCCACATGGTTTAAGTTAATTCCTGAATCTTATATACATATATTTTTTTTTTTCCACAAGGTGACATTGTCAAGAAAGACTTCTTCGTCTTATTTCTTTGATTCTCTTGTTTATTAATTCATTCTTTGTTTTAACAAATCTTTTCTTACTGTGTTCATCTGAGCAGTCCCAATAATATTGCTGCTATTTAGTGCTTTGTGTATGTACATCTTGTCTCCTCTCCTAGATTGTAAATCCCCTGAGACCAAAAGCCTCAGCTTCTATTCTTTGTGTCACCACAAGACCACAGGCAGGGCCAGTCTTGGAGATAACTGATAGGAGGACTGTGACCACATAGACAGGTCTCCCTGTTCTTTTCTCTCTGCTTAAATCCCCTTTCTTTTCTCCTAAGACTCTCATAGATTCTTTCTGCCTGAATGTAGGGAGGCCTTCAGCAAGCCGAGACACAGATTTCACTGGCAGTGGCTGATCTGTCCTGTACTGGGGACTCTGAGAGTAATGCTCCCAAGGGGGTTCTGGGACCTGCCTCAGACACCCTCTGTTGGTGTAGGTGTTGGCAGATTACCTGCCATTTCTTCCAACATATGATCATGTCTTCTCTTCATGTCCAGTGTATTTTTCTTGGCATGATCTCTCCTCCTACCCACAATCTCATTTGCCTGCCTTTCCCGGAGTCTCTTCCAGATCCGTTCCTTCCTGTGGTTCTGGCCTCTATTCATGCCTTGGCCGTTACTCTTTCTTGATCCTTCTGTATGTCTCACTTTGGTTTCTGTTCCCTCTTATTCTTTTTCTTTCACTTTCCCCCGCCCACCAGTCCTGTTTAACAGTGTCATCATGACTTATACTGTGGGAACATGGTACTCGCTGTCTCCCACACTACAAATCTGCCCCTGGATTTCATGTGACCAACATTCCTTCCCTGAACCACTTGGGCAGGATGGAAGCTCCACCACTGCTAGACACCAGAGCCCAGCTCTCCTACTGAGTCCTGCTTCCCATCCCCCTCAGCAAGTGAGGGTAGGACAGAAGACAAAGGCCACAGAAAATTACCCTAGAATACTTGTCAGATTCTGTTGGACAGTGTGAGCTGGGTGTGACCCAAGACACCACTCAGAACAGCTTTGCTCTGTTAAAGGGCAAAACAGGGAGGATTCTCTCAAAGAAATGGTGCAGGCTGCGGGGAAGAGGTGGGTTAGCACATATGACTGAGACCAGGGAGGTTTCTAGTGCTAACATGACTTGGCTCCTAATCCACAACATTCAGCTGAAGAACTCAAGTCCAGTGAATAACAGGGTCCCAGTCATAAGCAGAAAACACTCTTCCCTTTTTCTTCCCTCAGCCGTGATCACACATGCAGGTTTGTGCAATCTGTTCTTATGCAAAGATTTGCAAAATTGTTTAAGTGGAGGAAGAGTCCTGAGTTTGTTGGCCACACGTTACTTGGAGGGTCAACCATCAGCCAGGACAGCTGCAACAACTTGGACTGTCCGAGTTGAGGAGGTGGAGGGAGGAATCAAGTCTGCTGGGACATGGGCCTTCTAGGACTGAGTTTCAGAGAGCAAGAAAAGTTCTTCATATGTCAAACATGCAAACAGGATTTGATTAAACACTTTCCCTGTGAGGCAGCTGCCCTTTGAAGCTGTGGACTAGGGTGGAAATAAAAGCTCCTGTCTGAGAAAGGATAGGTTTCTTTTTGACCCTTTCTGCTGACCATTGTATTTCCTGGTAGTTTGCTGCACTGACCCTCTGGTGGCAGCATGGGGGGGCACCTTTTGCAGCCAGAGCAGCAGCAGCAGAGTGAAAGTGATTAACACTCTGAGCCCTGCAGTCAGACTCTATTCTCTGCAGGCGTATTTCTCCAGCATGATTTCCCCTCACTTTCTGTCTGCAGCTGCTTCGTAAACCAAGGCAAAGAGCCAGGTTGATCAGGCTTTTCTCTTTGATGGCTGGTTGAGGAAAGAAGTAAGCTAGGCCTCTTGCTTCTTCTCAAGTCCCAGAAAGGAATGGCAGACCTAATTCTAGTGCCCTCTTCTTCCTTTGTCTTTAGGTACAGGTGGTTAAAGCCCATCCATAGGTGCATCCCTCCCATGGAATAGGTGGGGAAGCAAATACAGCTGAACTCAAGATGAGCATTTTTATTCAAAGATCTTTTGCATCCCTCCATGTTGTCTGGTATAGTACTGAGAATGCAATTAATATTTATGGACTCTTTCAATTTTTACATAAGCCTGACCAAGGTAAAGGGAAAAGATAATGGGAATTTTTCCAAATAGGATAAAGGAATGAAATTTTTAGCAAACACTATTTTTTAAAAAACTTCTTTATAGAAACTTAGCTTTATTCAGTATCAGCCAAAGTGTGCCAATCTTATCTTTCTGACTGTTTTACATTAGAACTAAATGTGTAATTTTACTCATACCAATGATCTGAAATACTTTTCAACTGATTCTGGAAGTTCAGAGAGCTGGGCTTCCTAAATCCTCATACCTTGGACCTGTAGGGCACACAGGCTGATTCACTGGAGTGCAAGAAGAAAATATTTGAACTTCTATTTATATGTATTTTTTCATCTAAAAAGAAGAAATTAAGTTTTACTATTACTGCTAGTAATAGTAATAAATATTACTAATGTTTATCATACATATTTACAAGCATAGGAATATAAAACTTACAAGTAAATATGATCAGGATGTAGTTTCAAAATTTTTGGGTTGGATTACATGATTAAAAAATATTTGGTGGGACTTCTGCTTGTAGCCAATACAGAGTAATAGAGATCAAATTTACCCGCCTGCCTGAAACAACCCTCACCCCTCAAAAAAAAAAAGAAACATGATTTTTTAGGACACTGGACATCAAACAATGAAAACAAGTGATCTCTGAAAGTCAGGAAACAAATGAAGTGAGCCCTTTGATTGCCCCAGCTTACTCCCTTGAGAGTGTGTCCAGTCTGCAGTAGTACAGGCACCACTTCCTGGTGGAGCCCACTATACTTCCTGAGTTGAAGAGACAGAGCTGAGAGAGAGTCTTGTGAGATCAAGGGATCTAGAGTTCATGAAACACAGTATTGGAGAGAAAAGAGCTGCATAGAGAGAACCTTGGAGATCTGTTGTGGATTCTCCTTGAGTATTCAGCCAAGTACTAATCAGCAAATGCATGTGAGGAAACTACCCAAAGCTGGAGAAAGAATCATCTGAAAAGATTAGAGGAAACAGATCCTGGAACTCACACAAAGCCAAAAACAGTACCTGCTCCTCCCAGCCAGATGGAAAACCTTGTATTTCACAGGGTATTGGAAAAGTACTCAAAAAAGTCTTTCCTTAGTAATGTGGAATAATTAGCCCTAGACTAAATGCTGCTTTGGTCACACCTAACAAATCTTAAAATCAAGACCCAAAAGGATCAAACTCTTTCTAAGTAGCTGTGTCCCAGAATAAAATTCGAGAATATTAATAAGAATACACAAGTATTCAGCACCAAATAAGGTAAAATTAACAGTGCCTGGCATCTAATAAAAGATTACATGGCATGCAAGCAGGAAAATACAATTCATAGTGAGGATAAAAATCAATTGAAGTCAACCAAAAACTGACATTGATATTCGACTTATCAGGCAAGAATATTAAAATTGTTATTATAACTGTGTTTCATATGTTTCAAAGTTAAGATGATACATGGGAGATATAAAAAAGATCCAGACTGAACTTCTAGAGATGAAAGCTACCATATCTGAGATAGAAAATTCAATGGTACAATGAGTGAGAATAATGACAGACATTACGGAAAAAAGATGAGTGAGCTTGAAGACAGCAATAGAAGCTATACAAAAGGAAACATAACAAGAAAAAAGAACTTAAAAAATCAAGAGTATCAGTGTGCTGTAGGACAACTTCAAGCAGCCTAATATATGGTCACTGGAATCCTCAAAGGAGAGGAGAAAGAAGAAATAATGGCTGAAAAATTCCCGAATTTGATGAAAACTATAAATCCACAGATCCAAGAAGCTCAGTGAAGCCCAAGCACAAGACTCATGAAGAAAACTACACCAAGTCACATCATAAACAAATTGCTCTAAAGCAGAGATAAAGAGAAAATCTTAAGCACACCAGAGAAAAAAGGCACAATACACACAGTGGAACAAACATAAAGATGACAGCAGATTTTTCATCGGAAACAATGCAAACAAGAATACAGTGGACAACACGTCTTTAAATTATGGAAAAGAAAAAAATCCCTGTCAACTAGAATTTTATACACAGCAAAAAATTTTCAAAAATGAAGGCAAAATAGACTTTTTTAGACATGTAAAATCTAAAGAATTTATTACCAGTAGACCTACACATAAGAATGTTAAAGGAAATCCTTCTAGAAAAAGGAAAATGATAAGTTGAAAATACAGATCTATACAAAGGAATAAAGAGCACCAAAAGTGGACCCAGGCTGCCATGTTGGGAAGAAGCCCAACCAGCCCCTTGGAGAAGCTCATGTGGGAAGGAATCAAGACTCCTGTCCACAGCCCCAGCTGAGCTCCCATCCTTAGCCAGTACCAACTTGCCAGCTATATGACTGAGTCATTTTGGAAGTGAGTCCTTCAGTCCCAATCAAGCTGCTCCAGCTGAGGCTGCATGGGATAGAGTGAAGCTGTCCCCACTAAGCCCTGCCCAAAATGCAGATTTGAGAATAAAAAAAATGACTGTTGTTTTTATAAGCCATTAAGTTTTGGGGTGGGCTATTACTCAGAAATAGATAACCAGAATATGCTTATTGGATGGTGGCCCAACTGGCTCTGTTATCTCACCCATCACCCCAGCACCTCTCCCTTCCTCTAGTCTGTATTAAGAAAAAAGGAAAAGAAAAAAAAAAAAAAAAAGACTGGGAAAAGATAGAAGATAAAGAGAGCACAGAGGTGGTCTGTGGCTTTTTCCTCCCCATTTCTCTGTAAGTTAAGTGGTGGGGGATGAAGTGGGGGTTTGGAGAATCGGGCTTAAAGATTTGAGAATACCTGCAAGAAGTGGTGACTGGTATTTCATTTTCTGCTTATACCTGTCCTAAGATATAGAAATATGGTCTTGTCATAATACTGAAAATGGGGTGTTATGAAGGAAATCTTAAAATTCTGTTGTGAGCAAATGTAATATAGAAATTTGTGTCCACAGGTTTCCTGGGGAGTTCTGAAAGCAGGAATCTTACTGGAGAAGTTACAACAACGGGATGAATAGGATTCTAGGATCTGTTTCTAGGAAAAAAATAACGAGAGAAATGGTCCCCCAATTTTCCATAGCCTTCAGAGACTACAGGAAGGAGCTCAGTCCAGTGGTTCTTCTGGATTATAAGGGAGCCTGAGGGGTTAAAGGAAATCGGCAGGGACCTTGAGGCTGCCCATGTACCTGTAAGCAAAGGATGTGCCTCCCACACAGGCGTCTGGAGCATGAACTCACAGAGCAGGGAGACATTTGCTAAGGACATCAGCAGCAAAGGGAACTGGGTGAAGCTAAACACTGACGTAAGAAAAACATTCACCTGCACGTCTGCAGAGATTACCATTCCACCACTAATATGTGTCCAGTTATTAAGAAGACCCCAGCCATTTCCTTTATTCCCCTCTAAGCTCACACATCAGAGGAGCTAGGCCCAGAAGATGGAGAGGGAGGAGAATACCAAACTAGACCACAGCCCCATTACACTCACCTCCACTGCACGGGGATGGAGAGTAAAAGAACAAATCCTGCTTCCTCTCCATTTTAACTCCCTAGGACTGAAACAATCTTGTGGCCACTTTAGCGGGAGAGAAGATAAGATACAATTTAAATTGAGCATCTTATCTAAACAGCTTTATTGAGGTATATAATTTACACACAATAAAATTCATCCATTTTAAATGCACAGTTCAAAGATTTTTAATAAATTTACAGAGATGAGCAAATACCTCCATGATGCAGTTTTAGAATATTTCCATCACCCCAAAAAGGTTCTTTATGCCTGTTGGCAGTCAATCTCAGCTTAAATCTAATTTTAGTAGTGGTTTAAACTGGGCCATATTGTAGTTTTAATATCAGAAAGAGTCCATAAGCTGTCTAGAAAGTCACAAAATCTAATCATTAAGGAATTTGCTAATCACTGTAGAAGGGAGATTTCATGTTGCAAAGCTGGGGGCCGTGACTGGAAAAAAAAAAAACAAAACATGAGCAAAACTTACTCATATTTATACCCACTGAGTTCACATTGTTTAATAAACAGTTACTTATGTTTAAAAAAAAAATTTAATGACTTTTTATATTAGGCTGTAAAGTCCTTGAGGACAGTGCCCAGATGTTATTCACAGCATATCCCCAGGACCTAGCACAGAAGTTGTCACATGGTAGGAAGACCCAGAATGGATAGATCATAAATGATGGGATGATAGAGTCCAAATGCACCTTTGATATTATTTAGTCCAGTTTTCTCATTACAGAAATGAGGAAATTCAGGTCCAAAACAGTGTGGTGACTTGCCCAAGGCCCCTTAGTGGTAGAGTTACTGAGGCTATTCTTCCTAATAAACCCGCTCTTGAGTTAAACTAGTTGGTAAACCAGAACCTATGCTGCAGAGGGCCTTTCTTTAGAAAATTCTTACTACTTAAAAGTAGGGACGTGATGCAGTTCTAGATGTTAAAGGTAGGATGTTCAGGAATAGAAGCAGGTGTCAAGGATTACCATGGGAAAAGCCACTCAGAGTCTAAGATTGGCCAGACACTGCTCAATTCTAGAAAAATGTTGAAAGAACCTTCCAGGTTGGGCACAAGGACCAAAGGGAGATCATTCCTAACATTATTCTTGAATGCCTCCAAAGATTCCTCAAAGCTTTGCAGAACACCTTGGGCTCTGGATTAACATAAGCCTATCTACCTGGTGCCCTCTAGAAACTCCAGAATAGCGTGGACCTGACACAGGCCACCCTGAGGGTGGTCACAGGGCTCATAGGCCTGTCCCAGGCCAATCAGTACCTAAGTCTCCCCTGGTGAAGGGATGGTGGCCCTACACAGAGCAGTCCCATGATGGGACACTAACCTCACAGCCCAGCCACTTTATAGGCCACCAGTGCACATAGCCCAATGGTTCTCTGGGATCCCACATGGAGAAGACCCAGTTCCCAGGGGATTCTTGTCAGTCAGTGGAGCACATTCAGGCTAAGAGATGTATTCTGTTACAGAAGGATTTTCCTGCTCAGGATCAACGGGGTCCCAGACACTCTTTTCCCATTGGGTTGGAACAAAATCCCATGGGTTGACGTTGACCTCTCTCTGCGGTTTGGTGCATTGTGACACAATCTCAGTTATGTCACATCTCTGCCAGGGTTTTCCCTGGGTTCTGCTGGGAAGTGATACCTATCTTTAAACACTTTCACTTTGGGTTGCTCCTCACTTCAAATCACTGTGCACTCTTCAAAGTCCATGAAAAAGCAGCCCAGCTCTCTCTAAGCATTTTTTTGGAGAAAATTGTTAGAAAATTCTAGGACGTATTAATGAATGTCAATATTGCCTTGAGTTTTAAGACTTGATCCAGGTCCAGTGTAGAGAATGGACTTTTGCTTATCTATAAATTCCTGTGCCACCACTACCAATCAAAGTATGTCCTTAGGCCATATGAGATAAAGTTAATACATGGCTCTTGTTTCAAAGACTTCATAATAACCTCACAGTTTGACACAGTTTTCAACGGTGGCATTTGGGCTTCACCTGATAAATTGAATGCCAGGGTCTAAAAGTGAATGGTGATATAAATATGACTTATGGAGACTTCAACCTGAAAACCCAAGGAAAATTCCTCTACAAAGGAATCTAGCAGGAGGTTATATAGCTTAAAGGGAATGTCCTGAATGAGAATTGCTATTTGATACATTTAATCTGGATGTGGAATCTCCTCAAGGCCACGGCCCAGCTTGGGAGGCGGGTGTCTGCACAGACTGAATCCAGGGGTAGGCAGTAAAGGGCTGCGCTGCTCTTGCAAGCCGCAATGCAATGCTCTTGAGTAGGAAAAGGTATGCTCCTGGCAGCCAGGGATAGTGAAGTGCTGTCTATGCACTGATTAAACTGAGTAGCCTGCAGAGTTATTGTTAGTCTCCATTTTATAGATCAGGAAACAAAGGCACTGAAAGGTCAAATAAGGTGCCCACAGTCACAGAGTGAGTCAGTGGTAAAAAATGGGCCCAAGATACAAACGTTGTGCCTTCTGGGTCCAGCATTTGCTTCTGTCTTGGACTCTGTGGTCTCAGGGAAAATGTTTCCTGCTTTATTCATGGCAAGAGTTCTCTGTGACCCTCATTTCATGAATCTTGCCCTAGTGCTATCTGTTCTGTGCAGGTATCTTGAACAGCCAAAACCCTTGCCTTCCTCAGCCTCTCTTCACACTGCCCCTAAACCTTCCTGCAGGCTAGTCAGCTCCCACCAGCCTCTCACAGACTCATCCCAGCTGGACTCCCCACTCGCCCCGGCACATTCACCAAGGTGTCCCCTTTGCCCTTGGCCTTGGCCTTGTGTAGGCCAACATCTTCCCTGTAAACTATAGATCAAAAGCACAGCCCTAACTTGGGGCTCCCAGGTACTTTTCCTTCCTTACTGCTACTGCTGCCCACACTGGTCTCTCTGGTTTTTTTCAGGTTCAGCAACTCCTTTATCCATTCCCCATGTCCTCTTCCTCGTCTCCATCTTCAAGCTGTAAGACCCACTCCTTCCTATACTCAAGACTTCTTCAGGAATTCTAGGCCTCTTCCAATTTTTCAAGGACACATAAAGGTTTTCTTTCCTATACTGAAGAAACATGGTGGCCTCTCCTGCCACCATTTGTCCACAAAATTGATTTGTCCTCAACTCTCCCACCAATGCCTCAAATTTATATTTAAGGTGTTGTTGTAGGCAGAATTCGAAGATGGCCCTCAAGATTTCCTGTCTCTCCTTGTGTACACACCCTGTGGTATTATGGGTTTTACTCCCATGATTAGGTTATGTTACATGACACAGCTAACCTTAAGAAAGAGAGATTATCTGGGTGGCCTGACTTAACCACATGAGCCCTTTAAAAGCAGAGGGTGTTCTCTGGCTGGTGGAAGAAAATGAAGTCAGAGAAACACATACTGGCAGGCCTGGGAGAAAGCAAATATCCATGCTGTGAACTGCCAATGGACAGGGCTGGCCTCTAGGAGCTAAGAGTGGTCCCTGACGAACAGCTAGCAGGAAAATGGGACCTCAGTCCTGCAACCACTGTACAGCTCCCACCAGCCTCTTGTGGACTGAATTCTGCCAACAACAAGAATGAGCTTGAAAGCAGATTTTTCCCTGGAATCTCTAGAAAAGAACTCAGTAGGGCCAACACCTTGATTTTAGCCTTGCGATACGCCGAGCAGAGAACCCAACAACTTCATGTTGGATTTGAGACCTACAGAACTGTGAGCAAACAGTGGGTGTTATTTTAAGCCACCAAATTGGCAATAATTTGTTATGTAGTCATAGAAAACTAATACAAGTGAATATTTAATTGTGTTGGAGTTGTGGATTTTTCCACGTTTATGTCGGTACCAGAGTTTCAGATAAGGGACTGCTGCCACACTTGTGCTGATGCTCAGCCTTATATTGAAGACCCCCAGCAGAAGAGCCTGGCCAGATGGTTCACTCTGGATACAGTTCAGCAGCAGGTCCAGTTGCTGAATTTCCAGAACTCTGCTGTTGGAGCTGAGACAAAGATGAACTCGACCTTTCTGCCCTCAGAGACTTCTAGTCTAGTAATTAGACTAACACATAAATGAGTCTAATACCAGGTGGGGAGAAGACAAGGAGCAAAATGCTGGGTAAAGATCAAAAGAAGGGATTTCATATCCAATAGGTGAAAATGTCACGGAGGATGTGGCACTTGACATGGGCCTTGAAGGCTGAGTAGGGTTTTATTTCAGAGATGGAAGCAAGAAATTAAGGGTACCTTCAGAAAAATAGTGTTGCTTGATTGTGTAGAATGAAGGACATTTGATACATCAGGGAGGGTTTGTGTTAGGATGTAAACAGTATTCTGGGGCCATAGTGTGAAGGCTTTTGAATCTTACAGAGTCCAGGTAGTCCTCTACTTATGTCGTATTTGAGTTACAATGGACCGCACCTATGACTGTCTGTTTTTGTACTACATATAATGTTGCAGCAAGTAATTTGCTGATGTTATCATTCTCAGAGGTTCACTGGCAGATTTTACATGTAATGTTTCCAATACTCAAAGACAAATAAAGATTGGATTTATAAAGCCACTGATTATAAAAGGCAATAATAATGAAAACTAAAAAAAAAAAAAAGAGAGAGAGAAGAAAAAGAGGTATTCAACCTACGTCTGAACCGACTTACGACGGAGTCGTCAGAATGGAACCCCATATTAAGTGGGCGACTACCTGTAGTGTGTTTGGGTTATTTGGCAAGAAATGAGGGGCTACAGAAAGTTTGGAGACTGGGGCAAGATAGCATCAAGGTGGACTAGCTGTGTAGGCATACAGGAAGTGGGGACGATTTGCAGACTATGAGAGCAGAAGAGGCAAAAATTAATAAGAGCCTGCATTGTGGCTCTGACAGTGGGGACAGAAAGGAGATGAATGTCACAGTAATTCACACGCCCTGTGAATATGATGGATTTTACCCCCATGAATAGGTTATATTATATGGCAGAGTTGACCTACGCTGACCCAATAATGTAAAGAACAGAGCATCCTGGACAGATTCACTCCATCCTTCCTCCAGTCATCCAAAGGTTTATTGTTAAAATTTGTTGCCTGTCTCCTGTATCTAATATTTTGTACCAGGTGCTTCCAGGAAGGCAAAAGTTGCTACATTAGAGGAGACAAGAATGACTCTAATACTAGGCAATACATAGCAAGTCCTATAAGGGAGGCCTGGCTATAGAAATACAGGCTCAGGAGGGGGGAAAATAGCACCTAGCTGCAGCCACAGAGTCTTCTGGAAAGAATGGCAGTAAGTCATTGTTTTGCTTATAGGTGGCAAATTTAAGAGAAAGGTCCTTGCATTTCTCCTCTAAGCTACCAATAAAACATCACCTCATCCCAGTACACACACACTCACTCAGCTGCAGCCTGCAGACTCCAGCTGGTATGACTTTCAGAATGACAAACAAGGAGAAACAGTTATTCCTGCAAACGCTTAGTTTGGTTGTTCTTGAAGACAGCTTGGTTGCCACAAACTGGTCCTTTGGGCCATTCGTCAGACACTGGCTTCCTATACCTCCCTCCCTGACTATCTCCCAAGCTATGGGTTGTTACATCCTAATCATGATTTTATAGGGTAAGAGACATACAATGTCGTCTTTGTTAAACCACCACCCAGACCCATCAAGGACAGACTAGGCCAAAGAGGCTGTTCCTCCTTCCTCCTCAGTTCTGGGTAAGCACACATCTTCCACGCTTACTTTAAAGGCAGACGATTTGTTTTTAATCATTTGCCAACACAGCTGAGGATGATTATTAATTAATCAAAAACACTGACTTTTAACTTCCCACGCTCTCTCCAGAGATGCTCCAGAGACAGCTTGCATCTGGACTTCAGAGCTGTTTAGATAGAAGTGGGCACCGTGCAGCAGAGACTTGGTTTTTTCCGGTTTATTCTTTTTAAAACACAACCCTTGCTTAATCCCATTTAGCCAGTAAACTTGATTTTAAGGTGGTCTCATTTTGTGGGGTTTCTATTGGTCTTTTTATACAGCTTCCTTTGAAACCAGAAATGCTGTGTCAGGGTTCTGCAAAAAGAAAAAGAAGTTCAGAGCACATTCTCTGTTCATCAAAAGCTAAAACTGAAGCACACCAGCAGTATGTTGCCATGAATAATGAACAGCCATTGTGTTACGCTGTTTGCAATTTCATGTTCTGGTATAACCCGCCCAATTCAAGGTCTAAGCAATGAATACCTAACAGTTCCTGAGATCAAGTTTGAAATGTTACATTTGAAATAGCAAAACAATGGATGATCTGATTCAGCTGGATGAAATTTAAGCAACTGAATCCCGCCGCCCCCCACCCCCCCAACCCTGGCTTTGAGATGGCACTGCTGGGCAGCCATTCTCCCCTCAGCAGTTCATCGTCGTGGTTATGCAGTGGTTTTCAATGAAAAAAGAAAGGGGAGGCAGAAGATAGCTCACCTCAAATTACACATCAAAGTCCAATGGCTACTCTCAAAAGGCTGCTGCTGTGCAATGGGGCTTCGGCTGACTTTACACCCAGCAGAGGCTAGAATACAAAATTCGATGCCTTTGAGGGGCTACACATACTGATAACAATTTTAAGAAAAAACAAACTTAGGAGGAGAGCTCCTGTCGCTTCCACTTAGTGAAGGCTACATCTTCAGAATCTTAAATACCTGGAATGAGCATGTTGTACGGTAAATGCAGAATCCAAGCTTTGAAAATGTGAAAGAAGGTTTCCCGTTGTTTCTTTTACCCATCTTTCAGGAATGCATGTTTCCCACCTTCCACCTTCTTTAAGTCAGCTCCTGGGAGCTGTTTTGCTAGTGCGTAAACCATCCAGGCTTTTGTTTCTTCTCTTTGCTCTCCTGCCACCTGTCTTTCTTTCCCTTGTCATTGTTCGTTAGCATCTCCACTGGAGGTGTGTAAGGGAAATAAAAGGAGATAAAAACTCTGCTTGTCACAGTCCATTTGCTTCTTGTCAACAGCTTTGGTAAAAGACAGAAGAGGAAGCTATGGGCCAAGATAAGAGTTTAGATAAGGTTTGGGGATAATCTGTAAAATTCATTTATTCATGGTTACCCTCCCAATCACCTGAGGATAATGGGGGGTTATCTTTATCATGCATTTTTCAGGAAGCTAAGAGCAAAATTCTTCAGTCATTTCTAAGAGTTGGTCAAAATAACTTGATGAGATAAAACTAGTGTAACTACTTTATATCTTGTTGTAAACTAGCATAGCAGCTAAATATCCATTCCATTGTTTAACTCACTGAAACAAACTGCTTTTGGAAATGGGGTATTTCCTACCTTTGGTTAGGCAGTGAAAGAATTTAACTTATTTTCGGGTTAATAGTTATCCCTGGGCAGCTCTGCAGTGTTCTGAATGGGTGGGAAGAAAACAAAGTGAACAGATAAGTTAGGGTCTTTGATCACAAGTAATAGAAAACAATTGAAGCTAATTTAAGCTAAAAAGGTCAATGTATTACAGGGACCCAGCAGGGAGATCTCATGAGACCCAAGAGTCAGGCCTCTGCAAAGGGCTGGGATTGAGAACTGGAAGAATTTCAGGACTTGAGCCCTGGTGGTGCCGTGGTTGAGTGCTCAACTGTTAACTGAAAGATCACTGGTTCAAATCCACGAGTCAGTCTGCTGGAGAAAGATGTAGCGGTCAGCTTCCATAAAGATTACAGCCTTGGAAACCCTATGCGGCAGTTCCACTCTGTCCTGTAGGGTCACTATGAGTCGGAATCAACTCGATGGCAATGAGTTTGGGTTTGGGCTCTTTTTTGAAAATCCGCTTCAGTCCTCTGCCTTATACCCTCTTTTATCTTCTCCCTTCTCCCCTCTTATATCTTCTCCCTCATCCTCCCCTTCCCCTTCCACACACAGGGCAAGGGAAACACAGCTGACCTAGGTGCCCAAATTTCCACAAAGAAATCAGACAACACTCTCTTTTGATATTAGTTAAAATTCTCAGGAGAGACAGTCTGATTGGCCCAGCTTGAGTCAAGTATCCACCTCTGACCCAATCAACTCTGACGGGAGGATGGGGTCATGAGTATAAATATGGCTGCTGGATCAGAAAGAGTAGTTCTCAGAAAAAGTGTATGGGTGATGGGGCAGGACCACTTCAATTGTTATTAATTCAACAGAAGAAAAAAGACATGGTACCTGCCCCCCTCTTGCTCACAATCTGGAGAAAAACCTATACCTATACATTTAGGAAGACACGTAGGTAAAATCATTTAGTGCTAATGACTATGAGGATAAAACCCTGATTAGAATGAACACTCTTAGGAAATAACTGAAATGGCTCATTTTGAGTTGAATAGATAAATACATTTAGGATGTGCATAAAATAGAACTCACAATAGAGCAGTGAAAATGAATGAATTGCAGTTACACATTTCAGTATGAATGCATCTCAAAAGCATAATGATGTGTGAAAAAAGCAAGTCAGAAAAATACATACCAGATAATGGTACTTGTATAAGATTCAGAAACATGCAAAATTGGACAATATGTTATATATGTACATGGTAAACCATAAAGAAATGCAAGGGAAGGGAAGGATAGACAAAATTCAGGATTACCTCTGTGGTGGGGGAGGATGTGATCAGGGAGGGATAAGCAGAGAGCTTCAAATGTGTTGGTAATATTCTTAAGCTGGGTGGCGGATTTAATGACATTGGTTTTATTATCATTTAATCTATACTTAGGTATTCTTTTTGCTTATATATTTCGTAATTAAAAAAAAATCAACACGTGCCATTAAGCAAGAGTTCTGTATAATGAAATCATTTCCCTGTCTTGGGTGATGGCCAACGACCCGGCGCTGGCTTGGTCAGGGGACGATAGTGAGTAATTCTGTTCTTTTCTGGTTTCTGTCCATGTGACAACCATCCTGACAAGGAAACTGTCTGGGGTGGCCTGTCAGCACTAGGGTCCTGAGAGGGCCTGAGGTGTAACAATGCTTTTCTCAGGTCCTCTGGCCTGATGTCAAGCTGCAATAATTATTCATAGCTACTCCGGTCCCAAACATCCCAACAATCTCCACTAGAGAAAGCGAACTCACTGCTGAGCATTGCCATCAAAACCCAGTTACATTAAAGCATAGATGAGAAGGTTAAGGGGCAGGGAGTTTAAGTTAACGGGAGTGAAACAACAAGAACAGAAATAGCGAGAATGTTGACACAATGTGAAGAATGTAACCAATGTCACTGAACATTATGTCTAGAAACTGTAGAATGGAAGCAAGTTTTGCTGTGCATAAAAAATTAAAAACATTTAAAAAAATTTTAAAAAACCCACTGCTGTTGAATCAATTCTGACTCATAGTGACCCCATAGGTTTTCCAAGGCTGTAATGTTTATAGAAGCAGACTGCCACACCTTTCTCCCGCAGAGCCACTGGCGGTTTTGAACCACTGATCTTTTGGTTAGCAGTCGAATGCTTTAACCATTGTGCCACCAGGGCCCCTTAATACACTTGCTATGTATCGTTCACCAAAAATAAAATATTAAAACAAAAAAAACACCCAGTTACACAGTGCTGTGGAGGACACATATTTGGAGGGAGGAAGATGGCACTGGGGGCAGGTAGATCAGTGCAAGGTGTCCTTTTTTCTTCTTGAGGCTTCTTCCTAAATTATTCTTGCTAATTCCTTGCAGAGTAACTTAACATCAGTTTATTTCCAGTCCAGCCCTGCAGTCTGGGAACGTCATTTCCCGCAGTGCTTTCCATGCAACAAAATGAGAACATATGTGAAGCTCATGGAGTTTGGTATTGTGAGATCTTGTCTAGGGTGGAAGCCAGTATGTGGGCATAAGGCCAGCAAGCCCCCGACTTTCTTCCTGCCTGGATGTTAGAGGGGGCTGGCGAAAGGAGGAAAGGCCTGGAAGGTGGTAGGACTGGGTGGCCTACTTCAGAGGTGTGATGAGCAACTGAAATTCTGCAATCTAAACTAGTGAATGCTGTGTTCGGTGGCTGGTAGTCTTTCAGTGTTTCCGAAGAAGAGAAGTAAAAATGTGTTTTGTCAAGTCCATCTTCTGTTTTCTTTTAATTTGCTGAGATCAAGTGGTCGCCTCTTACATGGAGAATGTATTATCTTCGTTTAGGCAAATATTCCCCAGCCCCACAGAAGGAGGAAAGTATAATGACTGGATAAGTTAGGAGCTTTGGTTATGAGTAACGATACACACCTGGAGATGGCCCACGTCATGAAGGGACCTCTTGTGGGAGCCAAGGTGTGAACGCACCAGGCACAGCCAGGGCCCCATTACGACTTTCGAGGGCCCTGGGCACTGTTCTCTTCAACACCATAAGAATAATATAGCTTTAAATACTTCAACATTTTTTTTCTCTTTTAGGCAATACTTAACTGATTTTTGTGGGCCATAAAAATTGCAGTATTTTCCTGTTGTGAGAAAACAATTAAAACATTTCCATAGACCCCTACAAGTATCACCAGCCCTCAGCACTGCATACTGTGTGTAGTGGGTACGTTGGTCCTGTAAGGAGCTCTGGTGGCACAAAGTTCAACATTCGGCTGCTAACCAAAAGGTTCGAACCCACCCAGCAGCTCCTCATGAGAAAGCCCTGGCAATCTGCTTCCGTAAAGATTACACCCAAGAAAACCCTGTGGGGCAGTTCTACTCTGTCACATGCGGTTGCTATGAGTCAGAATCAACTCACGGCACCTAACAGCAACAACAACAACAAAAAAAAAGCGAGGAAAGCCAATTTCGATGTAGTTTCTAAGGTCTGGGGAGTAGTCTTCAATTCTCTAGAATATAACAAGTCAGGGCAATAAAGTTACCCTGTTGACTCCTTAGATCAAACTACAAACCTGAAGGAGGCAAAGAAAGGAAGTAAAACAGGCTGATTACATTTACATTTAAATCGCAATTCCTAGGAATCCTGTCTTTCCTTATATAAAGAGGACACAGAACTGCCAATTCACATCTGGCTTGAAGGCTGCCCACTAGCAGTCTGAACTGGAAGGCCAATGTCATACTTCACCTATCGTATTTTTTCCTAAACTCCTGGGGAAACACCTTTTTTGGGGTGTGTGTGTGTGTGTGTGTGTGTGTGTATAAGTTTGTTATTGTTCTTAAGTCTTTGGAGACAGATGGGTGTGATCCATGCCTCAGACTAGGAGACAGGGAAGCCCAGATTTTAATTTCAGGCATGATCCTGAATCCCTGTGTGGCCTTGAAAAAGCCACTTAACCTCCTGGCCTCAGTTTCCCTGTCTGAAAAATAAGGCTCATAATCCAAACTTAGATGCTTCACAGGACTGCTGTGTGCATTAATTATTGTTTATAGCGCAAGTGGAAGTTGAGTCGTGTTAATTATTATTATCATTCCTGGGTCTTCCAGCCAAGTTTAAGCCAAGCCCTTGCCTTGCTTTTAGTTCCTGAGATCTGACAAGACACAGCCCAAGGCTGTGAGGAGGGCCATAAATCAAAGGCTAATCGGCAGCTTATGCATATCTCGCCTGGCTAAGGCAAATGGCCCCAAACAGCTCTGCCAGCCACAGGCCTTCCGACTTGGGTCTGGGAGACCCCAGAAACTCACAGGCTTTATTAGACTGTCATCCTAACAGAGCAAGAGTTCTGAAGCTGCTGCCACACTCCTGTCCCTTGTCTCTTTGTGTACCTGCCACTTAATTTACTAAGAAGTCTGGAGATCAATAAAAGCAGCTCACCCTGTCATTAGACAAGGCCCTAAATTGCAAGTTACAGATGGAGAAGCTTTAGAAGTATTGTGATCACTCATGAAGAAAAATGACTAATCGCTTTCTTCTGGTCACTTATTTGGCTTATGACTTGGGTTTCTACTCTCTAAGTACAACAGTTATCAGATTTCCATGTAACCAGAAGGCTAGCAATTGATACGTCCAGCTTCTTTTAATACCGTTGTGGGTTCTGTCACTTCACCTAGTCCAAATTGCTTCACTGTATTTCTCCCCACTATAATTTAAAGTTCAGGAGACAAGTGAAGGAAAGAAAGCTCACCTCACCTCACCAGCCGCCATCTCCATCAGCATCAGCATCAGCATCACTGCTGAGTGTCCTGGAGATACCGTGCGTTTAACCCCTTTGCAAGGAGGTTAATCTCCACATAGCCAGTGCAAGTGGGATAAACAGTTCCAGCAGGTTTGGATCTTGGCTGTACGCAGAGCCCTATAGGTTAGGGAAACAAAACAAAAAATACGTGAACATTCCAAAAATCAAGGGAATCCATGTTCTAACAAAGGTTTGAAACTGACTGTCCAGGGCACAGGAGTCCTTGGGTGGCACGAATGGTCAAGCACTGGGCTGCTAACAGAAAGGTTGGAGGTTTGAACCGACCCGAAGATGCCTTGGAAGAAAGGCCTGATGGTCTGCTTCTGAAAGGTCACAGACATTAAAATCCTATGGAGGGCAGCTCTATCCTGAAACACATGGGGTCATCATGAGTCAGAATCAACTCAATGGCAGCTCATTTTTTGTCCAAGGCAACCTACTTCCTATGTTAGCTCACTCAGCAGGGGCTAGAGCAGTCTCTTTTAAGGAAATCCTAAGCTCCCTCTGAGGCACCGTCATTACCCAACCAGGACCGAAGCCAGTTTTCCAAGGGAAGACCATATTCCTGGCTGTGAGCTTGACATCTTTTTCAAGGAATGTACCTACATCTATTTGCACGGATTCATAACTGTCTCCTTCTGAATACAGTCATTGATGCTAATATCCATCCTCCTGCCCCCACTCTTCACCCCACATGCCCAGCCCTCACTTTCCCTGAGCTCTGCAATCCCCTGGCAAACAGGCAGGTCCGCCTGGCTCTTTTGTCTGCTCAGCACAGCAGGCAGACGTCGAGGTGGTGGTGGGTGCAAGTTAACTAATTAATGATTGTAAAGCACTTTGAAAACATAAAGAACTAGATAAATGCCAAGTATTATTGTTATTAATTATGATGAGGATGTTTAGTCATCCTTGCTCTGAACTCAGCTCACTGCCACCACTACGGCCGCAGGCTGATCTGTGAGCTAGGATGAGAACTCTCCTCCTCTCTGCAGGCGCTGTTTCACACTGAGTCAGTGACCAAGGTGAAGGGCAGGGGCCACGAGAAACTTCTTATCGTCTCCCACCTGCTCTCTAAGCACTGCTCACTTTGTGGCTGTAACACTAACATTTACCGAAAGCCAGGGTCTCTGAAACTGCCTCTCTGTTTCCGATTCATCTCTTCAGTAATTTCACTGGTGTTTATTTGAGTTCTTGATTATGGTGATTAGACTGTTCCTAGCTGAGAACAGGATGGAGCCCAGCGTGAACCCCCACTTTCTATTTAATGGTTAGAGTCGCTTGTACAGATAATAATTATTTCATTTGGCATGTTTTTAGGACATGGATGTCCTAACGTTCTAAATGCTTCTGTGTACATCTGCTCATTTGATAAAATAATTCTGTTGGCTAGGCAAAGCAGAAATAATTTCTCCCATTTTACAGATGGGAAACCTAAGGCTCAGGGAAGTTATGAACCATGTGCAAAGCCTCAGGGCCCCTAGGCTCTGATGACGATGCCAGGGTTCACTTCACCCCAGCTCTCCCAAGCCCCAGGTGAGCAGTGCCCTAAGACCAATGAGGTCGCTGCAACAGACTCCAGACACCTGGCAGGATGTGCAAGGAAATGCTAAAGAGGCTCCACGATATGTTCAAGCAAATCAAGTACTTTCAGGGCACCCTGGTATCTGCACAGTCCTCTGACTAGAAGCCCCAGCCACTGGCAAGTATTTGGAAGTTCTAGAGTCCTGTGATCCTAAGATCTGATATTCTATAGAATGTGAGTGCCAGAAAGACCTTAGAATCCATCCATCTCTCTCCCTCCCTTCACAGATGATGAAACAGAAGTCAAATTACCCATCAAAGACAACAGATCCAGTTAAGGGATGAGTCTGATGCATGCTTTTCCTACCTTCCAGCACAGCTCCCTCCTCAGTAGCCATCTATAACTTAGCGTCTGGTTCTCTACTGCTGGGTGGTGAGGTGTCAGGTGGTTTCACATTATTTTCTTCTGCATTTGCCACTATTTCTTCATTGACTATTTTCCAAAATTTCTTCTGAAATGAATTATAGAAGTATCCAGACAACATGTCATTGTTAAATATGCATGAATATTAATATTATGCAAGTGTGGGATTCTGCATTTCTCTTCCCAAAAAATGTCACTCTTCCTTATTTTGATAGTCTTTCAGCTGGTTGTCTTCTCCCATTTTAGTTGCCCAAAGAGGAGGTATTTAAATGGACCTACAACTTGGTTCTATGTCTGTTGTTGTTGTTATTAGGTGCCATCCAGTCGATTCTGACTCATAACAACCCCATGTGACAGAGTAGAACTACCCCATAGGGTTTTCTTGGGTATAATCTTTATGGGAGCAGATTGCCAGGTCTTCCTCCCATAAAGTAGCTGGGTGGATTCCAACTGCCAACCTTCCAGTTAGCAACCGAGTGCTTAACAGTTGCACCACCAAGGCTTCTTTTGTTCTAGGTCTAAGCCCCCGAAAGTGAGACCACATAGCCTGGGGGTGGGAAGGGATGATGGCCTGAGCCTAAAGCAGAGGGGAAACACCCTCTCCCTGTGGTGGGGCCACCATTTCAAGGGCTCTTCAGGTGACCGTGAGATGCAACTCTGTCTGTGCTAACTCCACACATGCACTACACTGTTTGACCAAGACCTGTGGTCTAGTGCTATGGCCCAAAGTGCTGTGGGATTTTTTTTTTAAGTAGTGAGTTTATGATGGAGCTATGTTTTTAAAAACTGCAGCTTCAAAATACATTGAAGTTCAAGCATGCATAAAAAATGCTGCCTTTGCCTGGAATGGAACTATAAAGCAGGGCCAAGAAGCTCTGGGCAAAGCCTCAGCTTCTGCCTTCTCCTTCCCCTTGAGCTGCTGCTGCTGCTGTCCGCCAGCCCAGGGTATGGAGGGTGCACAGCCCTGCTCACAGAGGTGAGTGAGGTAGGCATAGCCCACAGGTATGATTCTTTTCATTTACTTTTGAGCAGATGCTTTATCCTGAAGAGACAAGTATCTGGAGAAAGCAGAGGAGAAACAGCATCCAGGGGAGAAACACCACCGACTAGGCTGGCCCAGCAAGAGACAGCAGCTCACTGGCCCATTCTTGGGGGTCAAGTGGAAAGTAAGCCAAGAGTGACCCAGAGAAATGGAAACCCCCTTCAGGGTTTTCTGGCATGGACAGCATAATTCACGTGGTCCTATGATAAAAAAGGAAAATAGTTTCCCAAAACTGGAACCATCACCCAACATGACTATTCCTCTCTTCCTTCCTCAGAATATCTAACATGGATTGAGCGCATACAGGATGCCAGCCACTATTACATACAGTCTTTCATTTATCCTTGTGTCAGCCTTGGAGTTCTATTTTACAAGTGAGGAAACTAAGGCACAGAAAAGTTAAGAGGCTTGCCCAAGGACACACAGCTAGTAAGTGATAAAGCTGGGATCTGAGCTTGGTCTTCCTGGCTCCAAAGCCTGGGCTCTTCATTTCTTCAGTATTTAGAGAACATAATCACATCAGAATCTCCAGAGTTACACAAGTACTCTCAGTCTGAGGGCTGAACTTTTAGAATCCTGACAGAATTGCCCAAGAGATGTTAGGAAGGTAGGGGTGCTGGTGCTGGTGCAGATTTTTGTTTTTTGGCATGTTGAGTCACCTGAGAATTTCTGGCCAGGGATGGTGCTCTTGGTACTAGAAGGAAGTGGGCCAAGATTGGCTAGAAGAGCAGGATCTAGGTGTGTGTCTGTGTGTAACCTCCATGCTCAGGACAGAGAAAGCCAGGTTTCCTCATCAGACAGAGAAACTAGGGTTGCTTTAATTGCCTGTGATTTGAACACCTCAACATGATTTCTTCTTCCATCAAAATCCACTTACTTACACAGCTTTAATCAGCCTAACTTTATAAACATAAAGACATAGGTTTGGGAAAATGTATTTCTGAGACACTAGCCACACATTTAAATAGAGGCCATTGTGCCTTTGCTTAGCTTTACCTGGCTGTGCCTCCACTGACTAACTCTGACCCAACTACAGTGTATCAGACACATTCCACTAGCAGAAAATGCAGCTCCAAATAACCTATGCTAAGAATGTTGGACTCGCCCGAGACCAGAAGAACTAGATGGTGCCCTGCTACCACCAATGACAGCCCTGACAGGGAACACAACAGAGAGTCCCTGATGGAGCAGGAGAAAGGTGGGATGCAGAACTCAAATTCTGGTAAGAAGACCAGACTAAATGGTCTGACTGAGACTGAAGGAACCCCCAAAAGCACGGCCCCTGGATTCTCTACCAGCCCAGAACTAGAACAATTTCTGAGGCCAACCCTTCAGACAGGGATTGGACTGGACTGTGGGGCATAAACTGATACTCGTGAGGAGTGTGCCTCTTAGCTCAAGTAGATACAAGAGACTAAACGGGCAGCTTCTGTCTGGAGGTGAGATGGGAAGGTAGAGAGGGTTAGGAGCTGGTTGAATGGACATGGGGAATCAGGGGTGGAGAGGAGGAGTGTGCTGTCACAGTATGGGGAGAGCAATTAGAATCACATAACAATGTATGTATAAATTTTTGTATGGGAAAAAATTAAAAAATAATAAAAAAAAAGAATGTTGGACTCTGCCCTGGATACAGATCCTATTTCACATGTACATCATCAACATGGTAGCATTCTTCTCCCCTGAAGTGACTTTGGTGGAGTGTGACTAGCAGGGAGGCTAAGAGCTGAAGGAAGAATCATGCTCATAATAATACTTACCTATAGAAAGCCTTTCATCTGATGATGTCAAAGCACCTTATGAACCATGATTAATCCTCACAACACTTCTGCTTGGTAGTTAAGTGTGATTACCCCATTTTTATAGATTAGGGCATGAAGGCAATTCTACCTCTGAAGTGGAGGAACAGCAAAAAAGAGAGTGATGCCAGGCTCAGCAAGTAGAAGCCAGGCCCTTTTCACCCTTTTCCTCCCCAGTGCACACTAAATATGGCTATTAACAGGAAGGAGCTCAAGAAGAGTCTCAAAGACTCAAGAAGTCAAATGGAGGGTGAGGAGTAGAAGAGAAAGAGAATGAAAAGTAATAAATAGCCCAGAAGGAGGTTAGAGGTTCTCTCTGACTTCCTGTAAGTATAATCCTACCAGCCACATGTGAGGGAAACCAAATGTCATGCAAAGCAGTGAAATTGTCACCCTCTGGAGGTGGGACCCTGTAGGCGAAAGGTCAGAATAATCCCTTCTCTAGCAAAGCAGAAGTCTCAATACTATTTTTAGAAACTCCTAGAATTTACCACCTCACCATGATATTAAAAGAACCAGATAATTAGTTTCTCACCACGGAGTACAGGGCCACACTCCTCTCCACCTCAGCTGAAGGGCTTCCAAGAAGTTGTGGATAGAATAGTTGTTAGTAAAGTGAATCACACCTTGAACACACTGGGGCTCCTCATAGTTACAGGACTTGGGTGGAGAATCAAGGCAAAGCACAGTCATCACCCCACCTGAGCAGCTTTTAAGTTTAGTCTAGTGGTTAGGAGTGTGGGCTTTGAAGTCACGCAGACCAGAGGAGCTCCGACCCCAGCCTTGCCTCCCACCATAGCTGTGCTCTCTGGCCAAGTGGCCTGACCTCTTTGAGTCTCAGTTTTCTCGTCTGTTAATTAGGGCTAGTCATGCCCTCACTCACAGGGTTGTTGGAAGAGCTGCATGCAATAATACTAATTCCTTGTAAGCATTCAATGAACAGTTGCTATTATTATGTTCTTGAGTTTTACGTATTGGTTTACCTTTCTTAAAGGGATATCTCTTCTAGGTGACTGGAAAGATGATTCCTTACTCAGATTCCTTAGGGTTCTAAAACAGATCATTTCTCCAAGCTGGTTTAGAGTGCCCTCCAAATCCAGGTCTACGAAACATGACTGATTTTACTTGGCCTAGAAGGTCCTTGTTCTTTGTTTCCCTTGGGACAGCACAGATCAAAAGAGATCAGTGCAGTCTCTAGGCTGATGCATATAGTCATTTTTCAAGAGAACCAGCATTATTTTTCTTACAATAGAGGGTGTAAAGCAATGATTGAACCTTTTTCAGTACCCCCCTGAGAATTTGATAAATGTTATAGCCCTCTCCCTCCCCCAAAATGCACATGCACACAAAGTAATCCTAAGGGAATTTGGGCAGAGTGAAATGTTTTGTCTTTTGCAACCATGAGAGTCTATCTAAAATAGAAACAAGTAAAATGTCTTTCTGTAAAGGTACGAGTATCATTTACCAGACATTTCCATTCTCCTCCTCACTGATATTTTATATCTATGGATTTTGTTCAAAGCCCAGCAATTAAAAGCATAGGCATTTGGAAAAATTAATATATTATTATAAGAATATTGGGTACTTTTCAATATTTATTATTATTGGCCTTACAGGTAAAATGTTTATCTTTTTTCAAACAAGTCTGATTATAACTATGTGAAAAAATATGTGTGTGCAGAGATTGGAAAGAAACAGAAAAATGAAAACGGTTGTTGGGGTGGCAGAATAAATATTTTTTTCCTTCATAACACGCTCCTCAGTGTTGATGTTATGTGATCTCAGACATAAATAAATCTAAGAAAAAACTTCATTTAAAACAATATGTCTAGGAGTAACAAAATGACCAAAGAAAATATATTTAAACAGGAGAATTAATAATCTTTCATTATTTCTCCTTTGGAAATTCATCCACATTGACAAGAAAAGATTGAGTGTTCCACCTTATCCAGCATTTCTATTCCACAGGAGTCTCTGAGGGCCATGTGATTCCTTTGCAGGAAGGATTTTATAACATTCTAAGCCCTTTAGGCGCCCTCATTCCTGCAGCTGCTAAGACAGAAAATAGAAAACCATAATAGTCAAGCTGTAAAAGGCACAGACAACTAAAATATCGCTAGGGTGTCTCTGGGAAACTGAAAACTCAGCAACATGTGATTTTAGTGAAACTACCAAGGAGAAGGTCCAGAGAGAAAGCGCCAGAAAAAGTGTAGACAGAGTGGTCTGTGTCAGCCAGGTTAGAGCACTGGTAGGACCTATGGTCTGTGAAAACTGAATCTCATGCAATTCATGGACCCAAATGCCTTAGGAATATTCTTCCTGAAGACCATAGTCATCAGCCAATCCAGGTTTCACTGAGCACATTTTATATGCCAGGCTGGGCTACATGTGGTAGGTACCAAGAAAAATCAGGTCCAATCCCTGACCTCACATTATAGTCTGCTTTGGAAGACAGGATTCAGCCATCAAGGAAGCACCTGCTGTGTAAGAGAACCATAGGAGCAAGACATTGAGCTCCTACTGGTGCCAGGTCATGGCCTAGGCTCTAGGGACACACTGGTGAACAAGAGAAAGTTCCTGACTTCAGGGGCTCACATTTTTGTGAGGGAGTCAGACAATAAACATGAAAACAAATAAACAGGATCACTTCAAACAGAGATGAAAACAAAACAGCAATGTGTTAAAGAGTGCTTGGCCTCTTTGGGGAGATGGCATTTGAGCACTGGATGATAGAAAGAAGCCAGTCTTGACAGAGGATCTATAGTGTGTGTGGCAGATCAGGAAGAGATGAAGAACAGCTGTAAGGAGGGAATCCTATAAGGAGTAGGGGAAATGAAGCAATGCCGGACTTTATTCTGCAGATCAGAGAAGCTGCCACTCCTTACCTCTGCTCTCATGACAGACATTGCTAATCCAACCCAGTACTCTCTCCCACCAGGCCCAGTGGCAGCCTCTCGAGTAGACACTACCAATCAACTGGAGGTGATGTGTGAGCTGAAGACAATTTGCTATCCATACTATACACGACGGGAAGCCTTTTAAAGGTTTACAGCAAGAGGTTATCAAAATAAAAGCAGTGTTTTAAGAAAGGTAACTTAAAGGGAACTGAAATCGGTATTCCTGAGGCCACTTAGAAGACAATAATAACTGTTGACATTTATTAAGCATCTACTATGTGCCAGCATTTTACAATGTTATTCGTTTTCATCAACCTTGCAAGATAGATATTTCAGCTGATAAAGAAACTAAGGCTCAAAGAAGCTAAGTTTTTTGCCCAAGTGGAGAAGCCAAGATTTGAACTTAAGTCATTTGATTTCAAAGCCCTTGCTCATTTTACTACGGAACACTAATATTCTAAATGTAAGATGATAGGAATATGGAGTGGGGATGGAAAGATTGAAGAACATGGGGGAAAAATTAGTGGGAGTTGACATTAGATATTACAGTCCCCGGGAGGCTCAAACGGCTAAGTCCACAACTACTAACCAAAAGATTGGCAGTTTGAACCTACCTAGAGGTGCCTAGGAAGAAAGGCCTGGCGATCTGCTTATGAAAGATCACAGCTTTGAAAACCCTATGGAGTGCAGTTCTACTGTGACACACATGGGATCAACACAACAGCAACTGTTTTTTTAATTTGTTTGTTTTTTGGATATTACAAGGAAGGCAAAGCTAGGGTCAAAGATAACCACAGCAAGATAAAATATAACTTGATTTATGCATAGAAAAAAGTCTCGACTGATCACACCAATTTGTTCATAGTGGTTACTTCTGAGGAGTGGACTGGAGAGTGGTAGTTGGGGACATTTTCACTTGTCACTTAATATGTTTCTTTTTTTTTTGCATTAAGTATGTATTTTTATAATTTAAAAAATTAAACTGTTTATTTTTAAAAAAACTATATGTGGGTGACTGAGAGAAGCCAGATTTTGAGTGGGGGATGGGTAAAGATAATATGTTGGGGTTTAGATATGTCTAGTGGAGTCGATGGTGGGTCAACCATGTGGCAAGGCCCCACAATGTTTTAGTTTGAATTCAGAATTCAGGCACATTTGGGGTTCCAAGCTCTGACTCTTCATTTTGGGATGTGGCCATCCCAGGCCATCCTGTCTGCCACCCAACTGTCCCCACTCACTAGGCAGGTCCTTTAAGCCAAGAGCACCAGGGACTCGTGTCAAAATTCTAGCACCAGCTTGACCTGGCATCTGGGACCAGGGCTGAACCCAGAGCAAGGCAGAGGGGCACCACTCTGTGCATATTGCTTCTCTTCATTTGCTCACAGTTCCCCAGATTGGTCCCGGCAAGTGGTAGGGGAAGGGGAGGGGAGGAACTCTTCTGGTATTCCTGGCCCCTGGCGAAATGCTAGAGACCTCATCTGGGGGTAAGCCCTTGCCAGGAGAGACCTTACGGGGGTGCTTGACCTCTCTGTGCCCTGTATGGGCATCACCCCATATCTATTTACCTCAAAGCAATGGAGCTGTGAGCAATCGCTAATAAAAAGAGCCATTTAATAACTAGCTGTTTACATAATCACAACCATAACAAAAATAATAATAATGATAATATGTCCAGGAAAAACAACAGTCCGTTGAAAATTTGAGAGTAGATTCCTGAGGCAGGAATAAGATGCTCCCATAATCATCTTACTCAAGATGCTCTTTAATAGAAGGTAATAACCAGAAATGAAACCATCAACCTAATGTATGCCATGTCATAAAAAATAATTGCTGGGTCTGCCCAGCTCCTTGGAGCAAGCCTTCCTGTGCCCTGCTTCTTTCTTGCCAGCTGCAGACTTCATTTCCACCACCGCTTAGGAGCGAGCGACCTCTCCAGCAGGAGGGCTTTCAGGATCAGAGCAGAGAGGGCCTGTGAAGCCAACACATATTGTCCCAGCTTCCGAGCAGTCAGGATGCTTTGAACTCCAGGCGTGGGCTGTTTCCTCTGTGGGACAGAAGAGCATGGGGCAGAGCCGGGATGAACACATGTCCCTCCTGTTTGTTTACCACATGTGTGGCTTCCAAGCAGTCTGGTCTGGAATGGGTCTCCTGGAATGGGCCCGGGTGGGCTTCTGTGTGGGACCCCCAGCACTGCAAGACTTGAAAGCCTCCCTTGGGCTCTCAAGAAGTCAGTCACGTGGTCATTTCCCAACTCCAAAGCCTAGAAATGTGTCATTTCTTTAGAAACCAGCCTGAAGATAGCTACCTAAATACACCAGCTTTCTGAACGTGCTAATGGCCCCATTGGCATGGGGGAGGGGGACACATGAGTCATGTCCTGCCAGGCCTGCACGTGTGTCTTCGTGAGAGTTTACGGCTGACATTTGACCTGCAGTCTCTCTGTCCCCATGGTCAACGCCCCGTGACCCTGGAACTCCACTTTCAGTTTAAGAGGCATGATTCTAAGGCATCTCTTCAGCAGTGTGACCTTTGACAGGGAAATTCCTCCCAAGCAGCAGAAAGCAAATCTTGTGGTTGCTGGGTGTGACGTAGCACTTTTACCTGTGTCAAGATCCCTTTGAACCTGTGAAATTTGGGAAAGATCCCAGTTCTCTTTCTGAAACACCAGCCTGAGTGTAGTGGCCCTGCCCTGCATTACTCAGAGTCTTGAAGTTGATTCATTTCAGTGATACAGAGAATGGGGAATCAGACAGCCACCCTCTCTTACACACCTCTTTGTCACATTTAATCACTAAGAATCATCTAACATAATTTTCTTTTTAATAGAACGCCATCTCTCCCTAATTCTTTTTTATTTTTTTGAAATTGTGATTTAGTCATCTAACCTAATTTGGATTTTTTAAAAGAATTATTAATGTTATTTCAAAATTTTTAAATTGTTTGATTGTGGTAAAATATATATAAGGAAACATGCTAATTCAACTATGTTTTACATGTACAATTCAGTGAGATTGGTTTTGTTCATTATGTTGTGCAACCACCACCATTATCCATTTCCAAATTGTTCTTACCATCATTAACAGAAACTCAGGGCCTTCTAAGCTAAGACTCCCCTTCCCCACCCCCCCACCCTTGATAGCCACTAATAAAATTTGGTCTCTATACATTTGCCTTTTTCATTTAAGTGGGCTCACACAGTATTTGTCCTTCTGTGACCGACTTATTTCACTCAGAATGATGTTTTCAAGGTTGATCTGTTGTAGCGTGTATCCGGACTTCTCAAATTTTATTTATGAAAACTGAAGAGAACACTAGGCCCCCAACTGAGGCCTCATGGTTAGAGAGAGCGCACTGGCAGCTTCGGCCCTAGGTGGACTTGCTTCACGCTCTGCCTTCATGTCTAATGCGGCCCCTAAATCTGCTCTTCCTTTGGGTCGTTCAGTGACATTCCTTTCATCTCTCAGATGAATCTCTATCTGGTGCGGTCGGTAGCTCCTTCCTTCCTTGGCAAGATTTGTGAGCCAAAGGTAGACAGGATCATCTCTAAGGAAGCCCTCAAGTAGGTAATCCCTCCCCGCCAGTTTTGGGTTTAACAAATCCCCTCTTGCCTGTCTCATTTCCTCTTCCTCCCATGGTTCTGCCTGAGCCTGTCATGTCTCTTCCTTGACTGCCCACAGTCCTAACAGTGTGACTTAGGTTTGTAACATCCCACAGAATATCTGAACCTCATAACCGGCGAAGGGCTTGCACTCTTTTTCTCCCCCTCCCCTGCCCCAACATTGCCTTCGTGGTTGACCTTTCTCTACAGGAAGAGTGTTCATACAGCTCAGGACAGACAGGGATTGGACATTTCCCCTTACTTTGCTTCCCAGAACTGAATTCCGGTGGTTTGTGCTATAGGCTGGAAAGGGTCTCTTCATGTAGCTCGCCTTCGAAAGTTCCCAGCTGAGTGACATACCAGCATCTTCCCAAAGGGGCTCAACCTGCCCTACCCACTGTGGTGACCACTAGTCCCATGTGCCTACTGGGCACTTGACATGCAGGTGGTCTGAACTAAAACACGCTGTAAGTGTAAAATACACACTCGATTTGAATATTTAGCAAAACAACAACAAAGAATTTCGATTATCTCATTAATAATTTTTAAATTGATTACATGTTGAATGATAATATTTTGGATATATTGGATTAAATAAAATACATTATTATTATTAATTTCACCTTTTTACTTTTTAAAAACGTGACTACTAGAAATTTTAAAATTGTATCTGCTATTCCGACAGATTTGTCTGGGGATAGACACCAGCCAATACTTTACAGAGCTCCTGAGACCCCCCCCCTTAGCCTTTTTGAAATCGCTCCAGAACACGGCCTTAAGGCTGATCTCCTAAGTGGTGATTTCCACCCACACACACAATGAAAATGGGATTAAGGGAAAAAAGTTAAAAAAAAAAAATCTTCCCTTAAACTGCCTGATTAGTGGTCCCTGGGGATTCTGATCTTTTAGGCTTTAATTGCTTTCAATGTGGTTGCCCCCAAGAAGCATTTTTATTACTGTTGCTGTTATTAAGACCAATGTTAATAATAACCATAATAATCATCTTTTGAGCTAGAGTGAGTAAAATATTCGACGAGAGTGAGTTGTGTACCCATTAACTCAGGGCACTGGAGTGCGTGCTTGGAAAATTAGCTCTTCTAGGAATTAAATGATACCTCTGAGCCCTAAAAGAGTTAATGGGAAGGAATGTGCTGCCAGGCGATGTTTTCCTGAACTACAGGTGGAGGTGCCCAGGCACACATGCACGTACAAAAAAGTTGTCACTGTGTCTCTGCAATCCTGTTTTCCCTGGTGTGTCAGAAGCAGCTCCAGCTGCACCGGCATTCTAGTGCAGAAGTAGCTGAAAACCCATCCAAGCAGCTCATGACTCTATAGAAGGTCCCTGGAGGGTCTAGTAGGAGTTTCACATCCAAGTCTATACTACTGGGGCAGCCTCCTACTGGCTGCTCTGTCTTCAGATCCTCCTTTCTGTCCGCCTGGCTGCCGTGCTAATCTTCCTGTACTGTAAAAGGGTCCATGGGACTCCCCTGCTCAGAAATTTTTAATAAGTCTTTGTTGTCTGAAGGGTAAATCCCAAACTCCCTAGGACTGAAGGCCCTCGGTTATCTGGCCCTGGGTTCCTTCTCTCACTTTATTTACCACTACTCCAAGCATTATTTAACCCAGCGGCTGCTTCATTCATTCATTCCACAGACATGTATTGAACTCTTGCACTTTACAAACCTTGAAGACACAACAGACACCATTTCTATCCTCTGAATTCTACTGCCTATTGGAGAAATAATTACACAAATAATTGTTTCATGGTAACTGTTATGAAGGAGAAGTACAGGGGGCTGGAGAAGAAGTATTTATCTGTCCTTAAGCCTTAGTTATGGAGCCGTGGTTAAGTGGTTAAGTGCTTGGCTGCAAACCAAAAGTTCGGCAGTTCAAACCCACCAGCCACTCCTGTGGGGGAAAGATGTGGCAGTTTGCTTCCATAAAGATTACAGTCTTGGAAACCATACGGGACAGTTCTGCTGTGTCCTATAGTGTCACTCTGAGATGGAATCGACTCAGTGGCAATTTTTTTTTTTTTTTTAAGCCTTTCTTCTCCACCTCAAGTGGAAGCTCCCTGAGGAAGGGTCGTGTTTTACCTCCCTAGGAGAACCCACCACATGGCTCAGCTCGTGGTGAGTGCTCAGGCAATTCATGGCATTGATAATTGATGGCTAAATATCAGAAGTGGATGAGCTCTTCCAAGTTTCATAGTCAGTGGTTTTCCATCTCTGTGCCCTGTAGCCTAGAGTCCAGAAGTGCCTTCAGGGAAGGGTGGCATGAGAGTGTTAGGTAGGGTGTAGGACTGTGGTCCACCCCTGCCAGGCTTTGAGCAAGGCATTCAACTTAGGTACCTTTCTGTGAATGTTGCCCAATACTGTAGATAATGCACCAAACTGCTGGCTCGGGTGCTTTTCACAAAATTGTGTTTAATTACAATATGTTTTTATTCAGTAGGGTACTTTGATTGAGTAGCAACACTTTTTCTTCTTTTTAAAATACTTTAGATCCTTTGATAAGTCTCTCCTCCAAACGGAGGCCACAGAAAGGAAGATGATGGCTCCTCCCCTTGTCGTTGTTCAGACACTACCAGGAAGGTGTTCTGATGGTGAGCATATCACAGGGGAAGTGTGGTGGGTGATGCCCGTCAAAGTCATGGTGTCCCGCCCTCACATTGTCAACCAGGGAGCATGTGAAGCAGGAACAAAGGTGACAACATCTGCCCATTGAGACACAAGTGTTACATCATCCAAGTCCACGAAGAGTTTCTGTGGAACCAGAACAATTGAGTTTCTTGGTAGCTGCTGTGAGGTGTTTAATGAGTTTAAGTGAACATGGATCGTATGAAATCATAACTTGCATTTTCTTCTTCATGCTGGACTAACTGGGCCAGCAAGTAGTTTTCTTTCTGTCTTTTCTTTTTTTAATAGTATTTTATTGTGTTTTCAGTGAAAGTTTACACAGCAAATTAGGTTCCCATTTGACAATTTCTATACAAATTATTCAGTGGCGTTAGTTACATTTTTCACAATGTGTCAAGATTCTCTTTAGTTGCATTTTGGTTGTTCCATTTCCAGTGCTTTAGTTTCCCTGGCCCCTTATCCTCTCATCTTTGCTTTGTGCAATTGTTGACATTTTGGTCTCATACAGATGTTTTTAAACGAAGCACTGTACTCACAGGTAATATCCTTTACTTTGTGGTCTAATCTGTTATTTTGCTAAAAGGTGACCTCAGGGAAAAGTTTCAGTTTAAGGTTTAAAGAGTATCTCAGGGCAATAGTCTAAGGGAGTCCTCTAGCCTCAACTGGTCCAGTAAGTCCGGACTTTTTAAGAATTTGAGTTCTGTTCCACGTTTTTCTCCCATTCTATCAGGGTCTATCTATTGTGACCCGTATCAGAACAGTTGATAGTGGTAGCCGGGCACCATCTAGTTCTTCTGGTTTCAGGGTAGATGAGGCTGTGGCTCCTGTAGGCTATTAGCCTGATAGACTAGTTTCTTCTGTGAGACTTTGGGGCAGCAGTTTTCTAAGAGACGCCCTCAGGTCACCTGTCAGAATCATCTGGGGATTCCTACACCTCACCCCAAACCTTACAAACCAGGTTCTCTGGCGTAAGACCCAGGAATCTCACCCTAGTGGACTTTTGTGCAAACTCACTAGCATTCAAGAACTACTTTTGAGTGTGTCCACTCCACAACCCTTTCCTTGATTCCCACCTCCATTTTCTTTTCGTTTTTTTTTTTTTTTAGTTGTGCTTTAGGTGAAAGTTTGCAGCTCAAGTTAATTTCTCACACAAAAATTTATACACATATTGTTTTGTGACATTAGTTGCAATCCCCACAATGTGACAGCTCACTCCCCCTTTCCACCCTGGCTTTCCTGTGTCCATTCAACCAGTTCCTGTCCCCTCCTGCCTTCTTATCCTGCCTCCAGACAGGAGCTGCCCATTTGGTCTCGTGCATCTGATAGAACTAAGAAGCACGCTCCTCGCGTGTTTTATAGTCCTGTCTAATCTTTATCTGAAGCGTAGGCTTCGGGAATGGTTTCACTTCTGGGTTAACAGAGTGCCCAGGAGCCATAGTTTTGGGGGTTCCTCCAGTCTCTGTCAGATCATTAAGTCTGGCCTTTTTACGTAAATTTGAGTTCCGCTCCACACTTTTCTCCTCCTCCATCTGGGATTCTCTGTTGTGTTCCCTGTCAGGGCAGTCACTGGTGGTAGCTGGGCACCATCTAGTTCTTCCGGTCTCAGGCTGGTGCAGTCTCTGGTTTATGTGGTCCTGTAGTCTCTTGGGCTAATATTTTCCTCGTTTCTCTGTTTTCTTCATTCTCCTTTGTTCCAAGTGGGATGGGACCAATTGATATATCTTAGATGGCTGCTGGAAAGCTTTTAAGACCACAGACACCACTCACCAAAGTGCTACCTCTCATTTTCTTCACTGTCAGTCTTGCCCCCTAATCTGCCCTTGGAGCTGGTGTTTTGCCTTCCCTGCTCCCAAAGCTTATTATACAAAATTGCCATCAAAATTGCCCACCCTGATACTGCCCTAAACTTTCCAGTGTTGTGAGAGTTGTTTGGTGGTAATGAGCACTTATTCTAGTGGATCTGGGAGAAAGAAGGAGGAAAGGATATAGGTGCCATATCCAGAGAAAGTGGCTTCAACTATAGCAGGATACTTTGGGCTAAAAATAGAAAACTTCTGTTGTTCTTATATTTCCTAATTAGAAAAAAATACATTTTTTAAATGTAGAAAAGTTGAACTTAAAAGATCAAAAAATAAAAAAAAGAAGAAAACAAAAACCTACCACAAACTCACACTATAGATATAATAATTAATGTATGAATGAACTTCCCTAGAACCTTTTTAATATATTTTGTGACCACTATATTCTACTATGTCAGTTTGAGGTACAAAATGATCACATCTCTTCTAACGTTAAAATGAATAAGATTTGAGCCCCCATCCTGCCTATGAGTCTTTTTTACCTTCCCATGTTTCCTCTTTCTCTAATAATTTTAAGAATGACAAGGCTTACTCAGTCCAAGCTCTGTTGCTCTAGTCTTGTTGCTTGATAGAGACCTGTTGGGATGTACTGTTGCTGTTTGTGGTTTCCTGAGACCTGATTTTAAAAGGTGGCCTCTAGCCTCTTGCTGGAACTAGAGCTCAGACAAGCCTCTCTGAGGCTAGAGAACTCCATAACAGTTACTCCACACTAAAGTGGAGGGCCTTTAATGACGCAGCACGGTCAGTTTATGCACACGCAACACACTACCCCACTCACACCAGGGTGAGGCAGAGTTCTGATACCAGCAACAGGTTTTATTCAGACCAGTCCTCCCCCAAACAAAGCAGGCCCAAGTCTGGGTCACCTGTTCAGACTCCTCATTCACAGTGAGTTCTCCTGGCTAGAGCAGGGTGAGGGTTGGGGATAGAATTCTAGGATTCCTTTTTTACTGGCTGACCTCAGTTAGGTCCACATCAGTACATCAGAGATGTTCTTATAACCCATTGCCGTCAAGCTGATTCCGACTCACAGAGATCCTATAGGACAGAGTGGAACTGCCCCACAAGGTTTCCAAGGAGCGGCTGGTAGATTCGAACTGCCGATCTTTTGGTTAGCATCCGTGCTCTTAACCACTGTGCCACCAAGGCTCCATTTGGTTAGCGTACAGAACCTCAAAAAACAAAAAACAGTCAAGAGCTTAGTCTCTTTCATCCTGGAAGACTCCCAAAACATGGAGAGAGATCATTTTTGTCAAGCCAAAAAAATGTCCTGCTATACTCTTCTCACAGAACAAAAAAAATGAAAATGACTACTCAAATGATTCTGCCTAAGGTGACCAGTTTTTGAGGTAGCTGAAAATAGAGGTGCTGGCAACTTTTGAATGTCATTGTATATCAGTGATGAAATATAAAATTATTCCTCATCAGCCACCCTGCTTCCTATAGTTACATAATTGAATTCCAAAATATTTTGTCACTGCTAAAAATTGATGTGGTTTTAAGCTATTAAAAAATGGTAATTGGTGATGATTGCACATATATGTAAATATACTAAAAAACCATTGATCTGTACACTTAAAGTGGGAGAATTGTATGGTACGTGAATTATATGTCAAAGCTGTTTTAAAAAATGGTAAAAGGAGTTTCTACCATATTCTTTCTACGACTCCCAACTCCAGATGATTAGTAATAAGAATAATTTAAATATAGATTTTTCTAAGTCAGTTTCTTAGAGGAAATAGGACCAGGGTGAATCCTGGACAAAGTTGTGAATTTGTTTTTCCTACCTCACATCGTTCTGTACCCTTTCTCCATTTCAGGGCCCTGCCCATCCCCAGGATACAGGAATGGTAGGCTGTCTCAAGTCTTCTGTTCTACAAGAAAATCATCTGATAAAACCAACTCTTACCAAAGTTTTAGGAATTTTAGTAATGTTCCTACCAGGAGCATTTGCATTTTAGAAGTAAACTTGAGGGAGAGAGAGAATTGTTTAACACCAAGAATGAATCACTAATAATGGCATTTGACATCTTTCTAATTACACCTCATGATTGGATGACTGGCTGTCTGCTGGAGACCAGCCCCAAGCATTTCCAGCCTGCTGGAAAATTAAAATAGAAGGGGCTTCATGTCGGCAGGCTAAGATCTACTGTTTAAGACTGATGAAATACTGATAGTAGTTAAAGTTGAGTAATGGGTACATGGAAGTTCATTATACTATTCTCTCTACCTTCGTGGATATTTGAAAATTTCCATAACAGGAAGTTTAAAAGTGCTCTTGAACCAAAAATTGGGGGAGAGGGAGGTAATTATGTTGGAACGTTGAATGAGTGTAAATTGGAAGAGTGATAATAAAAAATTCTGTTGATTTTGAAATATATTGCTCCATTTGGTCAGTTCATAAATGACAGGTTCATTTGGAACCTTGGAATTAACTTAAATCATTGCATAAAAATGTGACACAAATCCAGTTCCTTTCTCTCTAGTAAAATAATAGTTTCATAATCCAGGAAGTAAAGTGCCATTATGCAAAAAGGGAGGCACCTTTGTACACAGTCCAGGCCCTCCAAAGACGTGACCAGACTTTCCGTGTATGTAATATAACCACTGTCCCAGGCTGACTCTACTTTTGCTGATTCATGAAACCTACACTAGCAGAAATACACGGTCTTCCAAAATGGTCATAGAAAAGTACTTTAGAGACTCATGAAGTTAAGTCTAATTATAGTTTCATAATCTGAGAACATGTCACCCGATGACATAAACCTCTTTTAATAGGGGACAGTGTTGCTTATCTCTGGGATAACTTGCATGCAAACACACAAAGTAAAACTTGGCCATCTAGAAATCTTGGGGAATGAGTCATTTTTATTATGTTGGTGTTACTGATATCTTTTAGGCAATAAAATTTTAACCATTATGTACAGAGATTCTTTTAAAAAGTTGTGAGCTTCTTCATCATGCTGCAATTAATCATGGTCTGTCCTTGTCTTGGTGACTTAGGTTGTGATGATGAACACAGTCACTATATTTCTCGACATTGAGGAAGCTGTGGATGGGGTTGTCATCTCTTACACTAATTGGTCTTGCATCGATGCCTCTGTAAAGCTCTCCTTCCATCTTCTCAGATATTAGCTGCCTCTGTTCACCTTTACGCCTCACTAAAACTGGCTGGGCTGGTCTCCAGCAT
>NW_004443953.1:14862430-14998777 GCF_000243295.1 Trichechus manatus latirostris | reverse complement strand
GAAAATGGTATTTTCCTGATTTCCTTTTCATTGTTCTCCTTACTGGTGTACAGGAATCCAACTGATTTTTGAATGTTTATCTTGTATCCTGCTACTCTGCTGAATCTTTCTATTAGTTCCAGTAGATTTCTCATGGAAACTTTAAGGTTTTCTATGTATAGTATCATATCATCTGCAAACAAGGACAGTTCAACTTCTTCATTACCAATTTGGATGCCCTTTATTTCTTTCTGGTCCTGACTTTTGATTTGTTGTGTCTAGTCTTCGGTGGACTGGAAAGCAGACCACTGGACTTTTAAAAATTGTGTATATAGACTAAAGAGAGTCTGAATGGCTCTGAATGACAACTAATATGTTAAGTGGTTGGGTTTAGTGCAAAACTCTTATGAAACCCTTTCTGGGATACCAGAGGCCAGTGTTCTTGATGGTAAGGTCTTAACATCAAAACATTTATCTGATTTTGGCAAGTATAACATTTCTGTGTTATATTTTGATCTCCATGTTGCTTTTTTCATTCACCAACATTATAGTTGTCTTCACACTAGACATCACCACAGTAGACAACTGCCACACTCAAAGTCAAATTAGTGAAAGGAGTTAATATCCATGGATCCAAATTACATAAGATTTTTTTTTTTTTAATTTAAGGTTTTGTTGTTATTTGTTTTGTTTTAAATTGGCCAAACAGACAACCAGACAGCAGACAGATGATGAAAGTCAAGGTAGTGTAGTGTTAAGAAAATAGATTCCAGAGCTAGACCGCCTCCTTAGTAAAATGGGTACAAGGATGTGGTCGTCGGGTACTAATCAGTTAGTATCTGTAAAGCATTCAGTAAGCATTGACTCTTATTTTTAGGCAGGGAGAAGAATGAGCCAGGACTCAAGATTGGTTCTGGATCAGAACTAGAGGAAATTTCCCCTTACCCCTTTCTCCTGCTTCAGGGAAAGCAAAAAAGGAGAAAAGGGAATAGTAAACAAGGAGAAGGAGGGTAGAAGCCATAGGGGCACTTTGTAACTATTTGTGTCTGTAAAATTAACCTCACCCAACACGAAACTGGTAGAGGCAACCAGCCTGGCACGCTCTCTAACTGAAATACTGATGACAACTCAATAATCTGCCAACACCTGACAAATAAAAATACAGAAAAGAGAAAGGATGAGTGAGATGATATTGAAATAGGCATGGGGTTAAAATCAACAAGGAAAGTGCTTCAAAGGTGACTTAACACAGTGCAAGAGCCCACTGCCCTTTCTGGAATACTTTCCCAACATATACAAGCAAGCCTTAAAGAGGAGAAATGAAAGTAAGCAGGGTCAGGACTCCCTGAGGAAGCAGTTAGCTGTAAGGACTTTTTCTTCAGTTTTATGATCTCAAGAAACACAAACTCATCTGTAAGGAAGTACTGTCCTGAGTTGTTAATTAAACACCAGTTCAGTAAGTGAAAAGACAAAATGAAGATGTGGCATAATTAATTTAGTGGCATAGTCCTCCCTACCCCCAAACCCCTCATCTGTTAGATGAGTCGTTTCCAAAGATAGACTTCAAAATTGTTCAAAATCCTGAGCTGTGGATAGAAATGAAGAACGAAGATTAGCTTAGGTGCTGACACTTTTTTATTTATCACGACCTGGGACACTGGACATAGGGTAGAACTTTCGAAGCATTCAATGAAAGCCAAACAATAATCAAGAAAAGTCAAGAAATAAGAAGATCCCTGTCTGCTAAATAGGAAGGAGAGGCCCTTTCCCTGCTGCCAAGCTTCCAGGCTATTAAAACATGACAAAACAAGACGGTTGGTGGTTTTTGTTGTAAACATTCAGTTCCAAACAAATACCTCAATTCTCTAAACAGTTGGATGAGGAGGATGATCCATTTTTGACTCATGCTGCCTCAGTGGTGGAAATCCCACTGAAAAGAGCAGGAGGAATTAGACGAGACTAAATTAACTCAGGTGTCTGTGGAAATGGGTGGGAGGAGGCAGTGATTCATGCTTGGGACTGAGATAAGCTGGTTCTTGTCATCATAAACTCCAAGTGGTGCACAGTCCATTTTCTGAAGTCAGTATGTAAAAGAGGAAGTGCACTTGTAGTAAATAGAAAGTAAAATGTCTCAGAGCTACCCAGGTGAGACTCTGATATGCCAGTGCTCATTGCCCAGGAATGATGAAGTATTTGCTAACCCAATCTGTGGGCTCTGGTGCCCAGAGACTTAACTCGATCACAAAGACAAGGGCGACTCACATGAATAGCAAAAACAGATACAGTGTCAAGCTGAGGTGGATATTTGGCCTTTAATATATTTTTAAAAATTAGTCAATTACTGAGATTTTATTATTTTTGTCTTTCAGAGACAAAGGGACAAAAGTTAACAATTTGTCTGACTGCTGTACTCTTATAGTATGGTTTTCAGATCCAAGATTATATGAGATTTCATACAACCCACCACTCATGAAAATTGCTATAAGATACACTTTGGAGTGGAGATATTTGATACTAAAGCTTCTCGGTTGGATTTGCTCCAGGGTAAGGAAGATTTGGGAGCCCTGAGCGTACTTGTGCTGACTGTTTGCTGGGAGGTCTGTGTAATCACCCACCTTCTCTAGAGCATAGGGAGGGAACTTCCTGGTCTCTCCGCCCTCGCGAAACTGTCTCAACAGTCCAACCTCAGGAAAGCCCCAAGCCTGGCTTGTCATGCTTGCCCTCACAGTGTTCAATCAATTTTGGAGGAACAACTGTCATGCTCTCAGCATTGCCCCTACTGAAAATCAAGGGGACTGTGACTATGTGACAGTTTTGTAACAAGAGTGCTAGACTCATAGTTAGAGACCTACAGGGTACTTCCGGAAATGCTCTGCGCCTGATGCTGGATGTGTTTGTCCATGGGTATACAGTGAGGCCTGACTCTGAGATGAGGGGGTGGGGATTATCTCCAAGGTCCCTTCTCCCACTAAGATTCTACTAGTTTTTGAAGTGCTTTCACCAATCATAACAAAGGTCTGATAAGCCTAATGGCCCTCTAGGAATGTACCAGGAAGAACTGAGAACAGAAAAGACATGATCCTCTCCCTATGATATGAGTCCAGGTAACAGAGGGCACCCACAAGCATGACACAATTACGTGACAGAGTCAGCACAGGTTCTTGGGGAAGGAAGACTCTTCTGACTCTGCCAACAGCATTTCCACCTTGCTTTCCTGTGTTCCCCAAATCTTCTTAGTCAACACTTCCTACACCCTTTGAACAGTCGTGGTGAAAATGGTGACCTAAAACTCAAAGTTATGTAGTATTATGTTCTAGAAACCGCTTCTTTTATCCTGCTATATGTGTCAAAAGCATCAGATTGGAAGTGACTTGAAGAGGCTAGGGAAGAATCCAGTAGAACAATTTCAAAATCTCTTGCAGAGGACAATCCACCCCATTTTTTTAGACCTCTACAAAACAAGTACTCCATTTCCCCTCACTTAATATTTACCAGCCCTCACAGTTGAGAGTGGGCCCAAGCATTACGGCACACTTTAAAAATAATTTTTTATTAAAAAAAATTTGATAATGTATCTACCCGCTGCAAAATTCAAAAGATACAAAAGGGTATTCAAGGTAAAGAAAATCTTTCTCCCACCTCTGTCTCCTAGCCTTCCATCGCTTCCCTAGAAGTATCCACTTTTCCAGATTCTCTGGGAAAAATCTGTTCAATGATATACAATGCATATATAAGAATTTTCATATGTATATGTTTTTTCTTTTCACAAATAGTAACATAATACACACTATTATGCTATTAAAGCTATATTTTGGTGCTCTTCTATTTTAGTACACAAAGAACTGCTTCATTCTTTTTAATAGCTGCATAGTATTCCATTATATGGATGATCATAATTTGTTTAATTAGTCTTCCATTAATAGACATTTGGACATTTTCCAAAATTTTGTTACAACAAACAATGCTGCAGTGAAGATCCTTGTACAGACAACATTGTCTTATTTGATTGGCGTTATCATCTACTGCCTTGTGCTTTTAGTTTTATTTTCATGTGTAAAAGTCTATTTTTTCAATTAGATTGTAAGTACCTAGAGAACAAGAGTAGGTCTCCTGCTGTCCTATAATAAAAGCAAAAAGCAGCATTGTGCACATAGATTAGATATAATGAACATTGATTCATTGCATTAAAGCTCCTTAATTGTGCCAATGATACTTTAGACATGAACAAATGGTAATCCAAAGGTTAAATGACTTGCCTAAATCACAGGGAACCAGTCAAAGGAAGCACCAAAAAAATAGAAATGAAAGCAGATATTGAGAATATGTTCCAGAAGCAGAGTACTTTTCCAACACTTACAGGCACACTTAGAAGAGATAATTCAATTGGCTAGCCCTCCAAAGTAAGTAAACAATTCCTCTGGAAAAATCTGCCATCTTGGGAGGCAGGCAGACATCTCCAGCCATTGGAATCCCATTTAGTGTTGACTCCAGTTCACAAAACAGTGTCCCGGTGAACTGGAAAAGCTAAACATCGCCCAAAGTGCCTGACTGGGCAGTGAGGAGACATTTCCTCACATTAGAGAATCTAGTTCAGCCCAGAGGAAGACGAAAAAGAGAAGGAGGAAAAAGCACGAGGAGGAAAAATACACTCTGACTGTATGACAGCTCTGGAATAAATCAGGAAAAAGAATGAATGAGTAGATGACTTTAATCGTCCCCGCATCAGCTGTCATCAGTGATACATGAAGAGAATGCCCCTTTGTTAACAAACAAGGCGGGTGTTGTTATCAGGATGTTTAATGAACACTCATTATAACCTGGTAGTATAGTATGTGTGGTCTGATTGGCTGATCTCAAAACTATTATGTCGACATCTCATGGCTTAAAGATCATACAGCTTTGTAGTTTCACAACTTATTCCCCCTTAAACAACAAAAATTGTTTTCAATACAAATAAGCATTCTATTAATCTTTATGAAAATTTTTCAGGATTTCCAAGACCCCTACCTAGAATGACTCAAGTGTAGACATCAATTCTTTGGAGATAGTTAAGTTTCCTCTTCCCTCAAATAGGAAAGAGTATAGGATTGCTTATTTTGTCTGCTCTTTCTTTTCTCTTTAGTCACCTGAAGGATTAGCATAGGGTCTAGGAAGAATATCCCGATTCACCCTTATTAGATATATCTTGCAGCCCTCAACAAATAAAATCTTTCCATCATGTTTTAGAGTTGGAAAACAATAAGCAAACCACACAACACCGTGGAATAGGAAGTATAAATACTACACAGCACAGAAATGCAAGAATAATTTGAGAAGCATAATTATCCAAGGTTGCAGTTTGATGAGGGGATGGAGGTTGACACTCCTAAGCTTGAGTAAAGTGTCCTGGAATCTGAGTAGCTATAAATGGTCCACATTTTCAAGTTCTTGCCTCACCCCAAAATGCTGGCAGCTCCCTCATAAGGAGGCCTACCTGGGCACCTGCTCCCCTGACCCATAGGGCAGAGCGCCACGTACTGAGTCATCAATACCTCCCAAAGCTCTAAGCCAAGAGCTGCAGGGCAGCCCCACCCTATTTTCCTTTGCCACACTGACCAAAACACGGTGCTGGGCAGAGTGGCTAGAAGGGAGCGCCACCAGCTGATGTTTCAACAAGACCTTTTAATGTTAATACAACTTTATTAAAATGAGCATCAAGCTTTTACATTTATCAATCCATAGAAATGGATTTAGAGGTTTTCTGGATTAACTGCTACGTTTTACAAATATGGAAACAGACCTAGGAAAATTTCATGTCTTGCTAAAATCACTCAAGTCAAGCCAGGGATAAACCCAGGTCTTTTGATCATCTGTCCCCCAACTATCCTCCCCCTCCCCCCCAGTACAGTGTTCTTTCTATTTTGTGACACCAGCATCTCCTCCCCTCCCCCACATTATTGCTACTGTTCTTGGAGTGCATTCTTTTAAAATAAAATAATGACTTGACATGATTGTATGCATCTTTATGAGATGCTTGGGTGGTTGAAGGTAAAACCTAGGACATCTTGGCTAACAGTATTTGGTATAATGTTAAAAAAAATTAGAGCTTCTTTTGTTTATGGTCTTACCTAGAAATTCATGTTTCTAAAGATCTACATAGACATGATATTGAATTCTTATTTCAAGGAACCAACCAACAACCTACTCCTAAACTGTCACCATTGGGAACAACTTAAATTTCCAATTGGAATCTGAGGGCATAGCAAGATTTAACAATGTTTTTTTGTTGATATTCTGTTCTAGCATTACCTCATGGGGGCTAGTACAAATATAACAAGTGGAATATGGAATTTCCTATTAGACATCAAAACCCAAATATAGTCAGAATGTATACTGTTCTTACTTAAGTGTTCTTTTTGAGCCGAAGGTGAATTACATGTGTGAAGTACTCAAAACACCTGTAAAATTAAATGCTACAAAACAAAACCTGGATATTAGAATTTCTAATCAATTTGATCCCTCTTAACAGATAATAGAAATAGCTTATTAAAAAGAGGCCAATAACATTAATCAAATTGTACACAGCTCTCTCCCCTAAGGCAAGTAACTCTTTGAGAGCAGGTCCATGGGTCTTATTCATACTTGACCCTCACCCCCAGGCTGTCCCAATATTTGAAGTGTAATAGATAGGCAATGTTATCCATAATGTTGTCCATAACATTATGGATAACATTGTGGAGAATGGGAATTCCGAAACACTTAATTGTTCTCATGAGGAATCTGTACATGGATCAAGAGGCAGTCGTTCGAACAGAACAAGGGGATACAGTGTGGTTTAAAGTCAGGAAAGTTAGCGTCAGGGTTGTATCCTCTCACCATACCTAGTCAATCTGTATGCTGAGCAAATAATCCGAGAAGCTGGACTATATGAAGAAAAATAGGCATCAGGATTGGAGGAAGACTCATTAACAACCTGCATTATGCAGATGACACAACCTTGCTTGCTGTAAGTGAACTTGAAGCACTTACTGATAAAGATCAAAGACCACAACCTTCAGTACGGATTACACCGCAATGTAAAGAAAACAAAAATCCTCACAACTGGACTAATAAGCAACATCATGATAAATGGAGAAAAGATTGAAGTTGTCAAGGGTTTCATTTTACTTGGATACACAGTCAACACCCATGGAAGCAGCAGTCAAGAAATCAAAAGACACATTGCACTGGGCAAATGGGCTGCAAAAGACCTCTTTATAGTGCTGAAAAGCAAAGATGTCACCTTGAGGACTAGGGTGTACCTGACCCAAGCCATGGTGTTTTCAATCGCCACATATGAATGAGAAAGCTGGACAATGAATAAGGAAGACCAAAGAAGAATTGACACCTTTAAATTATGGTGTTGGAGAAGACTATTGAATATACCACAGACTGTCAAAAGAACGAACAAATTTGTCTTGAAAGAAGTACAGCCAGAACGCTTCTTAGAAGCAAGGATGGGCGAGACTACGTCTCACATACTTTGGACATGTTATCAGAAGGGATCAGTTCCTAGAGAAGGACATCATGCTTGGTAAAGTAGAGAGTCAGTGAAAACAAGGAAGACCCTCAATGAGATGGATCGACACAGTGGCTGCAACAATGGGCTGAAGCATAGCAACAATTGTGAGGATGGCACAGGAATGGGCAGTGTTTCGTTCTGTTGCTGTGAGCTGGAACAGACTCAACGGCACCTAACAACAACAACAACAATAGACAGGCAATAAAAGTTCATTAAATGAATGCATAAAAGAATAAGTAAATTTGCTGGATTTTTCTTTCATTATTAGCATGAAAAAACCCACAACTTTAGACAAAAAAGTAAATAAATAAAAGGATCTTGGGATTCATATATTGGATCAACCTATCTGATAAAAGCACTAAAAAATTAGAGTAGGGGAGGATCATTTAAGTATTTTTCCTTGGGGAAACGGGTCAAAAGGACACACAACTATGCAAATTATAGTTAGTGAATCCTCAAAAATTCTATAGCTAGAACATAGTATAGTTTCCAGAATATATTTAAAACTGTATCTATTTTTCAAGATTTGTGTATTTTGTGGTTGGTCTAAGGCTGCTGTGCTGAGGTAGAGAGAGTAGTGGCCATGGTATAGGAAGGTCAAGGCCCTAGACACAGTAGCTAGTTGTGTGACATTAAACAAGTTATTTAAGAATAGTTACTATTTGAGGAGTACTTATGATGTTCGCGGGGCTAAGGTTTTTTCTCTACATTATCTAATTTATTTAACCTCTCTGGGACTCTGTTTCCTTGTATGTAAAATGGAGATAGTAAAACCTACCTCAAGGGGTGTTTGTGAGGATAAAATGAGATAATTACTAAGACAGAGCCTACTAACTTATAGAGTATAAAACAAACGAGAGGCATTATTTTCATAATTATTAACGTATTGCAGCAGCACCAAAATCAGGATTTACGGTTCATTTTTACTTTCTGTTTCTTCTATTGGCATAATGCCATTTCAAATAAATGCAGTAGATTAAAAATAGACATGACTCACGAATCATATGTTCTTTGGAACCTTAATCTCTTGCTCTCTTCATTTATCTCATGAAGGAAATGAACCAAAGAAGGAAAAAGTCAAGACAAGAGTGAGAGAAGACAAAGAGTTACTCTGCGAAGTGCCCTGCTAATTTCTAGAAAGCTTCTCATCTGCAAACGTATGGTCAAATTGTTCAGTGTTTTAAAGTGTCTGTAAGACTATTAAAGTGTGGTTTGTAATCTATTCCTGTTCTTTATTTCTCTCACATTTCTATTCTCTTTGGAGTCTTAACGGAAGAAGTACATCGTAAAAACCTGGAAGCTTTGTTCTAGGTGAGAGAAAATGGTCTATTGAAAAACAAGTCAACCTCATTCTGGGCCTTGAAGCTTGACAGTGTCATTTATGGAGTGACATAGTCATGCTGTAAATGACCAGAAACATTCCAGAGTTCATGACTGTTGTGTAACAACAACACTTCAAGGGTAGCTGCAGGCACGAGGCACAACACGCCCGAGTGTGCGGTGAATGTGGAGGAACCGCTCGCCCTGGAATGTGGCATTGCTTAAAGGTGGTTGGGCCTTGCTCTCCATCCCCACCAACCACGCACACCCGGGGGGGGAACTGGACAGACTGGAGGGACGACTCTATTTCAAGGAATGACAAATTGATTGCGCTGATTGGGTGAGAGTACTTACTTGCCTTCTGCTCTGGTTCCAAGGACAATGTGCAGGGAGGATTTGTTTAAGAGTGACTTGTATGAGGAAGTGTCACAGAGCAATGAGAATCCAAACAACCTGCTACCAAAGAGGACCTCAACCAAGGCTTAACTGAGAAACTCAACACAAGGGGCCTTTTCCTCCCCTTGTTCCCACTGCCACCAGGTTGTTGGAGAGGACATTCCATTCCACTGAGAGAGAGAGGGAGACAAGATGGCAGCTCTAAATTACATGTGCAATAGCCCAGGAGGCTTGTAAACATTTGAAGAGTTGATTGTTATTTTCATTCCTGACTGGTTTGGTGGTGCAAATAACAACTCCATAAACTGCTGAAGCCCAGCTGAAGTGCTGAGGACATGCATTTGTGAACGTGATCCAAAGCTAGTGATGAATATTCATGGCAGAGTGAATCTGAACTGCTCCCTGAACAGATCAGCTGGTGGGTAAACTCAACATAGGTCACAGTATGGAAATCAAGTTTATAGACTTAACTGAAGAAAAGCACTCATGATTAGTAGCAAGATCAAGAAGTGTCAGCACAGAGTCTGCCCTAAACAGCTCAAACCAGATATACAGTGGTACTCCATCCTCTCTCCTTTTCCTTTTAATCCATCATCTGGTATAGGCACTAGGCATCCAGGTACAAGCCCTTCTCTGGTGTCACTGAGGTCATTGTGGCCACTCTTTAGGCCTCCCAGAACTGCAGAGCTTCTTGAAGTGAACGTTCTTTCCTTTGTTTAACCATCTATTTCTCCATTGCCCCAAGATGATCAGGGGCATATTGGACTACCAAATAGATATGGTCTGCTGCTGCTCTGAGGATTGGAGAGTCCGGCCAGGGTGGATATACCATCCTGGCCAGAGACACAAGTTTAATGATCTCTCCTATCCCCACTCCTAGCACACCCCTCACCCTTGCCCCCAACACCTTCTACCCCCACTTGCACCATCAAAAGGGACTTTCCCTCTCTAACCACCAGGGTCTCCAGTGGTGAGCAAAGACAGCGACAAAAGGCGTGATGTGGTTTCTGCTCAGTTAGAAGCACAGGAACAACTTTCAAACAGCCCTTAGAAGGGAGAAAAACCCAAGTACGGAAGGAAGTCTGTGTACCTTGAGCACAGGCTTTACCCTGCCTCTTTTCTCTCTCTCTCTCTCTCTTTTTTTTTTTTTTTTTTTTCTGATCTTTCAGAAATATATGCCTCCTCTTTTGGAGAAGCCCAAATGCCCAGTGGGCCTCAGCAGAGCCCAAAGAGAGAGAGGATTGCAAGTCCCTATTAGCAAATGTTCACTTCCATTCTATCACTTTCAAACTCTCATTCCTTTGATTGGAGCAAGATTCAGACATAAATTTAAGAGATGCTTCTCTCATTTCTATAAGTTATATAGCTAGTCTTAGAAGTTTCCTTCCTTTTCTTTCTTTCTTATTTTTTTTTTCTAGCCAGTCCTTTTAAAAGCATATAATTCCCCAGGCTATAGAAGAGCAATAATATATTGTTATTACATTAAAGTTGGATGGAGGATTGAAACAGCTGTAACCTATCTGAGATGGGCTGAATGGTTTGCTTTGGGTAAAGTAATTTTCAGCCTGGAATTCACATGTAGGTCAAAACTAGTGAAGACAAAAACTACCAATTTGAAGCAATACAACTATAAATCTTCTAGGGTTTCTGTTGGTTGCAAAGGCTGTGTCACAGGTGGGCATACTGAAAGTCTTCAGATACTTCTTAGGCGAATTGTGCTTGTTGGGATTACATTGCTTGGGGTGGGGGGAGATAGAACAGACAGCTCTTTCTCAACTTTCATCTCTTCCTCCAGGTACATTGGTTAACTATATATGGGCAATATTTAAAACAGAGAGCATACCTCCTTAAACTCAGAAGCAACAATGTTTTTTTTTAATGTGCACTTGAAGCAGAAAATATGTCCGTTTATACATTTCCTCTTCTTTGTAGAAAACACACACCCTTTGTGCTTTAAAGAGGAATGAAATCATTTATCCAAAATAGCACCTGAATTTTTGCAGTTGCCCAGCGCCTTCTATCTGAGAACCACTGTGTCCTTTAGCTGCATTGCAGGTCTCTGAGGACTGCTCTGAGGAGATGGGTTAGCTCTGTGCCTCAGTTTTCTCTTTGGTACATGGTTGACCTGTGGCTGACACAGAACTGCTGAAGCCTGACACCCCCCTTTCTGCTAAAACACACGGAAATGCTACCTCACTCTGGCACTTCATGGGGAACTGGCCACCCCCAGAGTGATAAGAACCTTTCAATGAGGGAGGTATGTGGAATGATCTCAGCTTCAAAGACATAGATTGTGTGTGGAGTTAGAAGTGGGATGTATTCAAAATAATGGCGGGCCACAGTAGGCTGTTGTTCTCTGAGACTCCCCATTGCCTCCATTTCTTTACTGAAATTTCTGCAGAACTAGTAAGAGTCAAGCTCCTGACAAGGCAAAAGACAGTAATTTAATGCTATAAAACTCTGCTGTTTTGGCAAGCCTGCCGTAAGTACAAACAACACCAGTGACTCCTTTGGGCCCTGCCCAGCTCAGCCATAGGAGCATTGTCTAATCTACGAACGTAGGAAGCAGAGCCAGGAAGCTGAAATTCAGTTTCCAGTTCCAGCATGAACTTGTTAGGTGGCTTGGGCATCTCCTTTGATCTTCCATGCCTTCATTTTCACATTTCTAGGATGGAGATACTCAAAGTCTAACGTTATCTACCTCCTTCATGAAAAAACTCAAGGAGGAAAGCACGTTACCTTAACACTTCCCACCTGCACAAGGCCAGGTACTTCTTGCAGCAACACAAAGAGCGCATACCAAATTTGTGTGGGGCTTTGAGAAAAACCTCAGCCCGTTTGGCCAGATGTATGAACTACAGACTTACCATGGTTATTAAAAATGAAACAGATTCATTAAAATTGGGCCTCATCATTTGATTGTACGGCCAACTCTGTGTGTGGATTATTTGCTCCATGGGTCACCTGGGTCAAATGTTCTCCTGGACTGGCCTTCTCAGCTTGGAGGGCCGCCTGCCTCCCCGGAGCCTGCTACAGAGATGAGGGTGCACTCAGAGAGGGCCAATGTTCACCAACAAAGTACACAGAAAGCACTCCCAAGAAAATTATCTTAGAATTTGTGGCCATCAATTCACACCTCCTTTTGGCTGAAGCAAATAATCAAAAGTAACTGAGGGTAGCAGTTCAGATACAGAAGTGTGTGTTATACACTTGGAGTCCCTGGGTGGTGTAAACAGTTAACACGTTCGTCTGCTAACCATAGACTGGAGGTTGGAATCCACCCAGAGGCATATCGGATAAAAGTCTTGCTGATCTACTTCTTAAAAATCAGCCATTGCAAACCCTATGGAGTACATTTCTACTCTGACACTCATGGGGTCACCATGAGCGGAGGTCAACTGTCTGACAACTGGGCAACTGGTTCTACATTTGGAATAAGAAGGGGAGCAGCCCTACAACTTTAGAAATGGCCTGTAACACTTGGTACAAGCTCGTCTTCATGACAGTTTTGCCTATCCTCTGGTGGTACACTGAACACTTCCATTCCATCACTCCTCTTCCTGAAGGCTTGGAGGGTGAGCCACACTGGTAGTACTGGTCCACTTCCTAGTGCTCCCTGTACTTCCTCAAGTACACAAAGGAGTGTAGGGAGTGTTGCTATGATTGGCATTTGGTTTGCTAGGCCTCAGCCCAGAAATAATCTGAGAAAGGTATTCTGTCAGCTCTCAGCATGGAAGAGACTCATCAGAGATCCACCAGGGAATGACAAGGAGCACTGAAGTACAAAATCAGGGTGACTGTCACATACTAGATTCGGCAACCATCCTGAAGCAGATTGTTTTCATTTTCAGAAAAAGGCAGTGGTAGGCCGTGGCCTCATGAATTCAGGTCTCATGAACTCCCCGGCTTCTTCTAACTCTAAGGTTTTCTACCTTCCCCTTGCCCTCACTGCTTGGTTTGTCTGGGTCTTTTACATCCTCCGGAGGATATCACCTGCCTTGTAGTGTCAGCAAGTTGGAGAGATGACCAAGTCATGTTTTTTTGGGTGCAAGGCGGTAAGATGGCCCACATGCGTCTGTGAAGGAGGGTAATCACAATGAAACTAAATACTCAAGTAGAAAACAGAGGCCGCCCACAGGAACGGCAATGTACCAACTGCTGCAATGTAGGTTAAGCACGGAGTTGCCGCTCAGGTCAGGCTCTGGCTTCCACAAGCTCGTGATTCAGTAATAACTGGAAGCACAATCGCTTTTTCACTCACTATTTTTTAACGGTTTATTCATAAAGCAATTTTTCACTTTTCACTTATTTTCAACCCCTTTCACATCTATCTATTTACAGTTTCTGTCTTGGCTTAACCTTTCCCTCTCTCTTCCTCCCTCTTTGTGTTTAATTTTTCTTTACTCCCTTTTTAAACCTTGAGCCGTTAAAACGGTATCTAGGCCTTGATTGCTTTGCTAACTGAAATGTGTCTTTCATGCTAACCGAAATGTTTCTTTCAACGTCTTCTTTGGTACTTATTTATTAACTCATTCTCTTCTTTAGCTACAGTATTTTGGTTCCCCTTTCCTTTTTGTGGAGCCCTGGTGGCGCAGTAGTTAAGAACTCAACTGCTAACCCAAAACTTGGCAGTTTGAATCCACCAGTCTCTCTTTGGAAACCCAATGGGGCAGTCCTACTCTGTCCTATAGGGTCTCCATGAGTCGGAATTGACAGCAATGGGTTTTGTTTTTTTTTTTTTTTCTGGTTTTCCTTTTTGTGGCAACAAGCTTAAATGTTTCCCAATCGTCTCACAAGTATGCCTTTGCTTAAAAAAAATAAAAGATCAAGAAGAGAAAACAAAAACCCACTAAACTAAACATTCTAGAATTCATGCTATTTTATTCCAGCAGAAGTTCAATTTAAGCACAACCCATTATTTCCATTAAAAGAATCCTGATTTCTTTCAGATGAGCGTATTAATTCCTGGAGAAAGTTCATGGTTCTCACAAATTAGCAGAACCTTTGCAGGCCCACTCTCTTTTGCCAAAAGAAGCCACAATAGTTGTTTCCATACAAGCCTGCCCCTCATTTCCATTTTCTCTGACATCTGCTCTCTAAATTACAAATATCTGCCTATAGCAACAGTCAGTGTTCCAAGGAAAACAAACAAAAAGGAAATAAAAGAAATATGGAATTTTAGCATATTAAGAGATGTGAGACTTCTGAAAGAGCTGGAAGACAACCCAGATACGACTCCTTTGCTTTACGAATCAGGAAACTGAGGTCCAGGGAGGTTCTAGGACTTTCTCAAGAGCACAGTTAACGAGGGGCTGCACCAGGACTACAACCAAACATCCAAACTCCTGGTTCACTACTCTTTCCATGAGAGCTGGATTCATGGTCTCAGTTCCCACCTGGGGTGTAGTTTTAAGCTCACTCCATTTAATATAGTTTTAAGTCACTCTATTAATGCTCCTCTGTTGGTCTCAAAATAAATTGCTGTCAGTTACTTATACTGAAACTGGGGAGGCAAGAAAGGGTTATCTGGGAGGGGACAAAGGTGTGTCTCACTTCCTTTGCCTGTGTAGATGGAAAGTACTACTCAAGGGAAGTAGTGTTGATGGGAGAGGAGAAGGTGGAGATGGTCCCTTCTCTTCTCGAGTAACAACTGTCCTGAAAGGCTACTACTAGCCTCATGGTTGCTTTACAGAGTGCCAGGTGCAACGCTGTTTGAGAGTGGTACCATGTATCATTTTCCATCCTCTTTCAGAATTCCTGGGAACTCAAATGTGTGATAGTTTTTCAAACATTTTACAAAATATACAGCACAGTTCATTTCATGGTATCATGGAAGTTCTTCGGAATTAGACAAGTTCTCCAGATATGTCTTTCATATGACTATAAAATACATATATATATGTATAGCATTCCATAGGAGGCCTCAGGAAGATAATCTAACCAGTTTCCATCAAGTCAGTTCCAACTCATGGCAACCCCATGTGTGTCAGAGTGAACTGCACTCTCCATTTGGTTTTTAATAACTGATTTTTCATAAGTAGGTCATCAGGACTTTCTTCTGAGGTGCCTCTGAGTAGACTGGCATCCTGGTGGAGAAGTGTTAAGAGCTTGGCTGCTAACCAAAAGGTCTGCAGTTCGAATCTACCAGCCACTCCTTGGAAACCTTATGGGGCAGTTCTACTCTGTCCTACGGGGTCGTGATGAGTCGGAATCGACTTGATGGCAATGGGTTTGGTTTTGGTTTTCTGGGTAGATTAAAGGAGCCCTGGTGGTGCAGTGGTTACTTGCTCTACTGCTAACCCAAAGGTTGGTGGTTCGAACCCAGCAGCTGCTCCACAGGAGAAAGATGTCGCCTTGGAAACCCTATGGGGCAGTTCTACTCTTTTCTGTAGGGTTGCTATGAGTCAGAATCAACTCGATGGCAATGAGTTTGGCTTTTTGGGTTGGTTGATTAGAACCACCAACCTTTCAGTTAGCAAGTGAGTGTGTTAACCATTTGCATTACCCGGAAAGATAAAGAAACTTAAATTTTCTACCAAAATCTTACATCTATCTTGTCCCCAGGTATGTGAAATCTTTTAATTACAGACCTAGGAGGGGCTCACCACAGCATCTTGTTCATCCTATGCTTTCAAACAAGCTGACTCCTCTCTAAGCCCTCCAAGGAAGGAGACTCTACTCCTTCCCATGGAAAGGAACTCATTGTGTTACAAACCCTAAGGGGAGACATTACTCTTTGTCGCTTCTGCTGTGGTTAGATTTCATTCCTCATTCGCAATGGAAAACAGCTGGCTACCATCATCTACAGGTAAATCCTTCAGATACTTAAAGATAAGGAGTATTGCCACAATTCCACTAGGAATTGTTAACACACTGAAAAATTTGTTACCAAAATTACCTTACCTGATACTTCCTCTTTCTTTCATGATAGGTTTAGAGGAAAGCACGAGATGATTACATTCATGTTCATGTTAAATAAAACCTACTTTAAATTGAGAGAGAAGGAAATTTGTACATGGCCAACTCTGGTTCACTACTTTTCAAACCTGGAAGGAAGACCAAACTAGGAGGGGGTTTGTTAGTTTATAGTATTCTGTGAACTGGGCAATGAAGAGTATTTGTGTAAGTTAAAAATAACTTCTTAGAATCTTGCTGGATTTTTGCCTAAATTACATGATTAAGACTCTATTGAAATTAAAATCACTTCTTATTTATTTAGCAAGCAGCTGTCAACAGCGCTTTGAGCAAAAGGACTTGTGGGCTCTGAGGACTTGAGGCTTGAAAATGAATGTGAAGGGAGGCTTATCCATGGGCCCTACAACTTTTCTTGCAGGGGCTGTATACCCAAAGTGGACTCCAGTGGAGGTAGCCAATGCTCAGAATGATCTGATTTCTTCTGGTCAGAAGCTAGTAATCAAATGGACGTATTATGAACAAACAACTCTACAGTCTCTTAAAGGAAACAGAAGCATCTTCTAGATTGGTTCAATAGACACACCAGCTTCTCTCCTAGTCATTTTTTGAGTTGTCACCCTCTGTGGTACTGCCTTCTCTTTTAGACTCATTATCCTAGAGGCCTGGTTTTACATTAAAACCCTCTACCGTGTGCCTCTAATTACTTTCATTCCTCTGTTCTGGCCTTTTCCCATTATCTCCTTTTAAAGATGCTATGGGAAGGAATCTCTCTCTCTCTCTCTCTCTCTCTCTCTCACACACACACACACACACACACACACACACACACACACAAAGGAATGAGCTCACTTATACCAATTTATGGATCCTAAATTGGTTTAGTTCCCCCAAGAAAAAAAATCTAGAAATGAGACTAGAAACTCCCATAGAACTGTATATGCTGGTATATTGCCCTACAGGAAATCAAATACATAATTTCGACACAGAGCATTTATTTTGTTGAAGAAGGACTCAGAAAAAGGTGACCTCTTCATCTTTCCTTACCTGACAAACAGCTGCACAAAACCTCAATTCAACAGTGTGGACTTTGGCCTGGTGGACTTGGGTGCTTAGTGAACATTATCTTTTCATGTAATGTTTCATTAAACGGCTAAGTCCACAAGTGTTCCCAAGATTTATAACTCTCAAGTTCGTTGCCAAGTAAAGAACTATGATTTATGGCAGTAACTGTTACTCTCTTGATCTTATTGGGCTTTGTTTTGAAAAATTATTACCACAATGGTTCTGTAGAATTTAGGAGCGCAACCAGCACCATTTGGCATGTTTATGACAATAGGGTTCTGGTTTTCTTAACTCCACAATTACGTGTCTTTGGCAGCATTTCAAATTCTTGGCACAGATGTTTAAGTGAATTTAAAGAAGAAACATTAAAAAAAACAATCAGGCAGCTTTGAGTATTCAATGTAAGAAGGAGCATTATTTTCTTAACATGAAGGTAGCATGGAACCATGAAGTTGGTAATGGATGGAACAGCAAGAAGGAACATCATTTGCAAAAGTTTACATCTTTTTTCATTGAAGGCACTGTCACTTTTCTAGAAAAAGCTCTTATTCATATCTATCAAATTAGACTCCAATTTATGTGTGCCTTTTTTTCTGTAGACAGGTTGGTTTCTAGAGCATCAATGGACAAGCAAGTAGGTTCATTCCCACCACATGCCTCTCGGGACCACGTGGCCATGCCACCATGATCCTTGAGTTTGACACTAATAATGCCCAGATTCTGGTAAAGGAGAAGCTTTCTAGAAATTTGTTTTAAATGCAGTGATAAATCTACTTCATGAGTTAAGATGTGATGGAAAAATATTATCATGGGCTGTAGGACAGGAAGACTATGCAGAAGCACAAAATTCCTTATTCCCTGTGGTGAGCTACTGAGCAAAATTGATGTCACCGATGGAGAAGTATTCCTTGATCCAGCTTCCAAAGGCTTCCCCCAAGACCCCTCTCCCATGAGAAGGCTGGGTCTCCACATACAGACATACTGGCCCAAGCCTAGGATGGCATTCCTGGAATGAATCCAAGTCTTCTTTACCTCCCTACCACTTCGTGCCTGTCAACATCAACAAAGTAAAACAAAGTCTAACAAAAGCAAACAAATCTTCCCCATTTATAGGCTACTGCTTAAAATATCTTAGAGAACCCTTTTGTAGCTCATAATTAAAGAAAAATCTTACACTGTTGACTGTTTTGAGAGACACAACAGAGCAATGGTATCACATCACTCACAAGTATAGCCCCTGATTTGGGGTGGGATGGGGGGGCGGTGGAGGTTGGGATCATTGCTGGTTACTGGAAACAGAAAGGGAAACAGGGTGGAAACAAATTGTATTGTGTCCGAATTTTGTTCTAGGACCACCCTTACAGTATGGGTAAGATGTCACTCACTGGCCCCTCACTCAAGACACTAGACAAGCATTGGTAAAGCATGAACATTTATATTTAATTTACATTTTGACAATTTGCACATAAATAACAATGTAAACCAGTACGTAAACATAAGATAGTTTGTTGTTCTAGCAAAGTAAAAAGCCAGTAACTTTGGTCAGTTTTAACTTTGAGTAGAGGAAAAAAACAAAACCACTGTTGCTTGCGGGGTCAACATTCACATGTAAGAGGCCTAAGAGGGAAAGTCAAGACATGAAACAAAGAGAAGCAGGACGTCTCAAGCACATCATTGTAAAAATCTTCAAATATGAGAAAGCACAAAAGGAAAAGAGAACAAATGAGTGGTTGAGAATAGAGAGTATTTGGTGTCGATGTCAGGGTAGCGATGCTTTGGTTTACTTACGATTAAGAACTACGCCTGTCAAACACTGATACGTAAGAATTTGTCAGTCTTGCTATTTAAAGGAACAGATCAGTAAGGCTCTTAGGTTTCCCCAGATTATCCTAAATTTGTTCTATTCTGCAGCTTGACATTGTCATCAACAAAACGCTGAATATATAAAATGGATTTATTAGTGATGTATCAGTATTTAGAGGGGAGAGGAAGAGAGAAATTATGGTGGCAAACAGAGTAAATAAAAGGATTTTTATTTCTGTGACTTGGGTGTGACCACATAATCACAATGTGGCAAAACAAAGATAAAGCTGTTTTAGATTGTCCTTTACTAGTAAAAAACTATTCGTTTATCTCTGTCTCCCTGGTTGTTATGCGGTCCCCACCTTTGCACCAATGTTGCGATCAAGGCCCAAGCACACCAATGTGATTTTGAGGTCATCGAGTGTTAAGCAAAGTCTCAGAAAAGGTCTTTTTTTTTTTGCCCTTAGGAAAAGTAGGTTCTTTTACATGGTTTGGCTCACAATTTAAGTGGTTATAAATATATATACACATGGTATAGTGGTATAAATAGATTTATAAATATACATCATTCTTTGCTACACCTTGAATGCCAACATGTAATCTTTGGGTTTAGCAGAATAAAAGATAAAATGACATACATTTTATCTTTTGGGAGTACACTGGGGTTTCTTCTCGAGTGTAGCAAGTCATTAGATAAGACACCATTTCCTGCACTACTGGACATACTCAATGAGGTAACTGTTGTTGAACAACTTTGCAATGCCCTTTCATCTTCAATTAAATTAACCATAAATGTAAAAACACAAATACTGAGGACAGTTTTACAGAAAAAAATAAAATTGATGTGTTGGGGATAGGAATGTTCATTACCCGCTTTTACCCTAAGACGAGAATACCCGTTTTTCTGTTTTTGTTTTTTTTTTTTAAGTGTGGCCTGAGCCTATCTACCTCAAACTCCTTCCATCTACCTCAAACTCCTTCCTGGTAGAGCACCATGTCTGTGCAATTTTGACATAAAATAACCAACAACAAAAACAACACCCAGACTCAAGCCCCCAAACCTCACACACACAAAACCACCTGTGCTTTGGGAAAGTTTCGCAGTGGTTTTAAACATGGCGTTGTGTCTTCTTCACATTTTTAGATAATACATTGGAATGCAAAAACCATGTGGCCACTCTGAATGGTCACGTGACTCTAGGGATGTGGGGAGACCCTGCTTTTTGGAGAGAGAGGCAGGTTGGCAAAGCCTTCCTGTCACCTTTCTGGGTAAAATTGTGACTAGGGGGGAAAAAAATCAGAATGATCTACAGAAACATACAAGATTTCTTTTCTTGTTTCTTCTACTCAAGTTATTATTGAGTAATGCTGCACACATACCCCCAAGTTATACAGTGCCATTCAAATAATATGATCCTTTGCATTAACACATTAACTGCCTACCTAACTTTGGCAATATCAAAACCTCATTTTCAAACATTGTAGAGGGAATGTTGACTGAAGTAATGTATTTGTTTGCTAAATCTTAGGTACTTAAAGCAGATGTGCAGAAATTATCTACAAAGAATGGCCACAAGACGAAAATATAACATTTATACTCAAATTCAAGGAATTCTTCCAGTCATTGTAAACTTTTTTAATTATTGCTTTCTGAACGATAAATTGCATAATAAATTATGAAGTATTATCATTGAAAAAATAATTATGGCTAGGCAATAGTCTTATTAATGGGAAGGCTATGCAAAATATCCACACACATACTCAAAATACACAAGTTCAAATATATTGATGTGGGTGTAAATAAGTATATATAATACATACACACATATATATATACATATATATACATATATATATATATATATATATATAGTCTTTGCCTCGTTTATGCCCTGAGAATTCAGTAACTTTGGAGTTCCTTCTTTAATTCCAGAGAGGTGAGGTTTCCCTCACATCTGCTGTCAGGAGAGCTTCGCAGAACTGGAAATATGTACAAGCAATTTGCTACAGGCACCCTGACTCGCCAAGTCATAAGTTAAAACAAAACACTTTTCACTTTCTGAAAATCTTAAGGATCCATTGGTTCAACTGTTTCTTGTTTGACCTTTACAGGTACCAGAGGTAGTGGGTGACTGTGAGGCAACTTCATGAGGGCCGGCTCTGATGATTCATAAAGGTTACACCCTGAGGAGAGGAGTCCATTCCCCATGTTTCTTTGCAAAGAAACTTTGAGGCCAGTGTCTTCCTCCTCTTTTCTGACCATGGCCAGAATTTCCTTCTCCACCACAGAGGTCACATCAATGTTGTCCTCCATGTCCTCAAGCCGGTCGGCATTGTCACTGATGTCAAACTTCTCAATCTCTTCGTTGATGCGAGTCAGGTCCTCCAAGGGCAGCCCGGTGGCTGGGGCCACAGGGCAGTTTCCCTTCAGGTGGACCTTGAGGCTGCAGAGGTGGATGTAGCTCTTGTGGCACTGGGCACACTTGTGGGGCCGCTCCCGGGTGTGTAGGCGCTTGTGGAGTTTCAGGTGCACAAACTGGGTGAACTTGGCAGGGCACACCTTGCACTGGTAAGGTTTCTCTCCCGAGTGGAGGCGCAGGTGGGTTTTGAGATTGCTGGTGCTGCTAAATCGTTTGTGGCAAACCTGCAGTGTGGGGAAGAGGGCAGACAAGGGAGACAGGAAGACCAGAAGATTAAAAGTTGCCAATGGGAGGGGCAAGCTTAAAAATCAACACCCAGCAACCTGGGCAGTGAGAAGCCTCCCTGTGGCACCTACGGTGTGGCATTAAGCAAACAGGGCGATGTAGGTAGGTATACTGCACATCAGGTGGTGTTTATTTCGCCTGCCATTTTCCACCCACTGGAAGCTGGCTGTGTCATCATCTCCGCTCGTCAGCAAAGACAGAGCTCTGGGAGGTCCACAGTGCCCTCAGCCCAGGGCAAGGCAGAATTCTCCGTGTTGGTTTACACTACGGGCTGCATGACATGGGAGGGCACCACCACAGATATATTCTACAAAAGTCCAAAGTTTCACCCAGAAAACACTGCCCACCTGGCATTCATGTGGCTTTTCTCCCGTGTGTACCAGGTAGTGTTTCTGCAGGTGGGCAAGCTGAGTAAAGCCCTTGTTGCAAGTCTGACACTTGAAAGGCCGTTCTCCACTGTGCACTCGGAGGTGGACCTGGGAAGAAAGTGCATGTGTTAGTTCTGCTCTAGAACCAGCTCTGAGACCTAATGTTTTCCGTCAAAGACTCAGGCATTCATGATGCAAACAACTTAAGAAAAGCATCAAGACAGTCTTAACCAAAACAAATGTAGTCCCATTTTCAGAGTGCTTTGTTTTGTTTGAGCAAAAGAAACAAAAATCACAGGCTAAAAAGTTTTTTGAAAAAACCACACCAGTTGCCATTGAGTTGATTCTGACTCATGGAGAACCCCATCTAGCAGGGACTTCAAACTGATCTTGTAGGCCAAACCCCACGTTTTTATTCAGAAGAAACTCAGGAGACAGGCAGTAACTTGTCCAAAGCTACCCAGCTAGAAGTGGCAAAAGTAGAACTCACATTCACTAGGTCTCATACTGCTGAAAATGCAATTTATGACTTGTGGAGAGTGAGCTAAATAGACATGAGAGTGCACACACACACACGCACAGATACTAGCAGACAGCTGACTGCTCTATCTCAAGGCTTACCTTCAGATTTGAGAGCTGGCCAAAAGTCTTGGCGCAAACGTTGCATTCATACTTAATCTTGCCATTCTGCTTCTTCAGTGGATAGGGAAGTGTCTTATAGCCAGTCATGTTTCTTTTGTTCTTAATGAGATTCATGGCTTCATCGCTGCTGGGGGCTGCCATGGCTGCTGAGGTAGCTTTGGGTTGTACCACGTGCTCTGACGTGGCGGCTGTGCCCGCTGTTGGAGACCCGCTCGTGGGGCTACATGCCTTGTCCTTCATGCTGGCGGCAGCCCCGGTGAGGGAAAAGGCACTGTGAGGCGCCGGGACAAGCACATCTCTGGGATGTTCTGGCTGAAGCAACCTCCGGGCTCCTTCCGAGGGCAGCGAGCTTGGGAGAGAAGCGGGGTTGAGTGTGGGGTGAGGCAGGTTGCCGCCACTCAGGAGGTTACTGTAGACAGGGTACAACCTCGGGAAGAGGCCAAAGTTGTTGATGCCGTTTACGTTACTCATAGCACTCAGGCCATTACAATTTATGCCATACGGGGGTAAAAGGAACTTGGGGTAGTGGGCACTGTAAGAGGGGATGAAAGCTGGTGGGAGGTGGGGGGGAGGTGCGTATCCAGGGTAAGAGCCCAAGCCTTCTGTGCCATAGGGTGCATTCAAGTAAGGGTACGAGTCCCGATGTTCTTGACAGCCAGGAGCCAGAGGTGACACGGTATTCCCCGGGCTGCTGTGAGGACTGGAACTTTTCAGGCTTTGGTCAGGGCTGCTTCTTGCTGAGGGACTTGGAGTTGTGGAGGACTGAATAGGGGAGTGAGTAATGTAAGTCGGTCTCTCCATCCTATAGGCTAGGGACGCTTTCAAAAAGTCTTCTGGTAGAGGGGCTCGGATTGGGTAAACAACTCGAGGATAGAAGGGCATTTCGGGGCTACCATCTTTCCTGAAGTCATCCATGTCCTTTTCTGAAGTGAGGGATGAAACGTTGGAATGGTACAAGTCCCTTCCTTTGGAGGAGCTGGAGTCCAATTTTAGGATTTCTTTCACACTGTACTCTCTCTTTGGGACATTTTTAGGGCAAAGTTCACTTTTCTCAGTGCTCGGTTGCTTTGGATTGTTCTGTGTTTGTGCTGAAACGAAGAAGAGAGGGTGATTACTCAAAGGGATATAGAGAACTGAAGTAAAATTGCCAGAGTTGCTCTCTCTTCTTGAGAAAACAAGAGCACCAACTGGCGACATGAGTTAGACACCTGCTCCCTCAACTCCCGCTCATTCTAGAGTCTGTGCCACTCACTACAAACTGCTGCTACCTTTCCCTCTCAGCAAAACAGAGATAATGGCAGTGTCTGTCAAAGGAAGAGCACCGTCTGGATCATTTTGTTTCCACTGGTAAAAACCTGATGATAGAAAAGTGCTGTTCAAGCTTGCACAGACAGCTTCCATTAAAATGGGGTGGAAAATACTGGGGCTGGGGCAAGGGGGTGTCAGAGGTTAATATAGAGTCATTCTGATGTTCACGGTTCACCTAAAGGAAATCAGCACACCCTGTGAGCTAGATGTGAGAGATTAAGAGTCATTTCAAGTAATAAGCAGTCATCAATTTTCACCTCGATTCTTGTTTAATACGAATTTGATAAAACCCTGTTCAAACTGCCTACGCCTAACAGGCAGATGAGCAACGCAGATACCACCCCTTACTCTCCATTTGCCGACAACCCAAGAATCTCTCCAAAGCTTGGTCCGGTAGAACCAGGCTCCCAGCAAGGCTGTCCCCTGGAATCACAAGGCGTGACACAGTCACCTCTGCCAAACCACAACAGGCACTTCCCCGACGAGTTCAATTACTTACAGCACACCAAAGAAAACAGAAGCAGTTAAGATGAAAGCATTTACTCCAAAAGAAGGTATACGATTATTTGGTAAATATACTGCTCAGTAACAGTAGCAATGAGGAGGAACAGTCCCAGACTACCCATGCCACCGCCAGCTCTGTCCCCGTAAACACACTGAGCAAATCCTTAACTTCTGTGAATGAAGATGCCTTCAGGAAAATACCAGTCAGAGCAGGGAAAAACCAAAAACTCCCTGCTCAGCATTCCCTGGAAATCAAAAGTAAAACATATGATGCTTAGTTTGAGCTCTGGTTATTGGAGGGCCACCAGTCAAACCAGAAAGCTGGTGTATGTGGATGCCTTGAGAGGCAGCAGTGCTCTTGGCCTCAGTGTTAGCAGAGGACAGGTTCCGGGCATAGTGCTGAAGCTTTTGTCAAGTGTCATCCATCGTCTTAAAATGTCCCTGCTTGCTTTAACTGAGAAAGAACTCCAGGCTTGATATCTGATAGGTCTAGAAATTAACTATGTGGAACTCCAGATTCTGAACTCTCCAAATCCATTCTCTTGGCTGACAGGCTCGAGGGATTCGATTCCAGTTTGAGAGCTCCTCAGAGAATGTTATCTCCTGCTAGCTGTTATCAGTTACTCCTTGGCAAGCCAGCAGCCCCAGAATAAACAGGGAGAACGACACTATCAGGCAAGATGCTGGGGTGGGGGGGTGGGGGGGAGCGATGGAAAGATTGTTGACGGAGAGAGATTTCTGAAGCCACTAAAGCAAAATAAATATCACCTTATCAGGCCAATATCAGTCTTTCAGTGAAGCCCAGCAGGCAGGAAGTTCAAATTGTCACTTTTGTTTTTTAAAGCTAAAATGGTAAAGGAAGAGAGAGACAACTAAGCTGGAAAACTGATAGGCGAGGCATCTCACAGCCACAGGAAGAATTTTACGAAGGTGAAAAAGAGTGATTTGGAGGTATCCTCCACATAAGCCCAAACTAAGGGGGAAAAAAAAAAAAGCCACCTTAATAACATGAAATACAGAAATTTTACTCATAATTTGCTGCCATTTTTAGACAGCAAATTACATTTATTAAGTCTCATAATTTTTTTCCCAGTGGCTTCGATACTCCCTTCATTCTAAAATTCAACATAATAAAGCCTCAAGCATAAAAATTTAAGCCCATACCCAGCACTGTACCTCATATTCAGGAAGGTGGTCTTATTAAGCACATTAATCAAGTTAGATTACAGAACTGAAACAAAACTAACGATAGGGCCAGCAAACAAAAAAGTTGGGATTTATAATTTTCTGTGCAAAAATATTTAGAAAAGAACCTGTCACATAGCAAATCCACAATAAATGTTTGCCATTTCTTATGACTTCAGAAAGAGAAACAGATTGATATCTTATTCTAAAACAATATCCAGAGGGGAATGTTACCCTCTCTGAGATCTCTACAGGTGGTACGCAGGGAGTCTATATGAAGGTACATTTTCAAAAATCATCCCTCAAACAGCAGCTGAGTAATCAGTGGAGCGGGTGTCATTTCTGACTCTCCCACTCAGCAGCAGCTTGAGTTAACATGAAAAAAGAAAATCAAGATCTGTTTTTGTTCTTAAATCTTAAATGGCTGTAGGCGGACGGAGTCATTTCAAGAGTGAACTGCTTCTGAAGGCTTTGAATGGCTTAATTATGCCGACTCACATTTTCGATCTATAATAAGAACCCCCAAGACTACAAGAAAGAACCTAGAAGTTCTGCAGTAGGCAAAACAAAGCCTGTTTTCAACTGAAACTGAGAAAGCAGATTAACATTTAGAAGTCTATAATTTGGTCAACTGTTTTCTAGATGGGCTAGATAGATAGATAGAAAAATAATTGGGAGGAGTAGGGATTTAATTTAATAGTTCTTGCTCCCTTTTTTTTTCTTTCAATTTGTTTTGTTCTTTAAATCTGCCATTCAGAATTGGTGATCTCTGGTAGTTACTCTTCCTTATCTTAGTTTACTTCAAATCCCTTTTCCTCAAAACTTAAAAGCAGTTGAGCCAACACTGCCATCCAAGCCCTCATGGAGATTCTGGCTCTGAACTCCATTATGCTTTAAGCATGGAAACCCAACACAACTCATTTAGAGACACAATCTACCTATTAGACCTGATGAAATAGTGGAAATTTTCCTGATCAGAGTCTCAATCATCAGTTGCCACACCTAAGACAACTGGTTTCTCAACTGGCAGCAGGAGTCTTGTCTGAATGTGACTGGCTATTGTTAACTCTGTTCTTCACTAGGACTACTGGAGGAGTAAAGGGTTAGGGAAAATGTTCAGCCATCATTTTATAGCAATTAAAGAAAAGATTCTGCATAAAAGAAACGGGATATATGAGGAAACAAACGTGTCATTTCATAGTATAGATGAAAGTTGTTTCTCAACACAAAGAATACGCATTTGAAACTTAAAATACTGTGCAAAGCCTTTCATCGGAGAATAAAAATGCAAGGACTTTAAAATATTTTGTGATTGACAGAGGGTGGGGGAAGTACGTGACAAAGCTTCATCATGCTTGGTGCAAAGTCACTGGGCTGGGTCACCTCAAATAGAGTTACTGTTTTAAAAGAAAAAAAAAAAATTAAAGACTTTCTCTGACTCCATGAATGATTAAGCTCAAGGAATGTAAGGAGACCCTCCAGAGGAAGTGGCTTGCTATGCTAAGAAGGTTAGGAGGAATCAGCAGATCTTCCTGTGAGATGCCCTGCTGGAATATAAATTCCATGAAAATGTGACTGTGTGTCTATGTCTTTCATCACCAAGTCTTAGTACTAGGGAGCCCTGGCCGCACAGCGGTTAAGAGCTCGGCTGCTAACCAAAAGGTCGGCAGTTCGAATCTACCAGCCGCTCTTTGGAAACCCTATGAGGCAGTTCTACTCTGTTCTATAGGGTCACTATGAGTCAGAACTCACTTGACAGCAATGGGTTTGGTTTGTTTTTTCTTAGCACTGGGCCTGGCACGTACAGATGGCCAAAATATCTGAAAGGCTCCTGGGGTGCTCCACATGAGAGATATGACAGAGAGAATCAATCACCAGAGCGCTGAAGAGAGATGAAAGAAAGAACTACCACCTTTGGTCAGAACTTGATTATACCCATTATGCTCATTTTGGAAGCCAGCTTGTTTCTAAGCGCTCTAAGATCCTTTCCTGAAGCTCAAGGGTGCCCTGTGTGTGTGCATGTGTGTGTTACCTTACAGGACCATGAACACAAAAACTCACAGAACCAAACGGTGGAATGCTTAAAAGGCAACCCTGTGGGGGAGGTGCTCATGCTTTTATAGTCCCAGATTTTCAGAAAACTGCAAATACACAATTGCCGAGAGATCAAGTAAGTCTGACAGTGCAGATGAACACCAAATAGCTGTAGAGGTGGATTATATGCAACTAGGATAAGTAATCGGTTTTTTAATTGGTCCTAAAGTCTAAGTCAAAATTCCAATTTATATTAAAACTGATATTTATTCCAAATGTCTCAAGGGTAAAAATGTGAACTAAAACAATTTAACCTTCAGATAAAGCAAATTAGACAGCATACTGGTGAATGCAGATAAACAGTATATGGGAATTCTTTGTACTATTCTTGTACAAGGAATAGTACTTTTCTTTAAGTTTGAAGTTACAGCAAGACAAAAAGTTACCAAAAAATCTGCATTCAGTTTTAATTTTTAAACCAAAAAAGAACTAATTTTTTAAAAACTGCTATATAACCAAGAATATACAACCAAGGTAACAACAGAGGTTAGGATTTTATGGGAATTCCTAAATCATTCATAGAGTACTTGAGAATGACTAAAATGAACCAGACATTTGCAAAGAGAGGTCATGACAGTAATTTTCACCAAATAAGAAAGTAAAAGCTATGGAACTGAGAATTTATGAAGATAAAGTGATTGGCAGCTACTGTAATACTGATTAAGAGATCAGATAATTAGGTTTTTACCATAAGGAAGGAAATGAAGATATGAAATCTTTAAGGTTATCCATTTAGAATAATATTTGAGAAATCATGACTGAGACTTTTTCTAGGAACAATCTTACAGTGTTCCACATCAGAGTATAACTTGATAACCAAACGCACATCTCCACATTATTTTAATGCATGTTTTAAGCCCAACAAATTACCACAAATAAGGGGCTATTATCTGCATACTCAGCATGTCAGAACCAATCCTTATGTATTTCCCACCCTTCCACATTAGAATTAGACATTTATTTCTTTCTGTAACTTTCTGAATTAAACACTCAAAGCAGCTCTTAATTTCTTTTCTAATGATCAAGTTTCATAATAGGGAATAGGAACTGAAAAAAAAAACAAAGATTTCCTCTTCCTAGTCACTAGTTTAAGCCACCTACTGTAGCCCAAGAGATGATGAAGCTGTATAATTAAACAACATGTTATTAGCTCATATGGACAGAACTAACATTACTGGCATTTTTTAATTTTTTTGTTCTGTAATCCACTTACTGAGATTCATCATTGTCAGCTCTCCGGGATAAGGGTAGTGAAGCCTTTCTGCAAAGTCCCGACAATACCACACAAGAAGTTCCTGGTTGGCAGGGATGGGCTTAATGGTGTAGAAGTAGATGTTCATCCCGTTCTGACACGCAGCCAGGTTTTGCTCCCGGGCAGAATGCGCAGGATTCACATAGCGCATCCAGTTGCTTTTCTCCTCATTAAAGCCATCGATGAAGTGGTGAAGCTCCCCCCTGGAATAGATCTGTCCAAAAGAGAAGACAGACATGTAAAAGGAAGTCAGCCCCAAAGCAGTGGAAAGCTTCCCCCAGCACCTCTAAGAATAAACACAGCAAGTACCATGTGTGATTTCTGGTCCCCTATTGCCTAGTTAGAAAAATAATCAAATCCATTTAGCCAGCATAGTCTTGAATCAGCAGAAATAAGGGTGGTTACAGTTAAGGCACACTTTGTCAGTTACCTTTTCCATTTCAGTTTTATCGTCTTTTCACGTTCGGGAAAAATAGCAGAAGAATGAAACACAAAATTTCATTTAAGGAGCTGCCTCTGGCTGATTAAACCACCAGAGAGTATTATTTTGCTACAGCGGTGAATGGCAAATGGGCGATGCTACTAACTTCAGTTCCGACTATGCTGATTTTTAATGCTTTGAGTCACCTGGGTAAGACTAAGACGACTGACTGCGTCAAACTGAGTCTCTCAGTTTTTCTATGGCCTCTGTACTTGCCGTTTCCTACACCCCCGCCCAAGGCTTAAACTATGCAAACATCCTCCACCCCCAACCCTCCAAGTCCTAAAGTAACACTTGTTTATATGAATACTTGGAACCTTGCCTTTTTTGTGGAAACACTGGGTGGGGCAAAGGTGAACTTCACCTGCCGTAACAAAGTGAACACCGGGACAGAAGCCAGAATTCGACAGTCTACTGAGAAGTCACTTTTCCTCTTGATAAACATGTTCAGCCCTGCACTTTTCTTTCAAGCCAAAGGGGAGAAGGAACCCCCTTATCTCTGAGGAGGTTGGCTAAAACACACACAGAGCCATAGGTGTGTGTTTTTGGAAAAACAACAAGAAAGTATGTTGTTCTTTGAAGGCAAGGAATAATGAAAAATTCAGAGTTTGCCCTAAAGACACTGGGTGAAAAGGCCAAGGTAAGAAGAGGACAAATTAAAATATACACTCTTACCGAATCTACTTTTAGACACTCCTTATCCTTCTCCACAGAAAGTTTCTCTCTCTCTCTCTCTTTTTAAGAGGTATCGCCTTTTCTTTAGACTTATGAGATTTTCTTATACAATCAATACCCAGTCATCTTCGACTTGAAGTCTCCAAGTAGTAGGATACTGTTTGTAGCAGAAATTTTGCTCTAACAGGACAGCAGGTTTTTGCTTTGTTCTTACTCACACACCATCTATGTTGGTCTATAACTTGTTTCTATGTTTCACTGAAACGTTATCAAAAATAAAAAGGAACTCTGTCCCTTTAACACAGGCGGTAAACACCAGAATCACTTTCTTTTAAGAGTAACTTCCTGTAAATTGTGAAGGGGGAAATACATGTGGCTTCATCAAAGCAGCTTGTGAGAGCTTTTGCGGTGTGTTTTGTTAAGAGAAAATGGAACAAGGCTGGGTGAATTCTGCTATCAAGAGGGGTTTTCAAGTTTGTTTACTCTGATGTGCAAACTTCCAGGAACATGGGGTTCCATCGCTCTTGCACTCTTCGCTGGGGCGGAAGCTGCTTTCTAAAGCTACGGGTTTGCTGCTTCCAGTCAGCCTTCCACAGATTACAATTTACTGTATCCTCATTTAAAACCAGAAACGTCGATGCCATGAAGCTACACGTATGCACGCCCACAAGAAAATAAAATAATGCAAAAGTAAAATGAACGCTGTTCCCTATCACCTCACTACATTTCCATATATTATCTAGAAGATTAAAAATGTGCTGACTCATAGTACAGTTACAAGAAAGTGTCCCTGGTTTCTCAACTTGAACATCCCTTCTCTCTCCTTTGACTGTGTAATTTGCATGAAACTTTTTCTTTCCACACAACAGATGTTCATATTCCTGCCAGCAAAATCAGGATGCTTTTTAACAACATGTGGGATGATATCTCCTACAATATTTCTTGCATGTGAAAGGCTGATTCAAATAAACCCTCCTAAGGAAATTCTTTCAGTTCCTTATCCTGAATCTTTATAATGAACGAGGGAACTGTGACAGTAATGGAAGGGTCTTATGTGTTTTTTGCCTTTTTTCAAAAAAATCCAAAAAACCAAACCCGTTGCCATCAAGTTGATTCCGACTCATAGCGACCCTATAAGACACAGCAGAACTGCCCCATAGGGTTTCCAAGGAGCTGCTGGTAGATTTGAACTGCCGACCTTTTGGTTAGCAGCTGTAGCTCCTTAACCACTGTGCCACCAGGGTTTCCTTTTTCAAAATGACCATGAATTAAAGAGACTTAGGATGTCTTTAATTTAGACCTTTGACTCCAAGAATTTACACCTCCCTGGTGGCACAGTGGTTAAGAGCTTGGCTGCTAACCAAAACATCGGCAGTTCAAATCCACCAGCCCCTCCTTGGAAATCCCATGGGGTAGTTCTACTCTGTCCTGTAGGGTCACTATGACTCGGAATAGATGGCAACGGGTTTTTTCTTTTTTAATTTTTTTTAATGGCTGACTTCTGAGAATTTATTGGCAATAAAGGCAAAAATGCAGTCACTGACATTTTCCCCATTAAAAATCATGTAAATATATTTTAAGCATGAGTAATTATTAAATAGAACTTGTGAGCACTCAATTTTTAGTGAATATGTAATGGCTGTCTTTTGCTTGAAAAACAGTAAAATAAATTTCTAAAAACACAAAACTTTCTGGATTAAAAAAAAAACAACAACTTGTTTCTTAGGAAGAGCTTCTGAGTGATTCCCCAACAGAAGTCTTTTATAATGACGATGCGACAAAAGACACGTGTTCTAGGCAAAAATACTGGCCAAGGTAAATATCATCTAATTCTTGTTGTTATCATGCAGACATTTCTTAAAAGAATTTAAATAACCGTTCCCCATTATTCATGTACATTTTCTGTAAGTATGTATAAAAGTAACTTTTGTTTTTAAATTTAGTAAGCATATCTTTATTTTCTACATGAAGAAAGGGAACATCTTGGAAAGATATGCTGGGAAGGGAGAAAACAGCCTGACTTCTCTTTGTTCACTCCTAATCCAAGGTCTTTTTTTCCACGGATTTCATCTCATTCGTTCACCTCTGGAGTCCTTTCTAACCCTGATATTCCAAAGGAAATTGTATTGGCCAGGTCTGTTAACTGGATGTTACAGGAAAACTTATCATCTCACATGTTTGTAAGCATTTTCCTTGTGCTATAGAGTAATCTACATACTGTCAAATCCAATAGTTTGCCAGTACAGACTCATTTCTATAGGACTAGTCCTGTGGTCCTTTTTCCATTTCCTAAGCTCTATCTTCCCTAAGCCCCATTTTCTACTCATCCTTTCTTAATGGCATTTATTTTCAAGACAATTCATTTATGATAACTCTTGCATTCAATTAAAGTTAACTCAGCAAGAAATCAAGAAGGGGTGAGATCTAAGGCTGGGTGACTCATTACTACTTCCTTGCAGAGAAATGCAAATGAACCTACCCTTGAAGCCAGCAGCAAACTGTTTCCTTTCATCACAAAGCTCTAATGAGTTGCAAAAATTAAGATTCACATAGAGTCCATATCTGCATCATTAACCACTGATATGCTATGTTTCCAGAGCCACAAATTTAACCAATTCTTGGCTCAGAATTCCCTGAATACTTGTGGGTGAGCCCCAGCATTTCTCGGGATAGGTTGAAGAAGGAACTGACCCAGCTCTTTTAGCTCCATTTTTCCCCTAATACTTAATGAATCTGGAAAAATTTTCCGTACTTACCCGCCAGAAATATTTCCTGTTTGCGTTCTTGGGAACAGTATCACTGGTGTAGATTTCACCTATTAGTGGTCCAAAACGTGTTCCCTTTGGTATGTATTCTTTACTCACCACTCCAATAACCTAAAGAGGGTAACACATATGCAGTTACTTTAACTGTAAAATGTTAACCAATCTTTTTTATTTCAACCAATTGAATTGTTAAGTGGTAATACTATGAGTCAGAATCGACTTGACAGCAACAGGCTTGGGGTTTTTTTTTTGGTTAATACAACCAAACAAGCACAAAATTACGATACAGACAGCAGACATTAATGGGGCCTACCTAATTAATAACAGCTTCACCTTAAAGGGAGACCCTCTTTTAAACTCGAGATCATAAGCAAATACTCAACCAAGCATTCAAATAGTCTAGAGAACTCTTCTCCAGTACCTAAGGGGCTTGTATTTTTACTTAAAAAAAAATTATTTTTTGTTTTCTTTTTAAACACTAGAAGAACAGAGCAGATAACCACTGTTTTAGAATGAGAATCAGATACTGCAGGATGAATTAGATGATCAAGAGTAGACCATTTCAGGCTGCTCCTAGTTTCCCATTTCTCCTTCTCCCTCAAACCATAAACACTGTGTGCTTGAGGGAAATAAAATAGTTTTAACCTCAGAAACCAAAATAATGTTCTTTGGTTTTTCCACAAGGCCTAAGGAACCAGAAACCAAACACATTGTTTTTTTCTTTTTTTTTTCATTCATAATGAGGTTTTTTTCATAGTTCTCTTTAATAGAAGAAAGATCTTCCAAGTAACTTTGTTCTTCTCTAGTATCTTCTACTCAGCAGTGGTCAAAAGCCCTCCTTTGAAATAGAATTTATACTGAGGAGTGTTGTAGGTTCTAAGAGCTGTGGGTTCTAAGATCTGAGGAAATGACCTTCTCAGACTGTATGTATCACACATTTGACTTTGTAGCGCCTTGCTAAAGAAACACGTTAACTATGCCAGTTCCTCCTTGATCGTAAATTTCTTTTGGGGGGCGGGGGGGGGGGTTAAAAATCACCAACCACAAATCAGGAAGCAATTCATCACTACTCAAAAGAACTCCTCTGTGAAGCAGTTCTTTACAACATTTTGCAGTTACAGTTTTGTTTTGGTTTATTCACTCACTTTTCCATTTTTATTTTCTTCTCATTCAAAAATCAGCCTACCAATTACTTACTGAATAACTTACTAACATGAACTGGGGGTGGAGGGGAGATAATAATTTTTTTCCAGCTTTTCATTATTCCTGCTGGTTTCTATGTATTTCTTCCCGAGACGGTAGATCCAAATATATGAATCAATACATTTTCACAAATTGCTCATAGAGAAATGTTAAGATTTTAGTTATTAAATACACTGATATCTCATTAACTCTCACTAAGAATTTAAATCTCTGCTTAAATTATTATGGAATAAGCACACCTACATGGCTGTGATAGACCAGTCTTTTTCATGTAAATTTCTTATCAAAGTTTTTTTTTTTAGTTAACAATTTAGTATTCAATACAGTATACAAGTCAACGGAGCATACCCAGACTGGAAAGAGAAAAAAAAGAAAAAATTTCCTACACCTAACACAAGTTGAAACAAGGTTGGTGGGCTAGAGTGTTATTTTTGGTCCTTTATAAATTTCTGGCAGAGAGCTGAAAAAAGCAGATGTTCATTTCATCCTCCTCCTCTGCCTTCATTTACATCTATCTGCCCTTTCAATAATAGTCCGTCATCATTGGTATTTGTTGGCAGTATAACTATTGGGAAGGGGAGTTTTTCAGAGCAGTTTTGAGATAAAAATCTATATTTAAAGCTTATGCAGACTTACTTATTCAAAGGCTCAGTGTTTAGATATATTATTATTGAACCTAATTAATTTCGACAATTCATGGAATTGACTTCTATGACATGCAAATTATTTGGCATTCATATTTGAGTGAGTATTCTATAACATTAAAATGACAAAAGGAAAAACAAATAATGCCATTTGTTGGTCAGCCAATAATTAGCAGTTGATATTTTCAACATATCCACTTCGAAGCATTAATTTTAAGAAAGGTACTCAACTGGTTCATCAACTTTGTTTTAAATTATAGTCTCCTGCAGACAGTGTCTTGGGAGTCAGAGCTTGATTACCAACAAGTAGCATTACATTGAGGTCAGGGGTTTTCTTCCGAAGTGCTTTTTTTTTTTTTTTTTTTTTTTTTACCAGAACGGGCCTCTTGGTTTTTAGCTATCAATCTTACACTAAGAAAACACAACATTTTCTCGTGGCCAAAAAGAAGTCAAATAGGATCTTGATCCAACAAAGGAATTTGGGAGGACATGGTCACCCTACAAATATTTGAGCACAACTATGGGCAAGTCACTGGGGACGATATAAAGCTGTACTGGAAGTAGTTCTTGCCATCTACAACTTTACAAATCCAATGCAGCAGTCAAGACGTGAGTACAATAAAAAAAGGAGGGTCTGTGGTAAAAGAAAGGTCTATGAAAATGCTAGAATCCCAAACAAATAAAAGAGCCTCAACATTAGATTCTCTTCGGGAGTGGGACAGAACCCTAATATTTATATTTCTGTTATATGCAGAGCTATACGGTGTAAGATAAGCCCACACATATAAACATAAACACAAAATCATCAAATTTTGAGGTTGGAGGGAATCTTGTGCCTTATAATGCTATCTATATCCATTCCTAGCCCAGCACTCTTAATACACAATAAAATCCTTCATCTCAAATCCAAGTCTGAGGCATTATTCAAAGAGGACACAAAAACCATAAATCTAAGATTATGATGCTTGTCACAGGTTAAATTTGGTAGGGAGATAGGAACCCGGGCTGTTTTTAATGGGAAGAGAAAGACCAAGTCAGAGCTCTTCTCTGGGCCTGGAAAGATCTAGATGGGTTTCTATCTTGGCCAACCCTATCTGCTGCGTAACCCATTGCTGACAACACTCTATTATTGGAGCAAGCTAATGTTACAAAGGAACCTGGTGTGTGCCTTGCATTTCACAGTGCTAAAAAAGACTGTGTTCACCTAACTTAAGAAGGAAACTTTGGTGGAACTGACCAGGGTCCTAAAGAATCACGGCTGGGGACAGGCTGCTGTGTGCCTTCTATAAACAGTTTGAGGACGCTGGGCTTCAACATTTCCTTGTTTCACTTGCCCCCACAGAAGCCCTTCCGCCATGCTTTATGTGCAGAGCCGAACCCTCTGCCACTTGGACAGATCTGTCTCTGTCAATGGCCTCGGTTACAGAGACACCCAAACATCTGTGGCTTCCAAACAAAAAACAGGGCTTACTGGGCTCGTTTTCATTTTTACAAAATGAAGTAGATTTTACAGCTTAGGACGCATTAAGTGGGGTGCTGAATGAAAGTCCCGTAGCAAGGAGAATTTTTTGTTGCTAAAGCAAATTCTTCCTTTGGGAAGTATGCAAACAAACAACCCACAGCCGTGGGTTTTAAGCACAAACATTATCCAGGTCTAATGTGGTATGAGCATCCTCACCCCAAATTACATTAAGATCATTTTAATTACTAGCTCTCTCTCTCCTTCCCCTAATCCCACCCTGTAAAAGTGACTCATTCGATTAAAATTCTATTTTGAATATAAGGATATTTGCATTGAGATGACTAGTACTCTGTAGTGGACCAAGGCTTTCAGCCTGCAATTCATCCCATTTTTTTTTTAAAGGGGTGGAGTGAACAGAGATGTTTTTGGAAGGTTTCCTCCTTAATTATTTTTATATTAAAGGAAACGTAGTAATGCTGCAGTATATCGTCTAGCAAATAAAAGGTAGTATGAAGAAGAGAGAATTGCATGTTATGGCAAGATACTTTTTTTACAGATGGCTTGAGTTAATAATGGACCTCATTCAAAATGGACATTGAGTCCCCATGATCAGTCTGATGTTTATCACCACCCGACACTGGGAGGTCAGACTCAGAGCCACAGCGCCTCTTGAATACAAGTGACCTCAGCTGAGGGCAGAAACTTGTACAGGCTCCCGCTTCTAAAATATAAACGTCTAAACTGATTTTTCTGCATTCAAGTGTTCATAGAAGATTATTTCAGGAGGACAAGGGGAAAAACCCCATAAAAGAATAACCCATCAGTTTGAAAAAGTTTTGAATAGTATGTCTATCTTTGGTTTGGGTTCTGGAAATAGGAAGTAAGAACAGCTTCATTAAATGTGCAAAATGATTCTAAACCAAATCTAAAAATGAGGGTGAAGATCAGAAATATAGTTTGTATGTTTTGCTTTTAAACCAAAAAAAAAAAAAAAAAAAAAAAGGTGCTGACACATAGCACAAATTCATAATGAAAAATGATCTTGTTAAAAAAAAAATCCCCAGTATGTCAGCAGAACAGTACATAATGTAACATCTCCTGCTATTTTAGGGAGGGCAAGATAAATCAGTCAGATAAAAACTACATGTAAAAAGGCTTTTTTTCCTATTTCCACGGCTCGTGGGACTTAAAGGGCTAACTGAATAATGATAATGTAAACATTTCATCAACTCTAAAAGTTTCTGTTCTGGAACTAGTTTGCAGCTGTCATACCCTAAGTAGTTCAACCTCACCCTCTCTTTCAACCACTTAAAAAGGGAGCTGTCCTTTCCCAAAGTTCAAAAAGGAAGGAGGGAGGAACAGAAAAACAGGTACAAATTCCAGAGTAATAAGCTTAAAACAGTATTGCAAATAAGTTTGTTTCCTGGTTGCTTTTATGATTAGGGACTGAAAATATACTGTCTTATTCAAATGATTCAGTTAAAGAAAATAGGGGAAAATAGAGTAAGAGACTCCTGAACTCCTAGGTTAGTTTTGAAGGACCCCCCTTTAGGAACATGGGCACTGAATGTTTTTTGGTTGCTTAACATACTGAAATAGAGAGTTACAAGTTCAGAGAAAAATACAAATAAGCTTAATAAAGTATCGCTCTGAAATATGTTAAGACGATAAATAAAACCACAGTGACACCCAGAGGGGCCAGTGTAGCATAATCAAAAAGCACTGGCTGAGGAAGTCAGAACTTTGCTCCCAGTCCCGACTCTGGCTCTAACCATATGCCTTGAACTAAATGATCTAAGAACATTCCTTGACTTAGCTATAATTCTAAGTAGAATAATGGAAACTGAAAAACTCTTAAGCTCAGAGCTAAACTGAGGACAACGACAGTACAGAATTAAAAGGCAAAGATGATCCACAGAATAGAGATCTTTATTTCAGTCCCAGTGGTCTGGACAGTGCAGGACAATACAAATTAACCCTGGGAACAAACCAATATTTGGTCAAATTTGATATGGGGAAAAAACAAACTCCACCTTTTAAAGCCATAGCCAAACCTTATATACCCAAAAAACAAATCCAACACTGATTCCACGGGCCACATATTATGAGACTTTCTATTGAGAACAGAGTGACTTTCAGTAAGAGGTATAACTAAGGCCAACCTCTGGGGTTAAATTTTTGGTAACGTTAATGTATGACTACAGTTTAAATTTTGCCCTTTATAAAATCTACCTCTACTTTCCCAGCAGCAAAAAAAAAAAAAAAAGGTTGAGCTTTAATGAAACTCAACGCAGAGTGGCTCTATTTAATTTTAGACTGCTGTGTCTCCCCCTCACCAAAAACACTGAACTCAGACACAAACAGGAAAGATACAAAGCTTTTCCCAAACAGGTTCTCAACTCCTTCATATACTGTTCCTTAGGGAAAGGGGAAGTGATTTGAGGTAGTTGTAATAAATAGTCCCAGTAGCAAACTCTGGATTCCTGCAGCCAAGGGTCCCCTTTTCACTACTTTCTGAAGGCAGTAATATAATTGACAGTGATCTGTGGTGGTGGTGCGAAGTCAGTAGAGGGGTCGATTGGTGCAAACTGGTGAGAGCAACTGCAGTAGCCGAATTCTCAAAACAAGAAGTGGTTCTGCAAGCTATTTCACAGCTAAATATCACGCCTAGCTATAATTGTTATATAAAAGGATAAACAAAAATCAGTTGCTCATTCCAAGCTCGGATTTTTCAGCCTCTTCTGAAACAACAAAGAGTGTACCCGCTTCAGAGTCCAATAAGGAATCGGACTGCCAGCCCAGCCAGAGCCAAGGAGATGCCACAGATAAACAGTGGTTAGCTCTTAAGTCATCCTAAGAGAGGACACTTTTACATGAACCTCTTCTCGGTTTATACCATCACTCTGGTTCATAAACACATCAAGGTTTTGAGAATAATTTTAGAAACCCAGCTAATAAAGCCGGCTCGTTAAAAGAATAAAGCCATCTAATGACCAAAGGGAGACAAAAGAAATATTAAAAACTCTTTCTCTAAGAAAAAGTTTTCGCCCTGAAAAGCTACTGAACAAGAGAGGTACTCAGGGCAGTGGGTCCAGAGCCGCTAGCTGCTTTCTCTGAGCTCACTGACTATTCACCCACCCCATGCTGCAAAGTCGGGTGTCAAATTGCCAAAAGACTTAACTGTTTACTAATTAGTATGGAAGAGTTGCAGGCTGGCAGAAGCGAGACGGAATTAGCTTAGGGAAAAAGAAAGCAATGAGAGAAGTGAATTGAATGATCGATTATTTACTGATACTTAGAGATTCTCACAGATAGATGTCACGGGTAAGTAGGGAGATTTGGCGTCAGGTGCCAATCTTCTCTGGCAAAAAATCAGAGGCTTACCTCTTTGCTGCTGGTGGCATATTTGAAAAGCAGATTCCTAGGCAAGGATGCCTCTGCCTGAACTGAAGTTCCTCCGTCGATGCCAGAATCCCAGGGGTGGTCGTTCACAATGTATGTACACTTCTCTTCAAACTCGGCCTCTGTCCACAGAGTCATATCTGCGTCCTCCATGTCCATTTTCATGGTCCCCTCTGCCAACCCTTGAATCCTCACAGCGTTGGAGCTACACTTCGGGGCAGCCTGGAAGAGAAGGAAAGGCCTTTAATCCCCATTGTCCTGCTGTTTCTGTGGCTCCCTCTGAAAGGCTATGACTAATACAGTAGTCTGAACACTTTAAAAGCAGATGCAGAGTGCTTGGTAGAGTTGAGTAAGAGCCAAAAAGCCGTATGAAGTCGACTGCCTTGAAGAGGCAAAGTTTTTAAATGCTACTCTTTAGTTAAAAAAAAAAAAAGTGGCAACCTTACTGGAGGAAGAAAAAAACCACCTCCAAAGAATCCTTGGCTTTACCTCTCACGGCAGAAAAATGTTGTGGGCACTCAGTCCTATGTCCAAGAACGCCTGGGGTCATGGCCGCCAGACCCTCAGCGTTGTGGAAAAGCTGCCTCAGAAAAGTGTCACAAACAAGGAGAGGAAGAGGAAGGAGCTCTGTCTGCCTCTGAATGAAGCTAAAAATGGAAAGCGCGTGTGGTGCAGGAGCGGAACCCAGCCTGCCTTTTCCAAATGGGGAAGACTGAACTTTCCCACCAGCTCCCAACACAAAACAACTTTCAAAACAACTGGCCCCCCTTCTGCTGCGCGCTCTCTCTTTCATCCTCTCACATGGAAGACTGAAAAAGGCTGCATCCTGCCAGCATCACTGAGCCGCAGCCTTTCAGAAATTGCTTGGACCAGAAGAACATTTAGAGGAGAAATGGGTGAAGGGGGAAAACAGCTTGCCGTTTCCTTTGACTTGTGGGCATCTCACGCCAAACTGAAAAAAGCAAAAACAAAACATAAAACTGTTCAATAGAATTCCCTTGAGAGAATTCCTTGAGGAGCCCTCGGCTACAAATAGCACTTTCCATTTAAATCTGAAAGTATACAAATTCCCAGAAGTCACTGATGTGCTACAGTTTACGGTAGCTAAAGTTATAAAAAATCTAGAAGGCTCAGAGGACAAGCTCCACTTCCACTTGAAAATTGATAAGGATATTCCCCAAATTCCTCCCTTGCACTCAGGAAAAGTGCTTTTCAAAAAGATAAACAACTTCTGCGATGTTTTCCCATTCATGTACATATTTGTAACAAGCAGGAATACGAGTATCATTTCCAGGTAAGAACGTGTACTTGTTAGAATGTAAACATGACTCTGGAAGTCCTTCAAGGTGACTTTTATATTCTTCCACTTCTTCCCTACATAGGATGCTCCTTTAAAAAATACATCAGATGCAAAGCTGTCTTTTCTTCAGTTAAAATATAAACAAACTTGCTTGTTATTATTTAGTTCCAACATGTACAGTCATGATCTTAAATAAATGCTTTTTTCTTTAAAAGCAAAATTTAAAAATTAAACCAACCCGGAGTATTTACTTTCTTTGATGGGAGTGGGCAGGAACTGCAATTTCAATGAATTGACAAATACGTCTAGAACTGAAAGGGTTAATGATTCATAAGGAAAAAGTCTTATAAATGTTGTTGGACAGCACTAAGTGCAGTAAACCAGAAGCATTTGTTTCTACTGCGACTAGGTTAGCAAAAAAAAAAAAAGTTTTCAGATCAATTTCACAATAAAAATAAAATCAAGTTCCTTACCAAGGTCGTACCCACAAGCTTTTCCAAGCACAAATCCAACATCGGAGATAAGTCTCGCTCATCTCTACACAGTCCACATTGCTTCCCGCGTCCTGTCGCCGGGCTGAGCAGGACTGACGCGCACCTCGGCGGTCCCTCCTTTTCTACGGCCGCCCAGGCGCCGGCTCCGGCTCTCGGCGGACAGGTGCCGTGCGCCGCTCTTGCCTCTCCGCAACACTGGAGGGCCGAGTGTCACGGCAGCACTTTCAGCCTGTGTTAACCGGACCAGCGGCTCCTTTCCCCTCCCTGCTGCAGATTAGCCACTCGCCGTCTGATTCACTCCTACCAGCTGCCTGAAGTGGGGGCGTGGCCACACCTGGACTCGGCAGAGCCGCGCGGAGCCGAGCCGAGCCGAGCCGAGCCGAGCCGAGGACTTTTCCCCCAACTGCGAGCTGCCGAGCTTCCTCTCATTATTAATGTTATTTCAACATTTTCCTGGAATCTTCCTACTTCCCTTTGAAGGCACTTAACCTCAACGTTTACTTGAGCTGTACTGTATTCTAAATACAACAGACTACCCTCCTTCCTGCTGAGGTAAAGGGGCGCGCATTCTTTAAAGAGAAAAAAAATACCCCAAATTTTGTAATCCCTCAGTTCAAATTCCCAGTTACAGATTATACAAGATCCTACTTGGAAAGAGCAAACTAAAATATTTTGAGCATCTAATTTAATCAAATGTAGCTGTCTAGGACTCAGGCTATTGCCTATGAAAGACATGCTGCTCCCCCCCAAAACTGGTAAGATTCTATTTCTCCTGCTAACTAAATTCACTCGAACTTGGGGAAACTAAAACTTCCGTCTCTAAAATATGTAGTAAACAGGGGAATAGGAAAACGCTGTAGCCTTACAGATTGACATTACTTTGCCTTTCCTCTCCTCTCACAGTCCACAGCCAGACTTCAGAGCCGTGTGTAAGTGAACTATGGGGCATTAATCGTTTCACACACTTAAGGAGAATATTGAATTGATCACTCCAAGTGGAAGGCGGACGGAGGCAGTAATTATTGGGTTCTGAGCCCCATAAGGCTTTTCCTCCAGCCCCAGTCAGTCCTCTGTTGAAGGAAGGACATCCTGTGATGATGGCATACAATGTCCTGTTTGTTTATTATTAAGAGCGTGGACCTTGCATTCCTGCTTCTCATTACAAAACAAACCAGATGCTTTACTTCCTTCAATGGTTTTGTGCCTTCAGCAAGGAATCCTCTAATTCAGAGAAACAATGATGCAAAGGGTCCATTTATAGCCAGCACCCATTACAATTCCTATTTAGATCACTGAAAACACAAGTCTCCAACTTTTCCTGCTTGCTTCATATATGCAGTTGTTTTGAAAATCATCTTTCCTTCCACCTTAGGCTGCAATGTCTTTTCTAACATTTTAAATACATGTGTGCATACACACACACCCACACCCACACACACACCCACATACACACACCCAGTCCCAACCTAATGATACCAACTTAGTCATACAATGAAGTGGACATTTGAGTATTTGTTTACAGGAAGAAACAAAGCAAAGCAAAACAAAATCCCAACTCGCAATCATAAAAATATGCCTGTTTATTTTTTTAATTTCTTCTTCCTTTCTTGAGAAACTTTTTTGGATTTTTTTTTTTTTTTGCAGGAGTGGGAGTAGGAGACAAAAGATTATTTCCAGGAAATGATAATCTGGGGCTAGTCTTACTACAATCTCTATAGTATAGAACAATTCAATTCCCACTAGGGGACATGAGTAACACACAAAGCCCGCTTGCTGCCTGGTCCACCTGTTATTGCATGTTATGCCAGAAGGGACGCTAGCACCAAGAGAAAACACGACTTTTAGATGGCATGTGCGCTGGGGGTATAAAACTGAACACAGAATTCCTCTATAAGTGTTCTCGGAGAGCCCCAAGATGGTAATTAAACAAAAGAAATCCAACCTTCTAGACAGGGTTTATTAACTGATGCTGAGTCAGCGCCACAATGGACACAAAAACAACTAGTCATACTGAAGGCCGGCCTGCTGTTCAAACAGTCTTGCTTGCAGATGTTAAAGAGTATTTCACTTCCCTTTTAGAATCAAAATCTCTTCTTGTGCCACGTATACCATGAAAGTGCTGGTGAGTCAACCATGATAGAGTAAGGGAATAGGCAAGAACTTTGATATTTGAGGTGGGAAGAGGGCTATTTTAAGCCAAATATTTACTTTAATGACTGGAAGATGCCAGTGAATCAACTCACTGTTAATTAATATCAGCCTGCACTCACCTTCAGAGGTGGTGAAATGGGCTTGAATCTAGGGAGGACGCAAACTTCAAATACCAGTGTGGGGCTTATCCAGGCAACCCTAAAATTAGTTCCAGGTGTTCCAGCTGAGCTGGATAAGGCCATGAGTGGAACTTTAAGGAAAGTAACTTCTGAGACACCAAAGGTGGAATATAAAATCCTCCAAATGTTTGCTTCTTATCTTGAAGTAAGACAAAAAAACTCCAAACCAAACCAACTTTCTGACTATGATTAAAGAGGTCAAGGATAGATAATAATATAATTTAAAAAGAAAGAAAGGAAAGGAAGCATGCCTCATAACAAGAAAAAACATGTTCCTAACAAGTTCCTCAAATAATATTTGGAGTCCCTGAGTGGCACAAACTGTTAAGCACTCAACTACTAACTGAAGGGTAGGCAGTCCAGACCCACCCAGAGGCTCCTTGGAAGAAAGGCTTGGTGATACACTTCCGAAAGGTCACAGCTTTGAAAACCCTATGGAGCACAGTTTTACCCCCACATCGCATGGGGTCACCATAGGTTGGAATCATCTCAACGCCAACTGGTTTGGTATTTGGTTTGTTATAATGTTTAAATATTGTCCAAGTAAAAGAAAGTTAAGGGGTGAAAGGGCGGGGGCTGACCTTCAGAACCTCACCCCTTCCAGAAGGTCCAAGCCTCGCACGTTTGGAATGTTGACTAAAGTGGGGAGACATTGTCATTTGTACAGCTGTGCAGAGAGAACTATCTCAGGCTGAGGCTGCCTGGAATCTTAAGTCTCAAAATGTTTATTTCTAAGTAGTAACTTGGTGCGTTGTTAGTCATTATATTATTTCCCTCCCTGTAAGAACACCAAAAAAACCTCGGTTACCGTTATTAATCAGCATTTCTCAGGCAGAGTTGTCATTAAGAGTGTTCACAACAGCAGCAAATCATGAAAGATCCAAATAGTTCACAGAAATCCTGAGCTATTCCCTCTGATGGTATCAACACAACAGTTCAACAAGCCGATGTTATTTGCTTTCAGCTGCTGGGGTAGTTTTGACCCCCAGTGCTTGAGTGGGTTAGGAATTGCAATGTAGGGGGCCCGATGACTATATGGAGAAAGGACTATTGTAGAATGAAGAGAAACTGAGGAGACCTGACTCTACTTGGGGAAAAAAGTATTCCCCTAAGGAAAGTAAAAAATGGGATGAAATATGCCCAAGATGAAACGTGGTCTCATTTTCTAATTCAACTCCTGCTATACCCAAACAAGGTCAATGACAGACTAACCACATCAAGAGAACATCCCCCACCCTCTTCTCCGCACTTTCAACCCACCCACCCACCCTCACGCCCCACACCCATTTCCCACTTCCTGTAAGTTAGGCATCTTCATGCTGGTAAACATTTGGGGACCAACTGCAAGCCTGAACTCTAAAAGAGGGGCACCGCACTGTGCCTTTGAAGCCCTCCCACATGTCTCAGAGCCAGGCTGAGAACTAGAGGGCCATTTGGTTTTTAAACTTGAACAGCCTTTTCAACTCAAATCACTGGGCTCGGCTTTCCGGCTGCCTTCTTCTTTTAAAGCTGGACAAGAAGAGCAAGTATGTGTGTATGAGTGAGAGAGAATGTATGTATGACATATGCTATGTTACAATGCAGCGCGTGTGTCACTGGTATGATATGTATATGATATATTTCAATGATGTGTTAAATCATTTTAAAAATAGCACAAGCCCTCCTTCTCATGACACAGCTCACCTCCCTAGCACTTCTGGCAAATCTACTCAGGGCCTAATCTTTGGGATGGTGATTCCTAGTGCCCTGTGGATGTTTTAAAATGAGGTCAGTGTTTTGACTTCCTAAATAAGGGAAACAAACATTAAGCAAATTGAAGAACAAAAGTCTAGCTCCTTCTGCCTCCTTAGGAACGAAAATATGGTAAGTGCCATACACACGACTTTATAAAACACACACAGTGTCTGAAGTATTTACAGAATCACACAAGTGTCTTTTTAGCCTTCCCTTTGGACAGACAGTTTTAATCATTTATACATTGTATTTTTAAATTATTCATTTAGTTTGACATCCACCAACTTCATAAATAACAATAGCAATAATAATCTTTCCCACATGACTTGTGTGGAAACCAAGGTGGGTATCCAAAGTTCGTTTTTCTTCCTAATTATGTTCTTCTTTTAGACAAGTATTCAGAAATGACAGGAATTTTAATTTCTGAAAAGGCTGTGGGAAAGAACGTGAGGAGGAAGATACTTTCTGAACCCAGAAGACATTTCTTAATCTTACATTCAGTGGAAAAGAGGAATAAAACTAATTAAGAGATGGCAAAACATGACTAGAAATAAGGAAGAAAGAAACAGGACAGGTGTACATGCGGAAACTCGTCTTTCTCTTACCTCTTCTCCTCATCAGCTTCCACACAGGAGAATGGAAGGCTGTGGCCAAATGTTTGTTTCTCTCACCTTTCAGTGAAAGGAGGGGCGACTCACTGAAAGAAGGGAGGATGCAGGGTGGAAATAAAAAGAAAGGGTGTAGATAGGAACCCTTTACTAGATTAAGATTAAAGAGAGGCTGCTAGTCAGCTTAAAAACAACAGTGTGAGGAGCTCTTGGGCAGCAGAAAGAGCAAAGGGAAGAGCAGCGCGGAGGCCAGGAGAGTCAGAGTGGGCAGGAGCAGCCACCATCGAACAGGAAAAAGGACAGCAGGGGTGTGCCTGCCACATCGGGCTTCCCTGGAACTACAGAATGTTCAAAAAAGGGATGAAGGGGAGAAAAAAGTTTTTTATTTTTTTTAAAATGGAATTGTATATTTCTTCTCATCCTTTCTAAGGGAAGATTCAAGATTGTAGAGACTTGATTTTTATTTGCCAGGATGGCATGGTAGAGAAGACAAAGACAAATTATAAAGGTTAATCATGAAGTCGTTTCAACTCCCCATCAAAGAAAAAGAAAAAGAAAAAAAAAAAAAGGTAGGACATTAGTAATCTCTTTAAAGACAGACAGAACCCCCCAGTTCCACGCCAACGCGGATTCAGTGTGGCCCGGGTTGAGAACCACAGATCCAGTTCAGGAAACTGAAGATCAGAGGTCAAGAAGTTGAACCTCCTTTGTATACATGCATGTTATGTACAACTTCGAACCTGGGTAAGGCCAACCCATAGGCACACTGCAGCTCAGGCAGAGAGCAAGATCGAACTCGGCTCTCAGAATTTCTAGCCGGGATTCCTGTATTGGTTCTCTAAGTATGTATAAGCAGCAATTGAGCTGAAGATATAGGTTCCTGGATGGTGCAGCCTAAAGGTTGGCAGTTCAAACTCACCCAGCAGCACCACATAAAAAAGGCCGGGCAATCTGCTTCTATACAAATTATAGCCAAGAAAACCCTACGGGAGCAGTTCTACTCTGAAACACGTAGCATAACCATGAGTCTGAATCAACTCGACGGCAATGGGTTTTTTTTGTTTGGGCCCAAGATACAAGTGGGGTAGAAAAGGGAGAGAGAAGGGACCTGCCTATTGTAGAACATTTTAAATGTTACACTGGTGGTGACATTAAAAGAAATCACCAATCAATCAACCAGTTGCCATCGAATCCATTCAGATTCATGGTGACCCCATGTGTGTCAGAGCAGAAATGTGCTCCATAGGGTTTTCAGTGGCTGAATTTTCAGAAGTAGATCACCAGGCCTTTCTTCCAAGACACCTCTGGGTGATCTAGAACCTCCAACCTTTTGTACTACCCAAGGACTCATAAAAGAAAATTAAATCCACCAAATTCAGTGCCTAAGGAGCCACGGCAGTGCAATGGTTACAGCACTCTGCTGCTAGCCTGAAGGTCAGCGTTCAAACCCACCAGTAGCTCTATGGGAGAAAAAACCTGGCAATCTGCTCCCATAAAGATTACAGCCTAGGAAACCCTATGAGGTAGTTCTACTCTGTCAGCTAGAATTGACTTCAGTACACACAACAAGAACAATTCAATGCCTCGGTTTGGAGGAAGGTGTCTGGCCCCTTAAATGTGTCCTTTTTCACTTGGGCAGTTGAGGGGTGATGGAGGAAAAAGGCAGCAACGGTAATACAATGAAAAACCGCATTTAATAGGCACCTTATCTTTTGAAAAACTCTAATGTTGAGTAAGCATAAAGCAGGAAACCTTTTAACGAGGAGATAGTGTAGAGATTCTGAAGTCCTCAGCCCTGGCTTATCAGGTCTCCATCTACAGCCCATTGTTTCCTGAAAGTCCACAAAGGCGAAGAAGGGGCAGGGGCGTTAAAGTTCAATAGGCATCTTCCCCTTTAAGGTGCACCTCTGGAGACAGTAGGGCAACACTGCGATACTCTAGAATGGGGACCAATCACAGAGAAAGCAACAGCTCCCAACAGCTAGCTCCTTTTAAAAGAACAGGCACAGTCTTTAGGAGAGGTAATCCCACAGTGGAGGTCCATTAAAAGTATTAGGATGTAGACTGCCACCATGATCCTCCGGAGGAGAGCTCTGTCCTGACAATAGACAATTAAAGCTGATAAATCCAAGCTACTTGTTGCTGTTCTAATTCCTCCTAATTGTATGCTACTTGTCCCTGGCTCCTGCATTCAGTGATGAAGCAGCTACTCTAATCTCCAAAGTATCTGACCTAGTTCCTACAGGATCTTTTCAGCCCAATTTTCTTCCCATCTGGACCCCTTTTCCTCTGCGACTTCTCCCCTCTTCTTCGTGGCTTGAGGGGACGACAAGGAAGGATGCAGGCAGGCGTGGAACAGAAGGCTGCATCCCAATCAATAACTCTGGGGCCTCGGACGGTTCACTAATCGTGGTAACAGCTAATCATGGATGGCACACCAGTGATTAAACTGTACTTTGCATTAGGCTCAACAAGTGGTACAGGGCATTCTTAGATCCAACTGCTAGATCCCTGCTAGCTGCCAAACTTGGCATGTGCTTATATGTGCAGAGTATATGCTTCAGTGATTCTATTCGTAGCTGATGTCTCACTAATTACGCTGTCACCACCAGCTAGAGTAAAGCATTCATTCTCCCCGAACACCCCAAAGGATATAATTCTATCTAAACAACTGAGCTTTAAATGCCAGTTTGATGCCTGCCTACACGCGTGTGCACCCTTCCCAGAATCCACGAAAGGAGCAAAATCAGCTTTGCAGTTGGCCCTTGAAGTAAATATTTCTTCTTCTTCTCTCTCCCCCAACCTTTTTTTTTTTTTTTTTTTTGTATTTTTAATGTGGAAAAGTCTTTATAGAACCATCTTTTCCAACCCTTCTCTCTCAGTCACCTAATCAGGCTATAGTAATCTGTCCTTAAGAAATAAAGCTTTGGAATTTATAATAATTCCAGCAATACAACAATGATGTGCTGTTGGTTGTTTCTAAAAGAAATTCTTGTGCTTCAGACATACATACTGAAATATTTACAGATAAAATTATACGCTATCTGGAATTTGCTTCAAAATCATCAGGGATAGGGTTGGAGAATAGCTAAAACACAGGTCTTGAATTGATAATTGTGGAACTGGGTGACGGAGTGCATTATACTATTATCTTTACTTTTGTGTATTTTAAAATGTTTTATAATTAGAAGTTTTTGAAAAAAAAAAAAATAAAATAACGCTTTAAATTCCAGAAACCCTACTTGACCCAATCTAGGCTTTCACGCTGTTTAACTCAAGTTTGTCACCTTTGCATTAGTGTGAATGAATGTTAAATTTAGGAACATTGATAGAAAATGAAGCAGGCATCTGTTTGCTGTCTTGTCCCTGTCAATAGAGGCAGTTGCTGGGATTGCAACCCTTTTTTGAGACAAATTCTTTCAGTACTTGGCAAATTTAAGGCACTCTCAGTGGTCGTCATTGTCAGAGGTATGACAACAGCTACTAAATGCATTTAACTTTGCCCTTCCGAAAACAATGAAAATTGTGTCACATTTGATATAATTTTACAGTGACCCCTAGCCAGGCAGTTTTCACGATTGCTACAGGCAGCCTACAACAAATAATAGTTTGTATGGAAACTTTATTGGCTGAAAATACATGTGCTGCAGGAGGTAGAACTCCTCACAGCCATTGATCAGTTCCTGAGCGAGGTGCTCTCCTTAAGATAGAAGAACTAGGAACAAAATATCACAGATAACTCACTTTCCTTCCAGGTTGTCTGACCAAGCACTCGTAGCACCCAGCAGGGGCTCAACTGATAAACTCTGTCAAACTCAAACCATTTGTCAGCTCCAAAGAGAGGAGAACAAGCTGAAAGAGGGACTCAGGAAGTAGATTTATCTGGTGCAACACATTAACTAATATAAATACCAGCGGAAAAAAGTAAACACATTTACCCAGCAAGAAAGGACTAATCACAAGTACCTTGCTGCTTAACTCAATGTTCTCCTCAAAGCTTTTCGCCTCATCAGACAACCCCAATTGTCCTGAAGCTCTACCCAGAATTTATTTAAACAAAACAAAGATTTATTTCCTTTATTGACCTCTATTTTGTTAACAACTAGTTTACATTAATACTAGTTGACAAGTTCTGTCAAACTTGAAGAAAAGATTTCTTGGATGATAATGTTCCTCCATTCCTTAGATGAGGGAAGGTTTTCCAAAAGGCCATTATGAAAGAAAAAGCAGGTGTTAAATTATTCTTCAAATTGTTACGCATATTAAACTTATATTTTCATGCTTATAATTTTGGACACTCTTTGAAACATTTTTAATTTCAGAAGTTCAGAAAGGAAAGCAGCAGCACAGAAGTCAATATATTGTACTGGGCTATTGAAATATACTCATTACTAAGGAGTTGCCGGGTGCAACGGTGCGAAGCATGGACCCAAAACACTTGATTTCCAGCCTTGGCTGTGCCTCTGATGCCCAGGGGGCCTTGGCTCCATTTCCTCACTATACTTCTTTTTTGCTCATGCTCTACAAATGAACTCATCTTACTGGACAAGAATCTGTGTCCAGGGTCTTCTCTCCCAGGGCTGTGAGCAGCCACTGGCACCTTTGAAAATGCAGCACTTAGCACAGTACCTGACATGTATTAGATTGTTGATTAATGTGTGATGAATGAATGGATTACAAATGTTGCTCAGGTCCCACCTACGAATAAGGCACTGTGGTAGGCTCTGAAACACTATAAAAAGCATACTGCTCAGTCCTTGTTCATGTAACTTAAAAAAGGTTTGAGGACAGAAGCCACGGACATAAAAATATGTATGTTTATGAGGGAAGAGAGGAACCTACCTCTGACAGTAGCGCTTGGAAATAAGTACATCTGTTAACAACAAACATAATAGATTTTTCAAGCAAAAGTTGATGTACAGAGTTCTTGTGGAGCTTGCTTTTGGTCCACTCTCCCACATATGCACGTCCCAGCACTGAATCTTTTCCGAATATTTTTCCCCTGCCAGTCTTAGGGCCTTCCTCCCCTTCACAGCCACTGCACCCCACAGTAATTAGGCTTAACAAGGGCAATTAACAAAACAAACTTCTTGCTGCTTAGTGGGCTGATAATTCTGATTGCAAAATTGTTTTAAGATGTGCAAAGTAGTTTACAACAAAGATAAATAAGTTATGCAACCATTTTGCATATAATCCATCTGTTTGTGTATATGAGACATAATTCCGTTTTTTAAATAATGTAGTCTAAGATTACCATTTATATTTAAGCTACATTTTACTAACCATGTTGCCTTCCTCATATAATATTAATTCCGATCTAATGAATACAATTTGGATTATTTTTCTAGTGTTATATAGAGTTTTAAATGATTCAGAGAAAAGTGCCCCATTTTTTTCTACTAATAGGTAAAGTACCAGCTCTTTGTGTTTTTTAAAATGGAGGACTGATGTAAAGATGATCAACACCATCCATTTTCCTGAATGCCTTGTACACAAAATATTACTACTTCGTCTACTTTTTCCACAGCCAATACTGCTGTAATTTTTTTTCTGTACACCAAAAAATGTAGCACAGTTCCAATGTTTTGCTTATTATTAATTCTAGTGCCACATAAGATTTTAGACATATATTTGGAGTTTTATATACTTTAATTTTATTTCACCTGATATATATGACAGTCTTTTACCAACACCCTGACTTTTGGAATGAGAATATGGTGATGAAGGAATAAAAGAGCTTTCTGCAACTCTACTTAAAAAGGGAAATTCTACATTCAATTAAAAGTATGCCTTCTTCCCACTAAAAGTTCTGACAAGCATCTGACAGTAATAAAACTCTCAGCGTGTTAAAACTGGGACAAATCTATAGGAAAGCAAACACAATGGCCTCTGAGGTCCAGGGAACAGACTTAACAAAACCAGGGAAATTTTATGGTTATTATAAGCCTATGTAAAGCTTTATTATTTTTTGGATTTCTCAAAAAATCACTGTTGTTAGCTATTATGTTCTTATATGGAAAGATACAGAATCACTGGAAATAAAAATCCAATTGTCTCAAAATATATAGAACTGGAAAGAGCTGGAGCTAAAACCATAGCTGGAATATGACTTCAGCTTCTAGAAATCTAATTTAGTATAGAAATTTGAGAATTTTTGAAAATTGTTTGCTTTAGAAATGAAGCCACTGAAGGAGTCCTTTAAAAGGTAAACTGTTTTTGCTTTAAAAACATGGCTTGACGGACAAAACTTTGGTTTTAGAGAAAATTTCTAAAAGTGAGGTAGACTGATATATCAATAGAGATTGAGAATACAAATCAAGTTCTGTCATGATGGTCAAAATTACCCTCCCCCCGCAACTGGTTGATAGTCTATAATACAGTCGACGCTTTCTTATTCAATGCAGCTGGGACCAAGAATTTTAAAATTATACAAACAGTTAAATCAGAGACTCATAAAAGAGTGATAAATACTAATTTTAAACATTGTATTTGAAACTTATAACATGTCAGTGAGTGTCAATTTTCCTGTTTTAGGTGCAGGACCAAGGCCTTCTTTTGAGAATGGACCTCACCTGCTTGCAGTTTACATGTCTTTCCTGCATAAACCCTCCCATAATTCACTGCCTTTCATTCCAAGTAACCACAGCACAAAATCCTCCCAGATTTATATCATCCCCTCAATATTTTACAGTTGTTCCACCCATACCTATTTCAATTACAGGATTTTTTAACTAGTATTCAAGTCTTTCCAAAGAAGTCTACTTGATTTTAATGGAGACAACTCAATACTTACATTTCATTGGTTTATATATTTAATTAAATTACATAATTGTTGTTGTTAGGAGCTGTGGAGTTGCTTCCAACATATAGGGACCCTAAGTACAACAGATCGAAACACTGCCCAGTCCTGCGTCACCCTCACAATCGTTGCTACGATTGAGCCCACTGTTGCTGCCACTGTGTCAATCCACCTCTTCGAGGGTCTCCCTCTTTTCACTGACCCTCGACTTTACCAAGCATGACGTCCTTCTCCAGGGAGTGGTCCCTTCCGATAACGTGTCCAAAATACCTAAGACAAAGTCTCGTCATCCTCGTTTCTAAGCAACATTCTGGCTGTACTTCCAAGAAGTTCCTTTTCTGGCAGTCTATGCTTCTTTATTCTTCAGTATTCTTCACCAACACCATAATTCAAAGGCATCAAGGTTGTGTCATCTGCATACCATAGGTTATTAATAAGTCCTCCTCCAATCCTGATGCCGTGTTCTTCATCACATAGTCCAGCTTCTCGGACAGTTAGATCAGCATACAGGTTGAATAAGCTTGGTAAAAGGATACAGCCCTGACACACACCTTTCCTGATTTAATCCACACAATATCCCCCCTTTTCTATTCGAATGACTGTCTCTTGGTCTATGTACAGGTACCTCATGAGCACAATTAAGTGTTCTGCAATTCCTATTTTTTGCAATGTTATCCATAATTTGATCCACACAGTCAAACGTCTTTGCATAGTCAAGAAAACACAGGTAAACATCTTTCTGGTATTCTCTGCTTTCAGCCAGGATCCATCTGACATCATTAATGATATCCCTCACTCTACATCCTCTTCCGAATCCAGCTTGAATTTCTGGTAGTTCCTAGTTGATGTACAGCTGCAACTGTTTTTGAAGTATCTTTAGCAAAATTTTACTTGCCTTTGATATTAATGAAATTGTTCAATAATTTCCACATTCTGTTGGATCACCTTTCTTTGGAATGGGCACAAATATGGATCTTTTCCAGTCGGTTGGCCAGGTAGCTGACTTCCAAATTTCTTGGCATAGACGAGTAAGCACCTCTAGCGCTGCATACCTTTGTTGAAACATCTCAATAGGTATTCCGTCAATTCGCGGGTCCTTATTTTTTGCCAATGCCTTCAGTACAGCTTGGACTTCTTCCTTTAGTACCATCAGTTCTTGATCATATGCTACCTCCTGAAATGGCTGAATGTTGACCAATTCATTTTGGTACAGTGACTCTGTGTATTCTTTCCGTCTTCTTTTGATGCTTCCTGGGTCATTCAATCTTTTGCCCATAAAATTCTTCAATACTGCAACATGAGAATTGAATTTTTTCTTCAGTTCTTTCAGCTTGAGAAATGCAGAGCATGTTCTTTCCTTTTGGTTTTCTAACTCCAGATCTTTGCACATTTCATTATAATACTTTACTTTGTCCTCTCAAGCCGTCCTTTGAAAACTTCTGCTTAGTTCTTCTACTACTTCATCACTTCTTCCATTAGCTTTAGCTACTCTATGTTCAAGAGCAAATTTCAGAGTCTCTTCTGACATTCATTTTGATCTTTTCTTTCTTTCCTGTCTTTTTAATGACCTTTTGCTTTCTTCATGTATGATGTCCTTGATGTCATTCCACAACTGTTCTGGTCTTCGTGTGTTCAATGTGTCAAATCTACTCTTGAGACGTTCTCTAAATTCAGACGGGATATATTCAAGGTCATACTTTGGCTCTGTTGAACTTGTTTTACTTTTCTTCAGCTTCAACTTGAAATTGAATATGAGCAATTGTTGGTCTGTTCTGCCGTGGGCCCCTGGCCTTGTTCTGATTGATAATATGCCCACAATATCTTACTTGCAATCCCCAATCCCAAAACCTCTGAAAATGGAAAGTTTTTTCACTTTTTATTCTCCCTGCCGTAGTTCAGCTCTCACTAATAAGGCTACTGCAATGGCCTTCTACTTGGTCTCTCCATTTCCAGCTTCAGCTTCACTCCTTTGTAATTTTCACCACCTCCACTGCCCCAGAACGATCCCTCTGAATCAGTCTTCCCATGTTCATCCTTTCCCTCCCCTGAAAACTCGGACAGTTCCCCATAGCTGCTGACCCGAGGCTGGCTGTAGTCTTTACCTCACTTACAGTAAATCTTCATTCTGTTTTCTCCTGCAGAAACACTAATGCTTGAGTGCAAACACCTCAATGAAGGTATAAATATTAATACTACCTCTCTAAATTGTGAAAAATCCTGAATTCCAAGTCATATCCAGCCCTGACAGGGGAGTAGGGATCTGCATCAGGGTCAAGTCTGGGGCCACTCTCCTTCCTCATTGGTCACTGCGCCTGCAATTCCAGTTGAACAAATACAGTGACTGATCATGGTCCCAACATTTCATAAATCTACTGAAATCAGTTATGAAATTTTGATTCTTTCTCTTCTCACAGAAACTAAAAAAACACAATTTTTTTTTGAAAACAATAAGAAGATACTTAGCCACATTTGTATCTAGGCAAAACACTAAATATAAATAATACTTCTTAAAATTGTTCCGCTGACTATATAGGACATAGACAATAAAACGGCTTAAACATTTTTTAGAACCTCTACTTTTATTGAAGAAATAATAGAACATATGGTGACACTATAACTGCCTTTAACATCCCTAAACAAAAGGAAATCAGAGATACTGAAGGTATAAAATGATATATATGCACACAGGCCTGCAAATTCATTTACCACTGGGATTTTAGATGTGTATTTACTGTTGGTTGCCTCATGGTGAAGAGAACAGCTAGCAGCCAGTTCTCACGCCTTCTACTCCCTTGTAAGTCAGCCACTTCCCCTTCCCAGCCCACCAGAGTCAAATCTGTACACAACACAGGCCCCGCTTCCGGGGGAAGCTCAAAGGCCTGCTGGCATAAGGTTCCCTTCAAAGCACCCCTGGAAGTCTGTGTGGGATGAGGAGTATTGAAACCATGCCCTTTCCAGGGAAGAGCTAAATCCGCCCCACCATGTTTCTGTTCTCATTTACCCGCAGCTCACGACATAAATGTTTACAAGGTCTCCCTGCAGATCCCCCACGCAGGCAGCGCCACAGACTGCAGAGAGGCCACGCACACATCTGGGCAGAGTTGCCGAATGTGACACGTTCAAATCGGTGATCTGGTGCTGAGTTTTACTAGGGCTGGGTTACAGCTAAAAGGCTAACTAGGTTGTGGGAAGTACGAGGGAATTTGGGGGAGGGGGGTTCTTTTCTGTCTGTCTCTTTCTCTGCTTCCCTCCATCTCTCCCTCCCTCTACTGAACCAATACTCAAGCTCTATAACAAAAACAGGAAAGTTGTGCTGGGGAATTAAAAGGCCGTAGTCTCAGGCAAGGCAAAATGCTTCCTAAACGCCTGCATTTGGACACCCAGTAGCAGTGAGTTCCTTGCCTTACTTAGTCACTCTAGTTACCCTAACCCCCTTCCCAGAGTTCTTCTCCTGGTAGTTAAAGAAAGGAAAAACAACCAGTGATTTTTTTTTTTTTTTAAGTTTAGAATTTCCCTAATCATTATCTTGGATTATATATACTATATATACAATTATACAATATATATAATTATATAGTATGTACACGATATCGTATATCTAGTATATGCAATAATAAATATAATAGATATCTTGAATTAACACCCAATTCTGTGCTGTACTTCAGTATAGGTAGGATAAGGAATGTCATAATTCCCAGAACTACCTCATTTATAATCTGGAATTCTGCTTAAGACTCATACATTACTCCCCAAAATATGCCTGCAGAACAATTTCCCAGGTTGAATTAGTTGCTTTACCTTTTAGAAGGTAAACTTAACTTCTCACTCCACTCCCCCAAAGAAATAGCTAAGATTTATGGAATATGTCTCTTCCTCACAATAGGTAAAGAAGATAAATCGCTTATTTGGTGTGGGCATAAATGCAAGGGCATAGGCCAGCGTATCAGAAAACTCTAGAACACACTGATAGCAGGTCATAAAAATACGCCCCATGCAAGCCTTCAGCAGTCCCCAACCTTTGCTGCACAGCAGAATGGCCTGGGAGCTTTTAAATATCCAATGCTCAGGTCACACCTCATGCTAATTAAATCTGGACGCTGATGTGGAGCCAGACCCCAGTATTTTTTGAAGACCTCCCTCTACTCCTGTGATTCCAATGTACACCAAAGGTTGGGAACCGCTGCTTTACTTAATCAGATGCCTACCTTTTAGATTACATCTACTTAAAGTATTGTCTTTCCCAACCATTCCCTGGCAAAGAAAATGATTGTGGAACATTCACAGGAACGGCACAGGAATACTTGACTTGGGCTGATCACTCTGTAGTAGAATATTGGCCTGTGAGATTAACAAAGACCTTGGGCAATGAGGCCAAGGACATGAATTCTGTATTCACAGAGGTCATGCAGGCTGGCTTGGGTCTCTGGCCACAGGTTGTATCCCTAATTCCAGTTATGGATGTACATTTTGGCTTGGAAAGGAAGCCACCACCAAGAGTGTGGGTAAACACCAATCTAAGACCAAATACCAGCAAATCAACTCAAAATTCTACATTCTACTGAAAGCCAGTTAGTATTGTCATCCATGTATATCGATTTTATTTGTTGGCCTTTATTTTATCACTCGTATCAAACACTCTTATCAAATGCAGCTCTTTAGGGTATGGCATGGGGCACACAGTTGGAGCTCAATATGTGTTAGTCAAATGAACAAATGATAGAAGCAGTATGTCATAGGATAATTTTGCAAGTATTAATAAAGCCACCACACTTTCACAGAGAAAAGTATAACAAGATAGAAATTACTGAACTTTCAAGTTAAATCTAAATATCTAGATATTTACAAACTATACTTTTCTAGAAAGAAACTTAGCAATATATACTAAGAACCTTAAAGGTTCATAATGTTTGACTAAATATACTTATTGGAATATATCCACAGGAAAATAATTTGAACAGAGAAAGAGATATAAGCAAATTAATTGCAATGTTATGTATAATCATGATAAACTGGGAACAGCCTGAATATTCAAATGTACAAAAATTGCTAAACAGATTATGATAGAATCTAACATAACACCTGAGTATTACGTAGCCATTAAAAAAGTTTTTAAATAAATGTGGTATGAGAGAATGCTCATGATATACCTAACACTGGATGAAAAAAGCAAGAGGCAAAACTGTACTATGATACGATTCCACTTGTATTCTTTCTAAAACTACTAAACTGTTTTTTTTTTATATAAAAGAAAAACACTATGAACAATTAGAAGGGGGTATCTGAATGTTGATTCACAATTGTGTTCTAATTAGTCTTAATGAAGCCAGCAGTTTTGTCATAAACTTCAATTAACTATAATCCCCATCTGACACAAGCCTGCTGGTCCATATGTTCGGTCTCTCAAATGTAATAGTCTTTGAAAACTGACTTAGCTAAAAAACATTCAACGGACACAAAATGACAGCCATCTAGGAAATCTGAAAAAATAATTACTAAAAACAAATTGAGGGGGAGGTGGTGGGAGGAGAGAGAGAATTGCACTAAACCTATTTTCTGATTTTTCTCCTTCCTTCAAACCTAAGTAAATTAATCCAGTCACAGCTGATAAAGCACTTAGAGAATTTTTATAAAAGGTGAAAAAGAAAACATACACAGGTCATTGGATGCCAATTCCTTATTTCCATTCTCCTCACTGAAGCACACCCTTCCCACTGAAGTCAGGCAGCCAGTTAAGAGTCTAGCACACAAGAGTACGTTTTTTATCCAGCAGAAATATTTAGCTTGGCTGTCTGCCAGGGAATTCTGGAAGAATGGACTGAATTAGGGGATTTACCTTCCACATGTTTGGCACGCGTCATTTAGAGTATCTGAGGAGCTTGTCTCTCCTTCTCCATGGTGTTTGAGCAGTAGAGAAGGCTGTCAAACTATAGGAAGAGTAATGTCACTTCCTGCTCTAGTAAGATACATGATCTGACATCTCACTCAGAATCCAGTTTGCTTTCTTTCCATGACTGATACAACTATAAAATAACATTCCAGGTATCTATCACTGTTGGAAGAAAAAGCTTATGTTTTCCCTAAATTTTAAAGATGCTTTCATATTTTTCCTCTTCACACCTCTTTGGAATTGCATAAGACTATGAACATTTTTAATAACCTTAATCTAAAAAAAGAAAAAAAGCCCTGCATCATAAGGCAGTTTTGGCTTCTTGATTTATGGCTTTATGAGAAACTGTTATTTTATTTATTTTAACATAGATGTTGTTACTGGGAGTTATATATAATCAAGTCACTAAATTTGTTCCCAGGTTTGTATGTTTCAAGTTTTTATTGACCTGATGCTGCACTAAGCTACTAAACACTAAACAGACTCCAAATGCTAGAAAGGACCTTAAGGATCATTTCCTCCTTCATTTTCTGTTATAGAGGGGAAAGAAGTCCATAGAAGCTAAGTGACCTGCCAAAGGTGGTGGCTAGTGGAGGTAGAAGTGGTGCCAGATCTGAAATCTGGTGTGCCTTCTGCAAGCCCCGTGGGCACAAAGATCAGTGACTGATGGGGTCTCATTTCTTGCTGGATGTCTATAATGACATAAAAACCCAAAAAAACCAAACCCATTGCCATCGAGTCGATTCCGGCTCATAGCGACCCTGTATGGCCAAAAGGGAAGGACTTATAATGGCTTCTAAATGGAGAAAGTTCATTTAAGTGTAAGTCCCCATGGAAATTGACTGTTTTCATCAGGAAACAAATTTGAGAGGATAATGTTAATTTCTTTATGTGGGGAAAGAAAATGACTGTTCGTACCCTTCTCTTTGCAGGAGATGACATGAGGCTGTTATAGTATCTAGAGCTGGAAAGACCATCCCAAGAGCACACTGTGTTCCCAGGCAAGGATGTCCATCTCTTTGTCCAAACACCCAGTTCAGTACAGCCTGTGCATTCAATTGTTTGACTGTGAATGGGAACCAAAAACCCGTTGCTGTCAAGTCGATTTCAACTCATAGCGACCCTATACGACAGAGTAGAACTGCCCCATTGGGTTTCTAAGGAGCGGCTGGTGAATTTGAACTGCCAAACTTTTGGTTAGCAGCCAAGCTCTTAACCACTGTGCCACCAAATTTAATCACACTTAAAAAAAAAAACACAAAAAACTACACAGGTTGAAGTGGAAGAGGTTACTATAAATATAAATTTAAAATGAATGCCTTATAAATACTATAATTTACGTTAAAATGAAGAAGGGAGAATATACATACTATCCACACATATACATATGGTAAGCTACTCAAGAATCTGAAAAGAGTGGTTACCTATGAGGAAGAGAACTGGGTGGCTGGTTGAATTTTGAACTATGTGAATATTTACCTACACAAAAATAAATATAATTTAGATAAATAGCTTTATTTTTTTAAAAAATAATGTTGCTGAAGATGTGCTAAATCTCAATGCAGGGCAATTTGGCAAATTTATCATATATTGTTACACAGATATTACACTTGTAGAAATGTATTCTAGAGTAGTAATTGTGAATACACCCAAAGAATCATCCACTAGGTTGTTGCCCACAAGCACTGTCTATAATATTGAAAAACTGGAAACAAGCCAAATGATCAGCTATATGGAATGAGTTAAGTGTATTATTTTTAAAGCAAATTCTATGAGGTCATTCAGGGTGGTAGTTAAGAGAATTGGCTCAAGAGTTACTCTGACAGGGCTAAGATCCTGGCTCTACTATTTACATGCTGTCTGACTTTAGGCAAGTTAATTACTTTCTCTGCTTCTCACATTTTTCATAAAAAAAAAAAAAAAAAATTGTAGATAACAGTGTAAGTTCATTGGGAGGTTGTGAGGACTAAATCAGTTAATACATACAAAGCATCCAGAAAAAGCCCTGATACACAGAATGTGTTTAATAAATGTCCCCTATGGCTTGAATAACTTACCATAATCATGTCCTACTTTTATAATTAATAACAGTGTTGCAGAAGATAATAATGATGAGAAAATATTTGGGCTCATAGCTGAAATTATGGTCCTTTTTGGGTAGTTATATAGTCCCGGGGTGGTGCAAATGGTTAAGCCCTTGACTACTAGCTAAAAGGTTGGCAGTTAGAACCCACCCAGAGGTGCCTCAGAAGAAAGGCCTGGTGATCTGCTTCAGAAAGGTCACAGCCTTGAAAGCTCTATGGAGCACAGTTCTACTCTGCACACATGGGGTTGCCATGAGACAGAATCAACTGGACAGCAATTAGCAGCAACATTTATATGTGTATGTATCCACAGAAAAAACATTAGAAATATATACACAAAATATTAATAATCAATTATAACTAGGTGGTGGAAACCCTAGTGACATATTTTTTCTTCTGCATTTTTCAAATTTTCAAGAAAGAATATTTTCATAATCAGGAAAGGAGTTATGAACTAGATAGACGAGGAACAGAAAAATACCCTTTTTTGAATAACCATTGCATTTTCAATTTGGATTCCTAAAATTAGGCACATTTTGTTTCTTATGTTCAGATATAAGAAGCCGTGGTGAGGCAGTGGTTAAGCTCTCGGCTGCTAACCAGGTCAGCGGTTCGAACCCACCAGCAGATGAGGAAGAAAGATGTGTGGCAGTCTGCTTCCGTAAAGATTACAGCCTTGGAAACCCTATGGAGCAGTTCTACTGTATCCTATAGGGTTGCTGTGAGTCGGAATCAACTTGATGGCACACAACAACAAACATTCAGATGTGATAGATTTTGAAATCAAACCTTCTCTGAGGGAGAATCATGAAGCAGAAAATTCTCCTTCACAAAACTGCCTAATTCAATAAAATCTTATTAAAAATCTTTATTAAAATCTGGTAATCGTCTTTGATGGTAAAGTTCTGAGACTGACTTGACCGAGCCCTCTGCTCAGCTCCCTCCTGCCTTTGGACATGATCAGCTAGCTCCTGACCACCAGCGTGATGAATTAAATGTATGGCAGATATGACAGGTGAGGAGTGCCTGGCGGGGCTTAACCAGCAGGGATAAGATAAAGCCCCCATTTAAGAACAAAGCCCCCAGCAAAGCTTGCCCATTAATGACCACGCACAGAATCTGTTTATTTGTCCCATTTGGAAGGTACAAGCAGAAACCATAGACAATGTGTTAGGGAGGATGGCTGTTTCTCCAGCGGACCCTGACCAACTAATTGAAAATCCTTGATATTCTGCTAAACATATCTAAAAGGCTCAGCTTCCGTGGACATGAACAAGGCTGCCTTTTTAATGCATAAGTTTACTGCTGGGCTAAGTGGAATTATTGTATATAAACCATAATATCTATTTGCAGGGATCCAGATAAGCTCTACAGAGGCAAGTACAGCAGGACAAATCCAAGGAATTTTGGAAGTCAATCCATTAGGATTACAGAGCAGCCGCTGATTTTGAAAGTCATAGGCTCAATCTATGGAAGCAATGAAGTCTCAATCTTCTTTTCTCCAACCTCTTATCCGAAGGCCTACTGACCTAGTTTTTTTTTTATTTAAAATAAACTGATATATTACAGATGAAATTATAATTGTTTTCTATAATATTTACATGAGATTATTGTGCAGGCAGCCTATCAAATATTATCTTTTCTGCCATAATTGAAAACTATCTGTATATAAAAAGTGTAGCACACAATTATAATAATATTCCTAATTACATGAATATTACTAATGATACAAGATGCTAACGGTACGTGTAAGAAAAACTGAATTCTTGGTTACAATTTCCTCCTTCAAGACTTTTAGCCACTGTCCATTTAAGCTTATCAACAACACAAGGCATTGTAAAATGATCTAAATTATGGAAATGCTCTCGGAAAAGGTACTATCACATAGGGCTTAGCTCTTGTGAATTGGTTTGTGTGACCCCACATTTACACACAGAAGGTTCTCAAGAAATACTTGTTGGAGAAATAAGATAGATGAAAAGAATTTAAAACCACAGATGCATGAAGACAATCTACAAGTGTCTTGGAAATCAGAATAAATTCATTGGTGGGAGTCCTTGGCCATTCTGGCACTCATGCAAGGTCAGTCATATTAAGGACAGCTATGGCTGGCTAAGGAGTCTCTGGGTGGTGCAGTTAATGGGCTCAGCTGCTAACCAGAAGGTTGGAGGTTCTAGTCTACCTAGAGGCGCCCTGGAAGACAGGCTTGGCGATCTACTTCCGAAAAATCAGCTATTGAAAACCCTGTGGAGCAGCTCTGCTCTGATCACACAGGGTCACCATGAGTCATAGTCGACTTGGTCACAATTGGTTTACTGGTTAAGGCTGGTTGAGGTCCTATCGAAGACCAGGTAAAGTAACAGCAAGGAGCATTGAATAATCTCTCTTCTACAGATAAGGAAACGGTGATTCAGTTAAGCAACTGTCCCAAGTTTGAAAAGCAATTCAGTAACTGGACTGGGCATCCCACTGTGAGGCTCCAGTGACTCTATCCACCGCTCTCTGCTGTCCCTCTAGCATTGTCCACTGGGAACTGCTTTGTGAACTACTACTCCCAGCAGAAAGTTGCCTGGTCAAGGCTAGCTTTAATTCAGCATCTGTGAGAACTTTGGCTAAGTGTGCATTCTTTCCTTCTCACTAAGGAGAACCAGCACTGGAAACATCTGAAACGTAAGGACCCAACCTACGCCTATGCTGCCAGGGAAATCAGAGAGAGAATGTTCCTGCTAATAGAGGTCAAGATAAAGTGAGGCTGCCTGTATGCTGTCAGAAGACCAGGGCTCCTTGTGCTGCTTTCTTTCTCCAATTTCACACACAAGTAGAATTATTCAGATGTTTGAAACATCAGATTCAAGCCATTTGACAAATAGCCTTCAAGTCCCTGTACCTGGAACTTTCGCTAAAACATCCACCTTTGTTTTAAACAGCCCCAGCAGTTTCCCTACCATCTAAGTATCCCACCAAAAACCAGCGAGAGCGATCGCAGTTGCTGCCCTGTGAACAGGCCTGGATTTTGTCTGTCCACGGCTCAACACCCAGAAAGAACATTTTGCAGAAGAGCCAGATAGACGCTGAGGCAAACTGCTTTCGGGCCTTATCTGAATGACAATACTTAACTTTCACCACCTGGGCCCAGGCTTGGAGAGGAGAAACAGTCACACTCAATTATTGTCTCTTTCTCCTGACAACTACTGTTTAATCCTACCTCCAGCTGATATTAACTGGTGGAAAACAGAATGCTATTTTTAGACAAGACAGTGATTTTCCCCTTTCATTCGGGAGAAATGTACTTCCTCTTGCAGTCTGGGCCATTCCAGATGCTGGATTTTGGGTAAAATTTAGTACTAGGGCATTATTACCCTGTGCAGAATGAGTGGGCTCTGAACTCTGAAACAGTTCTAAAATCAAAGTTGCCCTTTGCACTGCACGTTTTCTCTACTGTTAAAATGCTGAACCAAACAGAATCTATGCTATATCCCAACAAGCTATACTGACACAATGACATGGAGAATTTACTTTAAATAAGACTAGCATACAAGGGGGAAATTAACCAAATTCACAGTGATAAAGCTTCTTGACACATTTTTCCTTTCCACCTTCCTTCTCAGGCTAACAAAGAATTTGATCAAGAACCTGATTCAGCATGTAGTAAACTTCAAATGAAATTTCCAGAGTTGGCTAATAAATATTTTTTGCATTGATCATGATGACTTTTTTTAAAGTTATTTCTCAAGTAACCAGTAATCACCAAAGTAATTCATCATCTTTATACACGAAGGGATGCCTTAGAAAAAAATACGTGTCACACAGAGCAGGCAATCACACCTGATTCTTTAAATACCTGAAAATGAGGAGAAACCCATGCTTGACATGTTAACAGTTCATGCTTTGCTTTAAAATCTGACTGCCCATTTCTCTAGGTGGAGAGGAAAACAACTTTTCTTGGTGCCAAGATTACGTGCCTTGTAGCCAAGATGTGAAAATACGGAGAGTGCAAATATTTGGTGTACAAGGCAGCACATTTTTGAAACCCAGGCACATGATTTCCCCTGGTACTTTCTGCCATTTGAAGAATGATCTGGAAAGGAGGTGTTGAGTTAGTTTACACTAACCTCTGCCTGACCTGGAGGTAGAGGTTTTAAGAGCTGGGCAGCAGTCACAGACAGGAAGTACTCAGAATTGTGGCCCCAGGAAAACAGTGAAGGAAAGGACTGCATTCGCGGGGACCCAACAGTCACCCCAACATTCTTATTGTAGATGGAGGGCGTCCCCTTCGCCCTTTGAGGGGAAGGGAATCCATCCATCTTCATTTGGGCTTTGCTGGCTGGGGGCAGGGGGTTGGAGGAAGAGAGAGAGCTGCCATTTCCTTTGGCTTTTAAAACAGACACTAGTAGTGATATTCATTTCTACCTGTTACTCACACCAAACCCTCCTAGCAGTACCCAGGGAAGGATCAACAATCTGTGGACACATTAGCAGTCCCCATGTTTGTTAATCAACGATTGCAAGCTGAGCAGCAGCAAGCCAAAACGGAGTCAAAACCTACAATAATAACAGTAGATAGATAGGTGTGTTGTAGGGAGGAGGAGGGAGCTATGTTCTAAAAGGTTGGAAAGTATTCATAACCTTTTCTATACAGGAGTAACTCCTGTAAGAGCAATTAGAGATAAAGGATATTTCACTGTTAGAAATGGCTAGTGCAGCCAATGTTTTCTGTATACATTACAGTAGGTTAGGTTCTACTTCCTTCATGCTCCCGGCAGGAACTTCGCTGGCAGTGGTATCCTTAAGCTGTGGGAATTCATTTCAAATTGTTTCTTAGTATAAATCAGTGGAAAAGTCAGTTTCAATATATGGAATTCCATGTTTTAGATTATCCTCATAAAAGGTTACACATTTTCCTACACTATGAGAAGAAAAACTAAGATTTAAAATTAACTCAGCTTTCTATAGGAAATAGAAAATTATCCTTTGGTACTTACATCTTAAAGGAGAATGAATAAAAATATTGCAAATTACAGAGATGTGTCATAGCTCATGTAGCAGAAAGTGTACTTTTAAAATTCTATAGGTAGTTTCAAATTTGAAATGATCAAGAACCTCTTTATAAATATCATTGAGAGTTATAAAAACAAGATATGTAGACTTCGGAGGCTAAGAGAATCTTTTCTTTCACTAAAAAATGATTATAAAAGTACTTTTCTACTCCCCACTAATCATTCTCCCAGAAGTAACCATTGTTACCAATGTCTTGGGTAAACTTCCATATTTTCTCCTTACATATTTACATATGTATATAATTCTAATTTTACACAGGCTGTTTTGCAACTTATTTCACTAAGGATGTATCTGGATAGTTTTCTTTTTGATGATAGCAAAGCATTTCACTGTAAGAATGTACCACAATACTATTTCCCTATTGATAGTCATTTACGTTTTTTTTCCCCCCTATTTCAAACAATATTACATTGACTATCCTTGTATATATACTTTACATACGTATACAAGTGTATCTACAGGATGTTGGGTTAAAGAGTAGGTTCGTTTTCTATTTTGTTATGTCCTACTTGCTCCCCACTATTGATGAACATGTTTACAACTTCACCAATAGCTGTTTTTCCCCCATTCTTGCAATACTTGGCATTTTCTAGTTATTTTCATCTTCGCCAATCTGGTAAGCAAAATGGTATGGGATCATTAGTTCTACATCAGGATAGATCATCTCCTGAATAGATCTTGTGACTGTGCTTTAAAGCCTGTCCACTTCACTCCCAGGCCTTCTGGACAGGTCTAAATTCTAAGTCCATTCTCCAAAGTAGAAACTGATCACGGACTGGCCAGAGCGCAGTTTGCCTGTTGGTTATCATTAAAATCTCCCAGTGCCCCTGAAAAGCATGAAGACCTCTGGCCCTAATTAGCTGAAAGCTTTGAGTCCATCACTCAATGTCTCTGAGCCTCTATTTCCTTATTAAGACCTTGGACTCAAACAAGAAGTAGCGTGTCCGCATACCACAGTACTTGCTGCCAGGGTGGCTGAAATGAAGTAGCAGCACTCAGAATCGAATTGTGTACTTAAATATAGATTTGAAATAATAGTGAGCTATCACAGGAGCCCTGGTGGTGCAGTGGTTAAGACCTCGGCTTCTAACCAAAAGGTCAGTGGTTCGAACCCACCAGCAACTCCATGGGAGAAAAGATGTGATGATGTGCTTCAGCAGACATTATAGCCTAGGAACCCCACAGGGGCAGTTCCTATAGAGTCGCTATGAGTCAAAATCGACTCAGTGGCACACAACAACATGGGATATGATAGTCATGCCACAATGCAGCTGAATTCAGTCTGAAGGCAAGCCAGGGACAACCTGGCTAGGGTGGTATCCTGAGACAGGGGTTTAGGAACAAGGCTTATTTGAATTGCTGGAAGGCATTCAGAACAGATTAGTGGAACCATTTAACTGGTCTGGATTGGCATTGGGGGTGGAGTCTTCCTGTGTCTCCTGACTGCTTCCAGATATTTCTCTTGACTTCCAAACCCCAGTTCTTTTGAAGCACATGACGTCCAGCACTTGTTGCACTTTTGCTGTACCTCTGTTTGTTGCAATCATCCACAGATCTCCTGGTCTATCCCCGTTACTGGCTGAAAACTTTTACACTTGACTCACTGTCTTCCTCTTTGCTGTTACTTGTCACCTCTGACAAATCACCAGGCTTCAACAGCCAACCATTTTTTTCTCCCCTGTCTTTTCCTCTCCTTTCCCCATGAAGGGTACTTCCTCCAAAACCTCATTCTCTAACCTCTACCTTTTCAGTTTTCCCAGTCATTGCCTTTAGTACCCTGACACCAAAAATTCCTCAAATCACATTAGATCTTCCAATCCAATGACCAATTGCCCTACTTTTTCACTCTCCAATATATACCTTTTGTCCTCACTTCCCTGACCATCCAACTTCCAGTCTATGGTCCATCCTCCCTTGCATATAATATTCAATTACATGGCTCTTCTTCTCTCATACTTACCTCAACCATCCAGTACTCAAAAGAATTATCTATGTTTACAGGTTCCACTTCCTCTCATCCCAGTCTCTCCCCAAACTACCAGAATCAAGCCTTAATTCCCACAATTCCACTGAAATCACTCCACATGTTCACAAATTTGCCAGATGAATGGGCAATTCCCTGTTCTCATCTTGTTTATCTCCGAGGAGGACTTGACACAATCACTCTCTCCTCGAGAAAATTCTTCATTTGACTTGCTAGCACTACACTCTCCTGTTTTCCTCCTATCTCACCGGTCACTACTTCCAGTCTCCTTTGCTGGCTCCTTATTTTCCCCTTCGAATGGTAGAGTGACCTAGGGTTCAGCCACAGCATCTAATGCTTGGTTTAAATAGCCATCTATATGCTGACAATTCCCAACTTTAATCTCTAGTCTGGAACACTATGCTGAGCACAGCTCCTTATCTGCCATCTTTATTTGGACATTTTATGGACATCTCAAACTTAACAGTCCAAAACAGAACTGACTCTCTCCTCCTAAAACTGCTCTTCTCCCTGTCTTCTAATCATAACGAATGGCACCTGCATTTATCAAGCTCAAACTTAGGAATCATCATTCGTTTATGATTTCCTCCTTTCTTTCTATCCCCATTTCCCACTTCCAATCCATCAGCAAGTCCTACTGGCTCTACCTTCCAAATATATCTCAAATCCTCCAACCATTTTGTACCACCTCTACCACTACTATCCTAGCCCAAGACACTATCATCTCTTGCTGGGATTGTTGAAAAAAACCTGCTAATTGGTCTTCCTCTTCCACTCTTCTCCCCTACCATCTGTTCTTCACTCAATGCTCAGAGAGATCCTGTTAGAGCACAATTCAGATCATATCAGTCCAATGATAAAACCTGCCAAGGGCTTTCCATCATCCTCAGAATAAAATTAAAACTCCTGTCTTACTGTGGTGTACAAAGACCTTCCATGTTCTACGTTCCTGTCTAATCTCATCTCCTTTTCACTCTCCCTCTTCTCTTCAGCTCCAGCCACACTGGTCTTTTTGTTGTTCCTGTAACAAACAAGCTCATTCCTATCTTTGATTCTGTACCATTCTTCCACCAGATCATACATGGATCACTTACTCATTTTATTACAGTCACCTCTTCAGAGATCTCCTCTGCCCACCTTTATCTAAAATAGCACCCTATCCAGTAATTCTCTATTCCCTTATCCTGCTTTAATTCTACTTACCACTATCTCTTATCACTATCTGAAATTGTATTAATTAATTTGTTTGTTAATTCATATGTCTCTCCTACTAAAATGTAATTCTCACTGTGGTTAGAGGATGCCTTTTTTGTTAACTGCTATATTCACAGCACCTGGTACATGTCAGTGCTCAAGAAATATGTGTTGAATGAAAAATGATTGAATGATTGAATGGAGAACTTGAAGGCTAAAAATTTAAATTTAGTTCATTTAATGATTATTGAAGGAGCTTGGATAGCGCAAGTGGTTTGTGATTGACTGCTAACCTAACGGTTGTTAGTCTGAACCCACCCAGTGGCTCCGCAGAAGAAAGGCCTTGTGAACTGCTTCCATAAAGATCACAACCAAGAAAACCCTACGGAGCAATTCTACTCTGTAATACATGGGGTCACCATGAGTCAAGGGCAACCTGAGGGCAGGAAACAACAACAACAAAGTGATTATTGAGCACAATGATTTCTTAAACAGGACTTTGACATTATGAAGATGGAGCTAGAAAATATGATAGCTACTTGTGTGGGAATGCTAAGATGGAAGCAAATGGAGACCAGAATCACTTGCTCTGAGGTTGTTCCAGAATCACTTGAGAAGTGAAAAGAACTTTTGCCAAATATTATTGCAGGGTGGTATATATTGTGCGGGGGGCCAAAGAGAGGAAGAGTCGCAAAGTATTTCAAGAATATAAACCTATACAACCAAGAGATGTCCCTTGCTCAAACGGGAAAGTTAGGAGGAACTGGCATGCGTAGGGGAGGAGAGGGGAGAGACTATAAATTAATTTGCATTTCGTTCTACCAATTTTCAGCAGAAGTTGATCTATGATTTTTAGAATACACATCTCCTTATTATCGGTCTTATCTATATTTCTGTATTTTAAAGGATAATGAATTATCTAAGATTTAAGATATTTTCTAAAGGAGTCCTGGTGGTGCAATGGTTAAGTGCTCAGCTGCTAACTGAAAGGTCAGCAGTTGGAACCCACCAGCTGCTCCGTGGAAGAAAAGACCTGATAATCTGCTCCCATAAAAGATTACAGCCTAAGAAACCCTATGGGGGCAGTTCTACTCCATCATATAGGGCACTATGAGTCAGTATCTATTAGCAGCACACAGCAACAACAAGATGGTTTCTTAGCGTACGAGGGGTATGGGAATGAAAAGTGAGCTTTAATAAAGCAACAATCTAGTGCTTATTACAATCAGTGTCATTTTATAAGTTGATTATGGTTCTGCTAGGAATCCTGTCACTCCAATTAAAATGGTTTTTTGACATGTTTTCCTTTGAAACACAGTGAATTTAGCATTATCTGCAGATATATGTAAAGTTAATTTATTGAAAAGAAAAATCAATATTGTGCAATAAACCAGTAAATTACCCTAAAAATTAAGGGATATATATATATATGGATATATATATACACACACACATATACACGTACACACACACACATAGTCATACGTCACTTAATGCCATGATTCGTTCTGTGAAATAGGATGCAATGTGATTTGGACGTTGTTTGAACATGCCTAAATTGTGAGCAACAGCATTCATTGATTTTCCACCTCTGTGTTGTTTAATAACCTTCGTTTCACTTCCAAATCGACACTTCTCCTTTGCCTTTTGCTGCTGCTATCACTAGCACTGGTTTTGCTGCATTTGGGAGCCATGAGGCACTTCACAGTAATATTTTCGAAAGAAAATTAAACAGAGATAACACCACAACACTCAAGAGACACGCAATACGTGAAATTGAATGCTGCTGTCTATGAGTTGACGCATACACTGTTATACAGTAAGCATTTTATTTGTAAGTAGACAAAGTTCACATTGAAACAATGACAGAAAGTACAGAAGAGTACATACATAAGCCAGTAACATAGACCTTTATTATGACTATCAAGACACATGTATTATAGGTTATATATGTAATGTACCATTACACGCTTGGCAGTGCAATCACTTGGTATAAAAGAGATACGAGATGCACGGGTTGCACTTGCTATGTCCAGTTCTCCAATCGTGATTTCTTTACTATAACCTTATGGGACCATGGATGTAGATGCAGTTGAACATGGCCTGAACATGTTATGCGATGCATGGCTGTCTGTAAACACACACACACACACACACACACACCCACCCATACACATATATATTCCTATCAACTTATACTCCACCCAGTATGCATCCCAAACCAACAGTTGTGGTGAAAAATTAAAGACCATTACCTCTCAGGGTCTACAAGAAAAAGTTGCATGTATCTGAAAATATTTCGGAGGTATATAAGGCAAAAGACATCTTTTCACCTTGCTATACAAATATAACATGAACAGCAGTGCTTGAATATGCTTTTCTCTAAATGACTCATAAAAATTCTTGAGGTTCTTAACCTTACTAGAAAAGAAAACCTTAGATGACTCTAAAGTAAATACACGGCATATTCTCAATATCATGGCCATCTTCAAGCAATTTCTCACACTTACAATGTATTTATTTTTACATAAAGCATATGCGTGTCTTTGGGGCAAAGTATGCCTTTTATTCTTATGTTGTGAAAGTCCCTTCTAATTAAAACAGGAAATACAAATTTCCTTGTCTAGTTCTAAGGATAAATTGCACTTAACACAAGCAACCGTCTGCAATTTCTGCTGTACTTTTCTGGCTGTACTAAACGTGCACTGCTGAATTCATGTCTTGAGCACTCTTGAATCCACATTCAGAATACAAAGGCCACACCCAATGTGCCTGCATTCTCATGTACCAGGTCTCTGCATACATTGGGCACCTTCACAAGATAAATAACAGACACATGCATTGTTGTAGCTTCTAAAACTTACTCATACTGACGAAGGCTGAAAATGCCCTGAAGGAGGGGTTAAGTAAAACGTGTAAAACAAGAAGTCTTTACAGAAAAAGCTGTTGCTTTTGTTCGCTGCCGTGTAGTCCATTTCAACTCAGGGGCCCGAATAAAGTACAGAATGTAAATAAATTTCTTTAAAAAAAAACATTCTTCTTTAAATGCTTTGCTTTATAACCCAAATTGCAAGCAAGAAGAATCTTGTCCCATCCTTCTAATTAAAAAGTATAAGTAGTTCCTTTACTGACCACAGCAAAGAACAAAGAGACTCAAACCCACTTCCTCTTGTTGCTTCTGAGTGAGTTCTGTGGCTATTGGGTCTGAGGGAATGAAAGCTCAAGCACGTTTATACACATCAGAGTGGGTCAGATATGGCATCTAGTGAGTGGGACAGTTCTTCCACACTTGTCAAGCCTAGATTAATATTCCTACTAATTGCATTTTAGGAATGGCCAATTAGTTCAAGTCAAATCACTTGAGGAGGGGAGGAAGGAAGGAAGGTGGGAAGGGCAAAAGCTGCCCCTATCCCCTTAGGGATCTGTGGGTCGGAGTCCAAACTCCCTGTACTTCCTCCATTTCACAAAGCGGGGGGGCTCACTCACTGGACATCAGGATTGGTAGTTGCTGTTGAGTCAGGTCCTACTCATAGTGAGACCCCATATGTGCAAACTAGAATTGCTCCACGGAGTTTTCAAGTCTGTGACCTATAGAAAGCAGATCGCCACGCCTGTCTTTCAAGGCTCCTCTGGGTGGGTTCAAACTGCCAGCCTTTCAGCTAGTAGTCAAGTACTTAACTGTTTCCGACACCCAAGGACTCCTGGACATCCGAGCAGGAAGGCCATGCCCTAACTCCTGCTGGGCTCTAACAACAAAGAGTTGAGGATGGAAGTTTGCGTTTAAATAATGAAATAAAATTGCTTTGTCGCTTCACCTGTGAAGAATTATGATATGGAAATTCTTAACCTGAAAGGTGTTTCCCTTCAAATACTTCAATTTTTACCTTTATATCAGAAACAATGTGTTTTTTTTCCTTGAGTGAAAAATTTGATTGTTCTTTAGAATGAACCTCCCAACCCCCTCCCAACTAAGACCCAAACCTATTACCCACTGCCCTCAAAATTTGATTCCAACTATTAGTGACCCTATAGGACAAAGCAGAACTGCCCCATAGGGTTACCAAGGCTGTAAATCTTTATGGAAGCCGACTGCCACATCTTTCTCGCGTGGAGCAGCTGGTGGGTTCGAACAGCTGACAATTCGTTAGCATTCGAGCACTTAACCACTGCACCACCAGGGCTCCTATCAAACTATATATATATACCAATTTAATTTCATTTGACCTCTGTCAAAAAGAGTCTAATTACTTAAGCCAAATTTGCAAATTTCGCAAAGCAACTGGTTGTGCCTTAAAATAACAGCAGGCACATTGGAAACAAAAGCGTCAATAATGTCGGTGACTCCTTTAACATTCTAGAGTCAAGGGCCAGGAGTTGTACCCATGATTCTTCATAAACATGGCAAGAAAGTTAGTTAATAAACACCAACTAACCTTTTTCAACTGCAGCAATAAATTGTTCAATTGGTGAAATGTCCACAAGTTCTGCTCAAAACACCTTGTGAATTGTTTAATTAGCAAACTCTTGCAACACTCAACAAACAGATATTGGCAAGTTACGGAGACACAAGGTCCCTTGAGTACTAACTATGCTGGTAATCTAACCTGCAGGCTTTTCAAGGGGACACTTTTTTTTTTTTTTTTTTTTTTAAGTTTCAGACACTCAAATGACAAACATATTCCATTAAAAATGTTCTAACAAGTAAATAAGCACAACAGATGTATAGACAACTAGTTATAATAGTGAACCAGGATGCTAATCACACACTGGACCCCAAACAGATTAATAATGTCTCCTGTACATAATAATAGACATGTATACATCCTCCCGACTTAATGACAGCATTTTGTTCACACAAATATAACTAGATCAAAGAAAAAAATTCTTCTAAAAGCCAAATCTTCTTTATTGTTTCACCAAACTGCAAGCTAGGATATCATCAGATATATATTTAAGCCTCCCCCCACCCCCGTGGTCCCCTGTCCCCTACCAAGCAACGTACTAGGAACGTTCAATTAGCAGTGATTTTTAACGGTGGAACAATCTTGGGTCAAACCTCTGTGATATATTTTGAACCAGAAGTTTTGGGTGGGAAGTAGTCATCCTTCACAACAACCACTTCTGCAAAGATGGCAACACTTAGTGGAGAGCAGTTTGGGTGTGGTGAACCAAGTCCTAACCCATTAATTGCTGGGAAACTCAAGGTAGAGACATGCTTTCTGCAAAAGGTTTCCTTCCTTGGCTAAGACAAGCCAGGGAAGACCACTCTGAGAAGCGCCAGTTAGCTGATGAAAATCAGGTCACAGATGCAATAGCACTGCGGATCTTTCCAATATATTTTGTTCCAAGGGTATAAACCAAATGGCAGAATTTGTGGTAGTGATGTCTTGAGTAAACTGGTGTGTATGGAACATAAAAACCCTATTCTCACTGATAATTCAAAATATGTGTCCCTTTCATCAAAGAGAGCAGCCCTGGTGGTGCAGTGATTAAGAGCTCAGGCTGCTAACCAAAAGGTCAGCAGTTCGAATCCACCAGTTGCTCCTTGGAAACCCTATGGGGCAGTTCTACTCTGTCCTATAGGACTGCTATGAATCAGAATTGATTCGATGGCAACAGGTTTTTTTTTTTTTTTTGGTCAAAGAATCACTGGCATGTTTTTGCTCATGAAGGAACACATATACACTATCCCATAAAGAGAAAAGAAATTTACACATTTTGTTGGCATGGAAATGTTTGAAAAACATTCAGTTAAGATTCTCACCTTTCTTTTTCAAAAGTCCAGCTATGGTTCATGATAATCACCATAAAATAACTGATTAAGCTGCATGTAGTTATTTTTAGTTCTACCTGAAGTAAAACACACAGTGTCCTTATCTTCTTAAAGCTTATACATTAACTGACACTGATCTTCTTTGGCTAAAATATCCAAGTCGTTCCCATATATATTTCTAACAATATATATATATTGTTATTCCTATATGTATTTGCACAAAAGAAAACACATAGAATTTATTGTTTTAGTTGAGAAGCTATACTTTTTAGTTACCTAATTGTCCTTTGAACACTTAATATATTCTTAAAAGAAAATCTTGAAAGAAAACTGAATACTACTAAAGACAGCCTCCCTGTGACAATTCAGAATTAAAGTAAGAAACACAGAAGGGAACACGCAGCAATTTGATTTTCAATTTTGAGTGGAAGTATGACCAGGCATACACACAAAAGATTTTTTTTTTAAACTCTGAAGAATTAAGAGGCAAATCATTTATTATCAATCAAAAAGCATTTTAAACGCTTTCTGTAAAATATCTGAACTTCAGTTTTCTTTATGTGCAACTGCTGATGAAAATAAAATTTAGATGATTTTATTCTCTATTTGCCTGCTACAATCAAATAATGACAACTACCTCGAGACTCCATTAGTCTTTTGAGCAACCACCTAACCAAGCAGTAGGCAGACTGATGCTGCAAGCAGATGACCTATGATCCAAGAATTCAGTCTCCATGAAAAGAGAGAAACCAACACAAAGATCATGCTCTGCAAAGAAACCCCAGAAGGGCTTCTTTTCTGTAACTTTTTACAAGTAGTTCATAACCTTTGTACTCTAGACACTCATTCAAACTACCTCAACCGCTCTGTAAACGAGGAGCTAAGGATGCTTTAAGGCATGAACTTTCTACCCAAACAGAGTACTGTAAACATTTGGGGGAGGCATGGTGCTACTGCTAAAATAAACCATAAAAAAGGACATTAGCCAAGACACTTTTATTCAGGAAGCCTCTCTCTGTTCAGGGAACCCAGCCTCCACTTTGAATCTACTACTCAAGAGCCGGGTCCCAATGAGAATAAGTAAGCCTTCTTAGAGTACTGGCATTTCAAAGTTTGGAAGAGTTCTTAGGTGCTAATAAAAAGAATATTTAAAAGAATTACCAACAATTAGGGTGCAACTGAATAGTATATTAACGTATTCATAGCCTGGGTCTCCACAATGTTTCCTCTGTTTTAAACTGTAAATGAAATACTTACAGGAAAACAAAAACATACAAAAAGAGGAGGATCTTCTTCAAAAGGGATTATTACTCATCATTTCCACTTCATAACAATTTGGTTATTTTAATTTTAATTTTTGGCTGAGTTTTAGTTTTCATTAAGAGATCTTCTGTCAAGTACAAAGACATTTTGACTACAAATTCAAATGAAATTGTTTGAACGTCCATTGCAAAAGGGCTTTTCTTTTGGGGGAGGGGGTGGAAAGAGAAGAAAGGAGTCGCCAATGCAAAAAGCTTTCTGGCTGTGCTCCTCAACCTGGTGAAGATAAAATCATCATGTGAAGCAAAAAGTGAAATTGGGTCCAATTTGCCTAAACTGACTAAAGTAAAAGAATAAATTTTAGTCTAAAATAATTAAAATACAATTGTACTCTAAAAATTACTCTAAGATGAGAAAGTAAGTTTCTGGAAAATAATTATATCTTATAATTTTTAGGTTTAATAACGTCTAGATGGTGACTATGGGTTTTTAAAGCTATATGATTTTTACACACTTAATTGAGAAATATTTGGTTGTAAATCTGCCATCCTATCAAATGCATCAAGTGTTAACCACCGGGATATAGTAGTCTATCATCCAACAAAGAATCCAAAATAATTGTTGAATTGAATATGCTAGGTATTTTACCATGCCACAGTGTTATTTGGTACATATATATTGTTACCATCAAGTCGATAATTATTTTTAGAATTTTTAGTAAAATGTAAAGTACATAAAGCATAAAAGACGTAGTTAACTAGAAATTCAAGAAGATCATACTTTTAATACACAGGATGTGGGAAATCTTCCATAAAAAAATACTGCCAGAATGTATAGAAAACTTAAAAAAAATAAAACTTGTTATATCTTAATCACAATAAGCTCCCAGTCATTGGACAATGTTTTTAAAGGTTTTCCTTGGTATATCTTATAGGCATACTTCAGAATAAGTATGTCTTTGAACAATGTTTATAATAACTGATTTTTTTTTTTTAATTTAAATCCTAATTGCCCAATTTATATACAGAAAAAGAAAGGAAACTAACCGGTTACTGAGAAAATATACTGGCTACCCCATTCCCAAAACGAAATATAACCATCATATGTTACCCACTCACTGTTTTCTCAAATAATTTTTGCGTTCTATAAAGAAAATTCAGGTTTCAGCATCATTTCCCCCCCAAGGCCTCAGACTTCAGAGTCTTCCTAGACAAACCATATTGTGGTCTACTTCTTCCCCCTCTCCCCTCTTTCTTCCAGGGGAAAAAGAAAGTTATGCCAGCCATCCTAAGCAACCCTTTGCCACACCACACACCTGTTCAGACAACAGGTCAGTTAAACAAGCAAAATAACAGCTGAGAAAGTCAGGTCAGCTACCCTGTGATCTTGAAGACATTTACAGAAACAGGCCCCCTTCTCTCCCTTCTTTATTTGAAAATAGCAGTTTAAGTAACATGATTCCTTCCCTTCCTGTTTGAAGAGACAGTGAAAGCCCTCCTGCTGCGAGTCCACTCTCTTAGTCTGGGAAGAGGCTCACCTCAATCCCCAAACTTAGTATTTAAGCCTGGGTCTACAGGGGCAAGAAGACCCATCCCACTGCAGTTATGTTTGTTCAAGGAGCCAGCACTAACTCAAAGTTAACGATTAACAAGGACCATATTACATGTCACATATTCTTGTTACCATGATTTTTACTCCTAGGTATAATTAAGGCAACTTCTTGGTTTTCTGATCTTTCCTAAGTTCCTCTTCAGTTTGCGCCCAAATGCTCTGAATGAAAAAACAAACAAACCACAAACTGAATGGAGACAGCATGAACTTATGACAAGCGAAATCCGACTTTTCTAGAAAGAATTATTGTTGGAAAACAGATATAACACTTCAGGTGTAGCAGCAAAATTTACTAATCACGCATAACGATTTTACGGTGTATTTCTTCCAAATACATTTCTATAGAACTTATTCCAAGTACAACTTAACACTAGTACAAAAACTATGTGATTCTCTAAGGACATGACCTTTAAAGTTAAAAAAAATGTTTTTCTGTGCTTGTAACTTCTGGATAGTGTTTCTCTCAATCTTAGGCATGTATTAAATTTGCTTTATTTTACCTCATAGAAGAAAAGAGAAAGGATGAATGGCCAAAATTCCCCTAAGTATTGATTCATAAAGTATGTTTCCGAAGGTGTAAATCTATAAGACATCTAGCCCACAAAACTAGTGTGTCCATATAGAGACTTCTGTGGAGAGAGAAGTTTTGTCTTGGTAGATGAAATGGATGAAGGGAGATAACCTAACATGCCAGGAAAACTGAGCACTCAAGAATATACATTCTTTTAAAATAATCTTGCCTGTTTTCTTAAAAGAATTTTTAAAGACGGTAAAATAAACCCTAAACAATTCATATCCAAAAGTACGACAAGTAACTCTGGAAAAAAAAAAAAGACATAATTCTTATATGTAATAGTTCTCTTTTTCTTCTCATGCTTTCTAAACATTACACAATTTTAGAACTCCGTATGGATCCTTAGAGATATTGCAGTATCATAGTGACACTACAGGGCAGAGTAGAACTGTCCGACAAGGTTTCCAAGGCTGCAAATCTTTACGGAGGCTGACTGCGGCATCTTTCTCCCACGGAACCACTGACCTTTTGGTTAGCAGTTGTGTGTTTAACCACTGCACCACCAGGGCTCCTAATATAATAGCATACATTTTAATTTAGTAGTGGAACCATTCCCAATCACCTTTTCTTCTTCTAGAAAGGCTACTGAAATCTCACCGTAACCCTAAGAAATGGAATAGATAAAAGCAGAAATCTGGTTGGGGAGGCCACCTAAGCATCCAAGGCCCATGTTTGAGAACCACTGTCAGTCAGTCCAATTCCTCTAGTGGAAACAGAAGCCCAATAAGGTCAAGTGACCTCCCCAAATTCACCCAGTGTCAGAGATGGAACTAGTACTCACTCTCCTTACTCAGTGCCATCTTGTACATTAATGAAAAAAAAAAAACAAAAAAACCACTGCTGTTGAAATCGACTCCCCACCAGATCTTAATAGTTTGGGAACTAAAATAGCATATTATTTCACCCTTTTAGGACAAGATGTGGCGAAGAGACTAGTATGTGTGTGTGTGGGGAGAGGAGTAGATGCCTAAAATTCTTGATCCTGATTCCAGTTCTCAAGGCCAAAAAGACAAGGGGTAAAGAGAAGGGAGACTCAAGAAAACAAGGGATCAATTAAATTTAAGAGTTAAGGCAGCCATTCATCATTTTTTCCTATATGAATTCATGTGTGTGAGTGTACAATACTAGGCAGGATGTAATAGATGCCACAAAAGTGGCACAAGAGAGGTGGAGAGGAAGGAAGGAGAGAGCAAGCAGTGCAGGGTTCACAGAGAAGGTGTCATCTGAGCTCAACCTAGAAGAAATGGTGCATTGATGGCAGGGATGGCATCACAGCAGCCACAGCTAGCTGAGGACAGGTGGAAAGAGTGCAGACCTTTCTCCCATTCACACTAACTGAAATGCTAGGGAATTGTGAGAAAGATGACTGGAAAAGTTACTTTGGGGACCCCCATTCTCTAGGGTAGGAGTGGTGAGGAGAGGTAGCCTGGAGACAAAGCAAAAACAAAGGCTTCTCGTTGTGGAAAAGGACTGGGGAATAAAGGGAGGTGTTGATTTACTAAAAAATATGTCCATCTAGAAATAAAATCTATAAAATTAGGTCAGCCACCTAAAGGAGTTGGTGGTAAAAGAAAATTATAGATTTCAACATTCATTGTCAAGCTCTTCCATATACAAATAGTAAACCAGTTGTCGACTCCAACTCGTGGTGACTTCAGGTGTGTCAAAGAAGAACTGTGCTCCACAGAATTTCCAATGGCTGATTTTTCAGAAGTAGATGACGAGGGTTTTTCTTCCAAGGTGCCTCTGGGTGGACCTAAACCTCCAACCTTTTTTTTTTTTTTTAGCAATCGAACCTGTTGATCATTTGCACCACCCAGGGACTCCATAGAAATAGTACAGGTAACATAATCATCTTTGGACGCTGCAGTGAGTTTGCTTTTCCATTATCAGTGTCTCTAACCTCCCCCTCCCATGTATATTCTGCTGCCTCCAAAAGTGCTGAAACAAAGTTGGAAAGGATTTCTCTCACATTTAGAGAAAAGAAGCTCCAAAATACTAAGGAGTTAAAAAGGTTAAATCTAACACAAGGCAAAAGTAGCAACAAGGAAGAAAGAAAAGATTTCCCCTCCCTCCCTGGCCTTCAGTATTCCATAAAATGCATTTCTCTCCTGATAAGACCCTGTTGCTGACCAGACAGACACACTTAACTGCAGGGTTCACTAACTGAACTAAGCTGTCTTTTTCAAGGATATCAATGCAACTGGGAGAGCCATAAAATTGTGAAATTGTGAGAAAAGGGGGCTAAGTTAAATGCAGGCTCAGCGAAGCCTGATTGCTACAGGGATGGAGGGAACCGAGCTGCTGACCTTATGATAATGCAGTGTGGTCAGTTATAAGGGCTCGAGTCCTGCCCATGTCCACATACACACATTGCTTCTTGGAGATATGTTGCTTTTTTTGAGACACGGGGACTTTGCCCTCAGAAACCTGGGAAAGAAAGAGGAATTTTTTCCAACTTCTAATCACTCATGCCAAATAAAATCCAAAGGCATAACACTCGCTTACTAGTCACTACAGTTTTAAATTTCAGGCATAAGCTGTTTAAGAAGTGCCACAATTGAAGTTTTGCAGCCAAAAAATGACTATCCGTCCCCTTGGAATTTATTCATTACAATGTCTGAGACTTTTAGAACAGTGCAGCTCTAGCCTAGTCCATGCATTGTACCTCTGAGGAAACAGAGGGCCAAAGAGGTATGGGATTTGCTGTCACTCAGCTAGTCAACAGCAAAAATGAGATCAGGTAGAGTCCTCAATTCCCAGTTGCCATAAACGGTAGTCTTACTAGTCTTTACAATTTTAGTGGAAATCCATATAATTCTTATCTTTTTGGCGCGGCCATTACCAGGGATTGTAGCAAAATAAGACTTTGAAGATAAGGATGACAGAAGACATTGCAGTGGCGATCCTAATACACATTTCCCCTTGGAAGTGTCCAGTTACTTCCTACAATCAAGATTTACCTCCTTCTATCCAACACTTAAGGAGCTCTGGTGGCACTGTGGTGAAGCAGTTGGCTACTAACCGAAACGTTGGTGGTTCGAACCCACCAGCCGCTCCACAGCAACGGGATCCTATTCTTGAGTGATTACTTAGCCCATACAAAATGAAAAGAAGGTATGCAATCCTCAGCTGATCTTCTGACCACTTATTCATGTGTCTGTCTCTCAACAGGCATTATCACCAGAAGACTCACCTCACTTCTAAAGAGCATGTTTAAAATGTATTATGCTAACAAAATGCAAACTAATTATTTCGCCCCTGGCCCTCAAATCTAAAGAAATTGCATAAACTTGAATTGCTAAACGGTGGCTACAAATGAAAGGTGCATTGTATGCAGTAGTTAGAATTAAGGGAACAAGCTGAAATTCCAAATTCTTCCCTCACCTCCATTAGTTATTCTTTTTTTCCTTTCCTAATATTTCTGATATAGGTCTTAGCATAGAAATCAAAACATCCACAACATGCCTAAACCATTACGAACACCCAAGACACTTTGTCCTGTGTGTTTATTAGCTTGCTAAGAAACAAGGAGAGCCTGTAAGAATTTTCATATGGTTATTACCAAATTTTTTAAGTGATTCTTTAAAACTCCTAAATCAGTAAAGAAGTGACACATACCTGTGATGATCTGACTTGAAACTTCAGAATAACTCTTATTAGGAATAATGTAATTTTCCCCCTATAGGAAAGATACTACTCTCTCGACACAATTAGAAACTCAGAATTTCTTAACCCCAAATTTGCTTGTTCTTCACTTTTCTATACTTTTTTCTAGAACAAGACTTTCTCCCAAGACTATGGATGAAATACTCACTTTTCCACTCGATCGACCTGGAAGTCTCCTCAGGACCTCTGAAGGGGCTGCCCCAGGTAGAGCTTTCCCTCTTGCCTGTGCAGAGCCCAGATGGCCAGGCAGAGGCCACTGGCTGCTCTCCCACCCTAGAATGTGGATCTGCAAAAGAGGCCTGTGTCAACAGCCCTATCGGGAAGATCACATGACACAGCCTTTGTCTCCTTCCTGCTGGTGTCTCAATGGTCATGGCCAATGACTGCGACAGGAGATTGCCAAGGGATGAAAAATGCATCATCTGTATTCTAGCTGTCAAAGAGGGAGACAAGCCACCTCTCTTCCACTGCCTTCCATCCCAGCCCAGAAGGGACCTGCTTCCCCTACGTGAATGGTTCAGTAGGTGGGAGGAATTAGAGACACAAGAAACTGGATCTCTGGCCGGGAGCCCACTGTCCTTATTCCATGGAAATGAAAGGTAAGTTGCTTTGATCACCTTGGAGACCAACCACCTCTTTCTTCTGAAAGCTAACCCCACCTTAGCAGCAGCTGCCTCCCCTCTCCCCCAGAGTCCCAATCCCTCTACACCAGCTTGAGTATCAGGCTAATCAGTTTGATCTGACAGATTTTAATTACATTAATTAGGGCTTTTCTGAATAGGCCTGATTAGCATCCTACCAAGGGCTCCCCCCCCCCCTTTCTCTAAAGCAGCTCTGCTAGAATCAGGACTAATACTCTCCTTTACTTTAACAATGGTGACGTTATTATCTTGCTCAAGGTAAATAATCAGACATTTGGTGGCACTGGGTATAAGAGTGTACTTTATAATAAAGTCACAGTGGGAATCTGGACTAGGTTCTGCATCTATCTCATGAGAGATGTCATTTCAGCCTTGGTGGGGGAGAAGAGATTATTATTTAGAACATTTTTCTAGAGCACAAACATTGCTTTTGTTTAGCCTTTGTCTAGCAAACACTCTACATTTAGTTTGAGTTTTAAATATCCAACTTCTTCCAAATCTTCTCCCACATCGTCATCAGATTAAAGCACAAAGAAACAGATTCTTACCTCCCTGTATTATTTTGTCCATCACATTTTAGAGAGAACCAATGCTAGCCACACAAAAGCCAACAGAGATTTAGCCTTTGTCCCTCCATTGTTTCTCAGAATAAAAATACCTTGAATGTCAACAAGCTTTTTACTGAAAATATCTCTTAACTATTTCAGACCACTAATACAAGAGAATGACACTGATGTTTCAGAGCACTATAAAAAGATTAGCATGGCACATATATCTGACTTCCTTGGTCATCTATACCATGAGTACTGCTTTCATAGTGTTTTGAATAAGCCACAATAAATGAGGGCACAGTTCCAGGCACCAGGAAGAAAACTTTACCAAACTAAATAAAGTTGGTTTGCTTTCTTAAACAAGTCTGATAAAAAACTTTTTTTTTTTTTTTTTTTACTACGTATCTTAAAGAAAGCAGTAAAAGTGTGGACTTGTGACTCTTAATACAAGTTTTGCATCCTACTAACACCACTATCTCCCACTGCCACTTGTGCAACAGTCACTTCCCTGGGGATTAACAAAGTTATTACCACTCACTTGAGCAATGTCATAACAATGATGGTGTTTTATTGGGATGGTCCCTGAATAGGTTGGAACCTTGGCAAGATAACAGAGAAATTATATTTTCTGGCCACATTGGCTTACAAGAAAGATAAAAGGAAAATACTCACTTTGAACTTCTAATGTTATATTTTCCATTTACACTGTATCCAAGAGTCTTCTCTGTAAGGGTTAATTTGGATTTAACATTTTCCTTTTCTGGTCACTTTAAAGGGAAAATGAATTTATCAAAAGCATCTATGTTTTCACATTTTTTTCATTTTGAAAAAAAAAAAATCCTCAGTGAAAATTATGTTTACTGCCTTTTTGTTATCACCTACTTCTCACTTGAAATCAGAGAGATCTTTTACTCCTTTGCCTTGTCTTAAGGAGATAGGATGTCCTTTGAGAAGGAACTTGATTTAATTCTGTCTCTGATGACTACCATGCTTATACCAGAGTTTAACAATTCACAAAAATGGTAATGATCCATTCTCCTGTATGGAGAGTAACAGAAATCCAACCTTTTAACTCTTCATCTTTGATCTACTTGGGATCAGACAATTTATCTCTGGAAGACATTGGCCAAAGATTGAAGGAATTGAAGGACAGAAACAGGAAATAGGATTAGATGCCAGATACTGAACAGCGCCACTCCTCCCTCACCCAAATTTTCACCCCGGATAAAAAAATCCTATTGCTGTCGAGTTGAATCGGACTCATAGTGATCCTATAGGACAGAGTAGAACTGTCCCATAGGGTTTCCAAGGAGTGGCTGTTGGATTCGAACTGCCAACCTTTTGGTTAGGAGCCGAGCTCTTAACCACTGCACCACCAGGGCTCCATCACCCTGGATAGAATCTATTTTATACTCTATAGTGATGACTAACTTCTGACTTCCCTTGGCAAAAAATATTATTTTTATTAAACATACAACAAAACAAAACCCAACAAAATCAGCAAACCCACACACAATAACCTATTGACAAATTTCACCTGGTATTCAATTTAATTAGTTACAACTTTAAAATCTTCTGAACAGTTCAGGAGAAGAGAGATGGAGTTACAGTCTTGGCAGCCAAATTCACAGAGTGTTAGTAGGAGAATTTGGTGGGGGAAAGAATAAGAAAAAAAGACAACAAAAAAAGAAAGAAGAACAAAAATGAGGAAAGTGATTGGTGGAAGAAAAAAGAATTTAAAGCTTTTGCTTTCCAAAGAAATTGAGAGCTGTAAAACCAGTAGCAACATTTAAGAAAATAGAGAGAGAGGAGAGAGTTGTTGTTAGTTTCCATAGAGTCCATTCTGACTCACAGTGACGTCATGTGTGCAGAGTAGAACTGCTCCTTAGGGTTTCAAGGCTGGGACCTTTTGGAAGCAGATTGGGTTCAAACCACTAACCTTTTGGCTAGGAGTCAAGCACTTAACCATCTGTACCACCCAGGGACAGAGAGAGAGATAGATGGATAGACAGATAAGTAGACAGATAGTGGAAGTGGAGGTAGAGCACAAAACCAACACAGAAACGAACTGAAAATGAGACAAACTAAATGGAAGAGAAAGAATTTCCTAGATGAAAATCTAGACCCATTTCATTAAATTAAGGTATACTGGTATTCACTGACCAATCTCAAGGCACTTATAGTTAATTTAAAATAATTATAACTAATGCAAGCTCTCCAAACATATTAAAATCTGAATGTAAGCTCTCCAAACATATTTTTGTAGTCATTGTGTCAATGTCTTACTAGAGCTTGGTAGCTCTTATTCAGTCAGTCAGTCAGCCAGAGAACAATTATTTGAGTACCCACTAGGTACCAGGCACTGTGCTAAGCAGTGGGTATACAGTACTCAGCAGAACTGAAATGGTCCTTGCCCTCAATGGAGCTTATAATTAAGTGGTAGAGACAGACATTGAACAAGTAACTGCAGATGTGAAAATAAATATAATTACCAATTGTGGCAAGTGTTAAAAAAAAAAGTATAATAAACAGTAATTCCCTAAAGCAATGACTTAATTATTATTAGAGATAAAGCTTCAGATATTTTTGAATTTTAGAGCCTTCCTCAAGTAATTCATTCTGCTCCTGTTCAGAAATATTAACCTTTGAACAATGTTAAAAATATATTTATTGGGGGTGGAGGCGGGGTGGAGGCTGTATGTTATCTAAAAGATCCTATCAGAAGAACAGTGACAATGAAAAGCAATATTCTAGAATTACTAGTAATGCCAGCTTAAAAGACCTGGGAGAAGAAGAGACAGACTTCAACACAAGAGACATCCCTATTACACACCTGATCCCTGTATATATACAAGCAATTCCAGGCCTTCCATGAAATTATAAGAATTTGCTACCACCAATTATAAGAATTCTAAGAATCAGCTATAGAGGTCTATTTCCAATGCTAAAAGTAGACTCAAGACACATTTTAACTTTGAATTTATTAAGCAGGAAAATATATTTCTGTAAAGTTGAGACAGTTTTCTTCTGGACAGGATTTTGGAAAAATGGTGGATTTCAGTGTTCCTGCTGTCCTCCCCTTCCAAATCTACTTAGGGAGGAGCTGCCGGGGCTGGGCAGGTCTGGAAGGTGGAGGGGAGACTTTGGGCTCCGTCTGTCTGACAGCAAAATATGGGTAGAAACACCTGGGGAAATCTGGATGGACTCCTCACCTCACCCCAAACACACACAACTCTGCAGACGCGAAGGGAGCCTGGGGAGAGGTGGAAAGCCCTAAGGCTCCAGACAGGATCCTTGGACAGTCCCTTCCCAACCCCCCAGGAAGAACAGAGCCTAAAGGTCTGCCTTAATCCCCGCTTCCAACCATAGAGATAGACAGATGACTGGAGTTCTCTCGGCCCCTAAGGCTGGGCAAGTGCTGGACTTGGCTGCAGAAGAGACCTGGAGGTAGATACTTTTATTACCTCCGATTTGAAGAAGAAATTGAGACAAAGTGGTTGAGTAAAGTGCCAGAGACCCCAAAGTTGACAAGTGGTATTATAGGATTTTAATCCAGGTGGTCCAACTTCAGAATCCATGTTACTATTCCCTCTCCTAGACTGTTGTTTTGTTTACAGTGGCAAAAAAAAAAAAAAAAAGAGGGAGGGGGGAAGGAGGAACTAAATGAATGCCCAAAGACAGGGAATGGTTGAATAAACTGTGGTACAGCTATACTATTGAATAAATCAAACCCAAACCCGATGTGGCAGAGTCAATTCCAACTCATAGTGACCTTACAGGACAGAGTAGAATTGCCCCATAGTTTCCAAGGAGTGGCTGGTGGATTTGAACTGCTGACCTTTTGGTTAGCAGCTGTAGCTCTTAACCACTGCGCTACCAGGGCAGTACTGAACACCTGGCACAAATTAAATAGAATAAGATAGATCTGTAACAGTGGCTTTAGAAAAATTTCCATCATCCAGTCATTGAGAAAAGCAAAAATTTTTCAAAAACATCATATATCTTTATGTTCCTATATAATTATATGAGCATGGAAGAAGGCAAGAAAGGATATAGACCGTGTTGTTAACATTGACAATGGAGTTTTTATTCTTAATTCATAAACTGAAAATTAATAACAATTCTTCTAACTGTTAAAAAAAAAAATACACAAGCTCCTGATCTACTCAGTCAGGTATGTAATCAGACAACACCTGAGCCCATAGGATACAGGTTTGAACTGGAAAGTCTGCTTTACACTGAGAAGCTGCAGGCTGCTGCTGTCTGTGTTCTTACCTCGTTGCCATCGAGTCCATTCCAACCCATAGCGACCCTATTTTTAACCACTGAGAAAGTAGAACAGAAACTAGGAGTATATCTCTTAAGCAGACTATCTGCAAACTCCTCCAATCTGTTTCCTAGAGGCTAAATCCACCCTAGCGTGGGTGTGGACGGAGGTGCTGTGCTTGTATTTGTGTGAGCAGGAGTACACCTGTGTGTTTATTCTAACAATACCACACTCTCCGTTGATCTAGTCTAGCTGGAAAGGTTCTGGAAAGGAGGGGACAAATAAATCAATTCAACAGGTCACTTTCAGCCACCTTAGGAAATCAGCTGGCTGCGATGATTTCTTCATTAATGTCAAGAAAAGGAGAACAATGTCTCCCAACCATTAAGCCCCACACAGTTCAAGATAAGAAAGAGTTAAGCAGATGATAATCGGTGCATTTAGCAGGCTTTCAAACATTTGGCTGCTTAATCATTTCTTTCTCACTGTGCACTGCCCAAACACACAGGGAATGTTTTGGATGCCTTGGTCTTAGTGATGGGGGAAAGGAGGTGGTTTCTAGAAGGGGGTGGAGAGTGCAGGAGACAGAATTTACAAAGGTGGACAAGCCAGAGAGATTTCACTGGCAAACCTTTCCTAGGAAATGAAAACATTTCTTAATTGCCATTAAGGAAATAGGTTAAACACAATCTCACTAAGCCGATATAGACTAGCTAACAGATTAAGGCAGGGATGTCAGCAAGAATCACTTATTTCTAATATTAGATGACAATAGATTTGTGGCTAACCCATTTAGTACTATTGTTTTGCAAGATAGCTGACTTTAACATTTTAAGTAACATTTTAATCATGTGTCACTGAACAGAACAGGGGTGAAATTATACACTTGAACCTTAATGATAAAAGGAGACAGAAGAAAGCTAACTCCAAGTGTCTTATAGTTTAATCCTTACAAAAGAAAACAATAAATAAAAAGAAATAATAGCTGTGGTGTTTCCTGAAATGGGTGAGTTTAGGAACTCAGACTTATCTAAATTGGCACAATGTTTCAGACGCATTTATGAGTAACCAAAATAATAACTATAGAGGATAATCCATATCCCTCTAATCAATGTGTTGGATCACAGCGAAATGAAAATATAACAGGAATTGATTCACTTCTCTGTTAGGTAAAATAAAAATTTAATACAGACTTCTATGAATACACAGACCATATACAGCTTTATACTTTTGGTTTAATAAAAACCCATATTCAATAAGGTACCCTTGTTGTTGTTGTTAAGTTGCGCGGAATCAATTCCAACTCATGGTGACCCCATGTGCGTGGAGAAGAACTGCTTCATAGGGTTCTCAAGGCTGTGACCTTTCAGAAGCAGATTGCCAGGCCTGTCTTCCGAGGCACCTCTTGGTGGGTTTGAACCACCAACCTTTTGAGCACTTAACCAGCTGAGCCACCCAGGGACTCCGGAGATAGCCTTAAAAAAAAAAAAACCATACCAAACCCATTGCTGTCAAGTCAATTCCGACTCACAATGATCCTACAGCCTAAGATAAAATCATGGTTTCCACCTCAGCTGGGTTCTCATCATTGCCTATCACTCCATGTTTTTCTCCTTAGTGTTCTCACTCATTTTCCACAATCTCACTTTCAAATCTCTATTCTCAAACTTTGGCTTGTCAGTCTCAGAAGATAACCTTATACACTATTTCACAGAGAAAATACAAACCACTAGAGTACCCTCTGCTTTCTACCACCAAAATTTAAATTCATCGACATTCTTACTTCTTCCCTGTAGCTTCCATGGAAGGAGTATCTAAAGGCAGTCACAGACGGGAGGGCACTTTCTCCAGGAAGCATTTCCTTGTCTCCCTAAGTCTGGGTAGATCCCTCCTCCAGGTGCTTCCTGAAGATTCTGGGACTTCTATCCTCCTGGCACTTATCACAGAACCATCTATTTACTTACTATTTACTTTCTGCATATCTGAGGCTGTAAATTCCATGATGGAAGGAATTATTTCTGGCTTGTTTACATTTGTATTCTCTATGTAATGCCTTGCACACAGAAGTTGTTCAGCGCATTTTCTCGGAATGAAAGAATAAATAAATTGTTCCAAGAAAGTTAAACATAACATCCAAAAGTCTTGGCACCACCTGTACTTTGCTTTTATGTTCTTTCTGAAATAAAGTTTCTTTTATAGTTTTCTTATTATAAAAGCAATGTACGCTCATTGTGGAGATAAAAAAAAATAAAAACAGGAAAAAATAAGGACAATGCTAGGGGCCCTAATACATGGCATAAACAGAATACTAAACATAACTAAAAATGCACACACAGCAGAAGATAAACTAGATTAATGGGATCGCCTAAAAATTAAACACTTATGCTCAACTAAAGAATTCTCCAAAAGAATAAAAAGAGAATCTACAGATTGGGAAAAAAATGTTGGCTATGACATATCCGAAGAGGGTCTAATCACCAAAATGCACAGAAAACTTCAACACCTCAACAATAAAAAGATAAACAATCCAATTAAAAAATGGGCAAAAGATACGGACTGCACTTCACCGAAGAAGACATTCAGGCAACTAACAAACATGAAGAAATTCTTGCGATCCTTAGCAATTAGATGCAAATCAAATCTACAATGAGATACCATCTCACCCTGACATTACTGGCACTTATCAAAAAACAGAAAATAACAAATGGTGGTTAGGTTGTGGGGAGACTGGAAATTTTATCCACTGCTGGTGGGAATGTAAAATGGTACAACCACTATGGAAAAACACTATGGCGCTTCCTCAAAAAGCTAGAGATAGAAATAACATACCGTTCAGCAATCCCACTCCTAGGTATATATCCTAAAGAAGTAAGAGCCTTGACACGAATAAATATATACACACCCATGTTCACTGCAACTTTATTCACAATAGCAAAAAGATGGTAACAACCTAAGTGCCTATCAACAGATGAATGGATTAACACACTGTGGTACAAACACACAGTGGCATACTACGAAACCATAAAGAATAATGACAAATCCGTGAAACACCTCACAACATGGATGAATTTGGAAGAGATTATGTTGAGTGAAATAATTCAATCACAAAAGGACAAATATTGTAGGAGACCACTATTATAAAGTAACAACAAAAGGTTTACACATAGGAAAAAAGAAAAAAAAATTCTTTGATGGGAGGGGGAGGGAGGGAAAATTACCAAATAGAATAGAAGACACGTTAATACTGGTGAAGGGAAAGGCAATATGGGAGAAGTCAGCACAACATAACCAAAGCAAGAGAGGACCTGAGAGGAATGCAAGGAGAAAGGGCAACTATGATAACTACTATAGCATAGATAATCCTGCAACAATACTACCAACAAATAGTAATTTAAGAAAGGATACGTAGGTAGGTAGATATGCCAAGTGGTGTGGTAGGGTGTAAGTGAGCACACCCACCAGCATATATAGGTTTGGTGGTGGATATTTCTACATACATGACTGTAGGTGCTCCTCATATATTAGTATAGACAATATAGCACACAAGGGACACAGTCGGAGAAACCTCTTAGACATAATCAAGCACCTCAGGGGATGAAGTTCCTAGGACCATAGACTTGGGGGACAGCCATGTCCGTCAGTTGGCACAACATAGTACATAAAGATAATGTTTTGTATCCTACTTTGGTGAGTAGCATCTGGGGTCTTAAAAGCTTGCAAGTGGACATTTAAGAAACAACTATTGGCCTCTTCCCTTCTGAAGCAAAGGAAGTGAAGAAAACCAAAGACTCAAGGGAGCAATTAGTCCAGAGGCCTAATGGACCACATGAACCACAGCCTACACCACCCTGACACCAGAAGAATTGGTTGGTGTCCTGTTACCACTACCAATGGCTCTGACTAGGATCACAACAGAGAGTCCCAGGCAGAGAAGGAGAAAAAGGTAGGACAAAAAATCAAATTCACAAAAAAGACAAGACTTACTGGTCTGACAGAGACTGGGGGAAACCCCGAGACTCTAGTCCTAAGACACCCTTCCAACCTGGAACTGAAGCCACTACCGGAGACCACTTTCCAGCCAAACAATAGACAAGCACATAAAATAAACCATTATACCCAAGAGGAATGAGCTCCTTAGAACAATCAATAATACAAGATCAAAAGCGCAATATTTTCCCAGAAAGCAAAGAGAAAGCAGGAAGGGGTAGAAAATCAGGATGAAAGGAAATAGGAACCCAGGGCAGAAATGGGTAGAGTGCTGGCACATTGTGGCGAATAAAGCCAAGACCACGAAACACTTTATGTACAAACTATCTAATGGCAATCTAATATGCTCTGTAAACTTTCACCTAATGCACAATTAAAAAAAAAAAAAAAAGTAATACGGCAATCCGCAGACTCGCAGAAAATATTCATAACACATATATCAGAAAAAGGACTTGTATCCAGAATATACAAAGAACTCTCAAAACTCAGCAAGAAAATATACAAGCCAATTTAAAAGTGGACAAAGGATCTGAGCAGACACTTGACCGAAGAAGGCCAATAAACACACGAAGCCAACATCATTAGTCATTAAGGAAATGCAAATCCAACTACCACAATGAGATATCACTACAAACCCATTAGAAGGGCTACAATTAGGAAAAAAAAAAGGACTATGCTAAGTGTTGTCAAGAATGTGGAGCACCTGGAACTCTCATACCCTGTTGATAGAAGTGTAAAATGGTACCACCACTTTGGAAAACAGTTTCACAGTTCCTTAAAAAGTTAAATATAAACCTACCATACAATCTATTCATTCCATTGCAGGTATTTACCAAAGAGGAAAAATATATATATATGTCTACAAAAAGACTTGTACATGAACGTTCACAGCAGCTTTATTTCTAAATAGCCAAAAATTGGAAACAACCCAAGATGCCTATCAGCAGATGAGCAGATTGTGGTATATTCATATAATTGAACACTACTCAACAACATGAAAGAATAAACTCTTGATACACACAACAACATGGATGAATCTCAAAATCATTAAGCTGAGTAAAAAAAGAAGACAAAAAAAAGGGTATAGACTTCATGATTCCCTTTATATAAAATTCTATAAAATGTTACCTAATCTATAGTGACAGAAAGCAGATCAGTGTTTACCTGGTGACAAAGGTGGCAGAAGGAATGGATTAATGGATTACAAAGAGATTAATTTGGAGTACAAGTAAATTTTGGAGGAGGGGTAAATAAAAATGTTTATTATCTTGATTGTGGTGATGGTTTCACAGATTATACAATTTGAACATGTGCAGATGTGTATACTTAAACTACACATCGAAAAAATTTGAAAAACAAAAATGGGATAATAGTATACCTATTATGTTTTAAATGAATATTGTGAACAAGTTCTATATAATACCTACATTTCTGTACCATGTTTTAGTATTCATTACAGGAACGTACTCTGATTTATTTAACCAAACCCTTGTTATTGAATATTCAAGTTGCTTTCAACTGATTGATATTACAAACCGTAGACAATAGTATTTTCAATGAGAGACCACTTATAATTCTCAGTTACATTAACTCAGTTGGTTAGAATACTACACTTCGGAAGAAAAGGTCCAAAGTTAAAACTTATCTCCATAGCTATGAACTTGGATTTAACCTTAGTCTTGGATTGCTGCTCTAAAAATTATGCAACTGAACCAAAAAGCACCGGACCAGCTCAATATGAGGATAAATTAGCAAAACCCAGCCCCATTAGAAGAGGAAGAAGCGTATGCTAAATTCCCAAGCCAGACACATCATCTCTGAATGCAAATAACAATACATTTAAATAGACTTAAAAGAATCACGAAAGAAAAGATATTTACTGCAGATATTCAGTATGAATTTGGGGGTAGAAGAGGACTACAGAAGAGCTCTCCAACGAGCATAACATCTCAAGTCTATTGTTGCTGAAAGCTATCTTGCACTAAGCAAAGTACATTCAGTAGGTAAGTACACTGTTTGCAAACCCACGCCTGGAGATCATGCCAACTACCACTTATTGGGGTTGGAGAGGGCAACTGGTCGACAAAGCAGCCAAAGCACATTTCACAAGGGTAAGAAAGTAAGAACATATGCAATACTTTCCTCCTGCCAAAAAAATTTTTTAGCAATGTATTTATTTTTCAGTTTGGAAGATATTCCCAAAATGATGCAAGCAAAACCACTAGATAGAAGCATAAACATTATTTAATACTTATCTGGCACTCTTAACAAAAAATCATAAACTACTCTCTCATTCTCCACCCCACCCCACCCCGCCCCCTTTCTGGTCCCCCACCAATTATTTTCCATGCAGTCTGTACTTTACAACTCTTTCTCTCCCTGCCGTGCTGCAGCAGACTTCTCCTTCATGCCAAAACTGCCCTTTGAAGTCTGCCCTCCCATTAGAGCTTTGGTGTAGGTATTCAGACTGATCACACGAGCCCAGCAGAATTCCCGGACCATCCACGTTCTGTCGTATACAGTTGTTTCATGTGGCCTGTGATTTACAATCTTAATTAATGCTCAAAAGAAGACGAGCACATCTTTGGTGGAGTTTTTCCCCCCTTCTTCCTACAAAACAAGACTCTTGGGGTTTCTGTGGACATTGTGCAGGATGGTTTTGCCAAACGGAATGAAGCACACTTAATACTTTTCCTTTATAACCTTTGCCATAAATCAGCTGGCACTCCGTTTGCACAAGTGCAGCGATTAATGTCCTGCCCCTCCCCCCGGCACTTCCCGAATTTTAAACAAAGTAGAAATAAACTGAGGGTGAGCAGAGCCAGCGGGCCCAGTAAATCAGTTTGATGAGATCTGAATAGATCACATAGAACTTATTGTGGAAAAATAAGGTGGGTGATGGGGATCTGACTTTCAACAGTGTGGAAGAGGGGGTGAGGGGGGACGGCGGAGGGGGGGATGTTAACGCAGCAGAGAGAGAAAAGATGGAAGTTGGGGTAGGCGCGTCTTGGGTAAAAACAGCACATCTTACATTTTCTTTCCCATTTGCTGAAACTTACTGCTGTGACTCGTTTAGATTTAGCAGTGTTTCCTGTCTGTGGTTTTGCTGTTCCATGTTTTCCCACAGATGGGGAGTTTTCTGTTTGGTTCTTCTCATCCATGACTGTCTTGATCTGCATTCATTCTTATTAGATCACCTCCCTTCTACAACTAACCATCAAATAGTTCTCTCTATATGATAGGAAAAATAAATACCTGCATCTCTAAGGGATGGACTAAGTAAGAAGCTAATTATTAAGTTACACCCATTGGGTGCTGGACAGCCAGATGCTGCTCAGTTCACCCTCCACTGTCACTAATAAGCAGGAAATTTACGCCCCTCAGTCTCCTCCACTGCGTTAGAGGAAAATATACTATTAATTTTTTTGCTCTTAAATCAAATACAAAAATAGGATTCCTCCTGTACTGAAAAGTACATTACAATTACAATTTTTAAAAAAACTCTCAAATTGTCTGATTATACATTTCCTCAATGTCACTAACAAGAAAAGGATACCATTATAGGTGCCTCTGTTAATAGTGCTCTTATGCATTATAGAATTTGATGGAAGATTGTTAAAGGAAATACATGAAGGAATATAAAAGAAATGAAAGAAAATAAAAGAATGCCTTTGTAATGTTTCACTTAATTTACGAAATGTATGAGGTCTGTTTCAGAACTTCTGAGTCCTCTCTATAAGATTACCAACTTTTAGTCATGTTTATTATTCTTATTACTCCCCATGACTAAACACCAGAAAGACATTAGTTTAGTATGTTATAAGGCCAGCTGACTTTCTGGGAAAACTCTGCATAAGAATCCTATTAACTCCCCAAACAGCACCTATCTGATAGTAAGAAGATGTGTAACAGTGCCATGTTATTATACCATCGAGACTTTAGTTATGGAAGGATAATAGATAATCCTTCTCTCTTAAGAGACAAATGAAAATTACTCTCTTACTTGTATCTTTTCTCTCAATTAAGCCTGAACATGCTAAGCAGCCGCTTTGTTTCATACCAAAATATTTCTTCTAAGAAGCAGATTCAAGATTTACATATTCCAAATCTGAGCTTCAACTGAAAAACAATTCAAAAAAGATGCACAGTCCTAAGCTTCCATCACTACAGGTAATAAATACTAAGTAAATATTTTTAAGTTTAAAAAATTGCCAGATTATTAAATGTGAGGAATGTCAGTGACATTCCTTCTATGACAAACAATTCAGACCTCTTGTGCTTATTTTGTACTATGGATTGTGTTAAGCATATGGCATAAAAGTTAATGAATTCAATAACACAAAGGAACACAGCTGTGGAAGGGTCTAAATTACACAATAACAATTTTGCATTTTACCATTTAGGCCTTTAGCACTTTTTCAAACTTAAACATAAGGTCTCCATCTCCACTGCTCCTCCCCTTCTTTTCTCCTTTTAAATGTGAAAGAAGTTGATTGATAACATGTTTCAACTTTACCAGATAGCTCAGAAACGGAGTACTTGTTTAAAAAGTCTCAATTATATATAGCATTGTTGTTGTTGAGTGCTGGCTGAGTTGATCCCAGCTCATAGCAACCCCATGTGACAAGAGTATAACTGTCCCATAGGTATTTTTTGGCTATAATCTTTACAAAAGCAGATCGCCAGGTCTTTCTCCCATGGAGCCACTGGATAGGAACAAACTGCTTAACCACTGTGCCACCGTGGCTCCTTACATACAGCATTACTTATTTTTAAATATCAATTGTAGTTTTTTTTTTTTTTTCCAGAGGTTGAAGATGCTCTACCTTGCAGAGGTAAGAAATAGAATATGCACCAGACAGGAAAATGTGGGATTCATTCCCAAGAGCTAGATCTCAAACAACCAGTTCTTTGCACATTATCATTTCTTTGCAACATTAAATTTATATATATGTGTGTGTGTACTGAGATGAGTTGGAGTCAGATACCAGCAGATTCCACCAGCTTGCAATGTGGCCTATGCAAGTCACTTAAACCAGCCCCCCATTTCCTTGTTTGTAAAATGGGGACAGCAGTAGACATTAAAAAAAAAAAAGAAAAAAAAAAAGGATAAGGGTTAAAATAAATAATTTAAATAAAGTACATTTTAAACTAGAAAATATCATACAGATATAAGGTATTGTTATTACTGGTTCGTGAACTTTACAAAACTTGTCTTCATGTAGATGTCTTCTTCTCATAGAATTCACATCTGTACCAGTCACTATTATCCTGTACGCTTATAAAAGTGCCTAAGAAGCACAGGAGACAATGTGGTATCAGTAGAGATGGAAGCTTTTTTACAACTTGCTCTAATACTAGAACTTATTTATAATCTATTAGTAATTTATCAATTAGTAAATGAAATTCCTGTTTTGACTATGCAAACGGTATCCAGCCCTGTTCTAAAGGACAGGATTTTTAAAAGCAAGACATGTGGTTCCTACCCTAAGGAAGAGCCAAGAGTCTAGCCTACTTGATAAAGATGACGAGACGAGGAATTAAGCAAAAATCTATTAAATGAAGAAAAAGTAACGACCTCTGTAGCCTTAAGTTAAGGAATGCTTGCTTCTTAGAGGAGTGAGGGCTGATCAGAACTTCAAATCACTAAAATTTAAACCACTGTTAAGCACTACAGGTAGTCTTACTAAAGTGCCAGAATCATACAAACACTACAGAAAATACACTGTAGTAGAGGAAAAGACAGAAAACAAGAGTAATGTCCACGGTACATAATAGAGCAAATAGATCAACAGACAGGTAACAAAGGCCAAGTACTCAAATCACAACAATGCCCCACTCTTGGTCAATTTACTTTTACATCAAAGGCAATGAAAATGAATTAATTACCAGATTTCCAAATACCAGATGCTAGATACCAAACAGATACTAAAGCAGAAAATCAGAAAAGATAATCAAAAAGATGAAGTAAATGACATTAATAGCACCAAGAGGGGATATCTGACAGTCTGTCAGTAAGACAAGAATGGAAAAATGAAATACAGAAGAACTCAAGAATCACAGTAGCCTGAAGCTACTGAAAGGCAAAAACCCTGAGCAGTTCTGTAATCGATATTTGTGGCAATGGCCTTGAATTTTTAATAAACAGTAAAATAATGTCCAATATTCTATTTAGTGCTTAAGGGTTGTTGTTCGCTGCTGTCAAGTTGACTTCCAACTCATGGCACCCTCATGCTCATGATGACCCCACGCACAACGGAATAAAATGCTGCCCATTGCCAGGCCTTTCTTCCTCGTGCATCTTAGTATGAAAGCTCCATTAAAGCCTGTTCAGCATCATTGCAATACGAAAGTCTCCACTGACAGATGGGTGGTGGCTGTGCACGAAGTACACTGGCCAGGAATCAAACCTGGGTCTCCCTCATGGAAGGTGAGAATTCTACCACTGAACCACCAAAGTTCCCTCAGTGCTTAAGGGTGCATACCTCAATTATCTGGAAGACTTGCATAGAATTTCATGTTCCCAACTCTAACAGAGAAACTTGCTCTTTCAACAGTAATACTATTATGTTTCTGCAATACCTTTACTTCTGAAAACTCTTTCTCACCTTATTTTATACTCAGTCCAGTATTTTGGGTGGGGAGGCAGATAGCACTGTAACTCTCATTTTAGATATGTGGGAATTGAAACATTGAAGCATAAAATGTCTTTCTCAGAATCATAAATCTATTTACTGACAGTCTCATGGTTGTTTGCACACACTTGAAGAAATAAACAGTCCAGTTTTAAGTGGAGGGGTAATTTTTTTTTGCTTCCTAATTAATTGCATGACCATCTATTACCTTTTTCTGTGATGGCACTCAAGAAAGCTCCCTTTTTGCCTACACGTAAAGGAGTAAGGGCACTCAGGTAAGCTCAAAAAAAGCCAACTCCACCTGGCTTACTCCAGTCAAAATCCACTCCTAGTTATTGGGGCAGATTTCAATAGAAGGGAGACTGTGCTGATCATCTGTATTGCCACTGAACCCTGCACTCACAGTCTGTTTTCCCCCATATTTTCTTCATCTTTTACTGAAATTGGAAGGGGAGTAGGAAAGGCGGTAGGGAAGGGAAACTACCCAAATGTAGGAAACTGCAAGTACTTAAAAAGAGAAAGGAGAAAAACAAAAACAAAACATTATCAAAGAATCTGATGTCAGTAAACCTGAAGTCTGTTCAGTTTACACTTGGCATCAGATTACACACTCTTACCAACTTGATTTAGCGTGCACACTTGTGTTTTTCTTCAATTACCAAAAAACAGAACTATCTTTAATAAGTTACTGTTATGAATGGTCTACATTTTACTCTACTTATTAATGCTAGCCTGTTATAAGAGCCGAAATCCACACCAACAGAATTAAAATCTTCAGAGACTGTGAAGCTAGAAAAGAATGGGAAAGGATTGACATAGAAGACACAGAAGACGGTGTAGTACGATTGTTGGGAAAGAAAGAGCTGAAGGATGACCTACTCAAAGTTCCTTTTTAACCCATTTGGAAACTGAGATTCATGTGTGAAGGGACTCATTCAAGTAACAGAGCCAACAATGGATTTGCCCACATACCTAATAGCCAACAATCAGTTTTTAAATTGTGCAAGTTATAGAAAACTGGTCTTGTGTGGAATGCCAAGAACACTGCTTTAGAATGTTCTGTGAATCAAGGCAAACCTTTCTTTCCTTTTCTCCTTTATCAAATTCACCAGGAAGGACAGGAACAAAAGATTGGGGGAGGGAGAAGCGTAGTAGAGTACAAACAGCCCTCTTGGGCTCTGAGGTTTCATAGACCTGGTCTGGATCCAGATTAGTACATATTAAACTTTGGGTAAACAGCTTAATTTCTCCAAGTCTCAGCTTCCTCTTCTGTAAAATGGGGAACTCCACACACAACCTCCTCATCAGCTGTTGGAGTTTTTATCAAATAATGTAAATGCAAACTTCCTGGCATGCCAGAAGTACTCAGCGAATGTTGGTTATCTCTCCTCTTAACTTTAATCCAGTAAGATTTAAAAAAAAAAAAAAAAAATGAAGCAAGTCAATAATGAACATGTTGTTGTTGTTAGTTGCCATCAAGTCCATCCCTACTTATGGTGACGCCACTTGTGCAGAACAGATCCACTCCATAGGGTTTCCAAGACGTCATTTATTATTTAAGGGCTTAATAATTAATCTGTGGAATAGTCATGCATATTCCTCCAACCACTCCATTCCATTTCTAGCTAGTTTCCTCCTGCCACAGATGAATGAAAATGCAAATCAATCGAATTTTCAGTTCTAATTAAAGAAAAAAAATTTAGGGGAAAGAAAAAAACGAAAAGATGTAGACTAACTCAGTATCTGTGATTTACCTAGATTTTTATTATTCATGTTATTTTAAGATGCCACCTGGGTAGATTTACATGAGTAAAGAATATATAAAAGATTAAGCTTTTCCTAGACTATAAAACCCCATCAACACCAAATAATGTATATAGATACTACTTTCCCTCAAGGAGGTGGAGCCTAACTCCCCACTCCTTAAGTGTGGGCTGCACAGCGACTTCCTTCTACAGAGTACAGTATGGAAAGGGGTGGGGAAGAAGGAACTTTAGTGCAGAAACCTGACAAACACTACCTCAGCCAAGTGATCAAGGTTAACATCAACAGTGATAAGCCATGTTGACAGTACTTGTGAAAACCAAACCTTTTGCCATCCAGTTGATTCCGACTCTTAGTGACCCTATAGGACAGAGTAGAACTGCCCCATACGGTTTCCAAGGAGCACCTACCTGGTGGATTCAAACTGCTGACCTTTTGGTTAGCAGCTGTAGCTCTTAACCACTATGCCACCAGGGTTTCCACATTGATAGTAGGTACTTAATACAATATGATGAGAATGGAATTTTACCTCTGTGGTCTTCCTCTGAAAGACCCACAACCCCAGTCTAACCATGACAAAAACATCAGATAAGCCCAAATGGAGAGACATTCTACAAAATATCTGACCAGTACTTCTCAAAACTGTCTCAGCCATCAAATACAAAGAAAGTCTGAGAAACTGTCACAGCCAACGGGCACGGAAGGAGACAAAATGACTAAATATAATGTGGTCTCCTGGATGGGACCCTGGAACAGAAAAAGGACTTTAGGTAAACACTAAGGAACTCTGAATTATGTACTTTAGTTGATAAGAATGTATCAATATTGGGTGATTAATTATAATACATGTATGATACTAATGCAAGATGTTAATAATAAGAGAAACTGGGTGTGAGTCACATGGGGACTCTTTACTGTTACAGCCTTGGAGGCACAGTGGTTGCTGCTAACCAAAAGTTTGGCAGTTCGAACCCACCAGCTACTCTGCGGGAGAAAGGTGTGGTTGTCTGCTTCCATAAAGATTACAGCCTTGGAAACCTTATGGGGCAATTCTATTCTGTCCTACTGAGTTACTATGAGTCAGAATTGACTCGACAGCATGGGTTTGGTTTAGTTTTTTTCTCTACTATTGTCTCAGTTTTTCTGTAAACCTAAATCTGTTCTTAAAAAAATATGTTTTTTAAAAGCACGCTAAATCATTAAATCAATAAAATTATTTTAAAAACTATAAGTCCCATTACTAGCAAACTTGAATTTTTCTAGAGGCAAATATCTATTCATTCCAGTTTTGTAAAAAAAAAAAAAAAAAATTCGGTATTCTGTTGAGGGAATAGCTGTCAGCAGAAAACCAAGTTGTTTAATAAAGGCTGAGCAGTTCAGATGAAAATGTCTTGGTATCTGTGCAACTCAGCCTCCTACTAATATGGCCCCATACAGACCTCCTAAGCAATCTCACCTGTTAATTTCCTCACCAATAAATCCAAGACAGATGCTGGACTAATCAGTACAATTCTTTAGAGCTGTACAGTTCCACCATATTCAATATCATTTCTCTAAAAGTCAGAGGCACACATTCAAAATAACAAAGAACTTACACACACACACACTCTTTCTCAACGCATCCAAACCAAACTGATTGCCATCAAGTCGATTCCGACTCACAGTGACCCTGTAGGACAGTGTAGAACTGCCCATAGTGTTTCCAAGGCTGTAAATCTTTAAAGAAGCAGACTGCCACGTCTTTCTCCCGTGGAGTGATTGGTGGGTTCAAACCACTGACCTCTCAGTCAGCAGCGGAGCACTTTTAACCACTGTGACAGGCTTTATTTCTCTTTCCAAAAGTGGGCCTGGCCTTTAATCTGCCCCTGCTTTCACATTATCATGATGACTGACAGAGTCAACCGTGAGGGGATGCCACTAAATCAACATCCCTTCAGGGTCCCTTTCCAAAATGGAAAAAACAAAATCTGGCAGCTGGCCTTGGAACTAGACTTGTTCAGCATGGTCAAGCTGCAGCATCATCCATCACTGGGAGATGAGGAGACATGTGCCGAGGGTCAGCCTGACCCAGCAACTGCGTGAACTTAACCAAAAGCCATCAGTGCTTCCCTCTGCATGTTTCTAAACTTAGTTGCTTTATTCTTAACATGGTGCCCTCAAGCAAGGGTAGGGTGGAGGTGCACAAAGAGGGTCACCTACCCTCTGTGGCCAGTTCAAAGTGGAGTGACATACCCAGACTTAGACACACACAGAGCAGGAGTGTTTCCTATTAGCCTGCATTCATTAATATTGCCTTTTGGCTGCCATGTTCTGTTTGGAAAATCACTAGATTTCTGTAGCTACTTCCTATCATCTAAATGTGCTGTGTCTTAAAACTAATTCCAAATAAACAAGATCATCACTTCAAAGCTGACAGAGCTGAACAAATACCTCTGGATTCTCTTTTGCCCTTTACGAAGCAAACTCAAAACTAATTTTCAACCACTGTTTGAAAGACAGACATTTGACAGACAGACAGTTGTTAAGTACCAACTATAAACCTGCTTATTACTCTACCAGGTGCTGGGGTTACAAAGATGAATGAGACACCAAAGACGTGGCTCTTAGTCTCAAAAGAAGTTCCCAACCTAGGAAGGGAAAGATAGCAAATGCAAATAATCACACATCATAAGTATACACCCGCATTAAAAAAGCACTAGAAGAGTACGTGCCACTAATCAAGATAAGATGAGTTAAAATCTTAGAAAATATTTATTTCTATTTTACATTTTTGGATAGGTAACACATTACATGATTCAAAAGTCAGAATGATATAAAAGGATACACAGGGAGACGCCTCATGCGTGGTCCTATCTCTAACTATCCCCCCTTCCCAGGGGCCTCTTACATTCCCACCTGCCCATCAGAGATCTTTGTTATTGGTTTCTTCTTTATTCTTTCAGAGCTTCTTTATGCAAACTGAAGCAAATACAAATAGATTCTTATCTTCTTCTCCTCTTTCCTACACAAAAGGTGGCATACATATGCATTGTTTAGTGCCTTGCCTTCTTCATCTTGAGGAGTTTGAAAATTTTTAATGCAAACTCCCAACTGGTGATTTTGCACATTTGTAGAGGAAAAAGGACAGGACACATTTTCTTTACCCAAGTAGGACGCTTTTTAACAAGTGCAAGGAAGTTCACTTTCTACTTCATTAAAAAAAGTAAAGGAAAAAAAAAGAAGAGAAATTGCAACTTCAAGAAGCATTAGTAGGGCTGCCTTGCCGTGGGGGAAAAGTTTACAATGTGTAAAGCTCCTCTTTCAAAGCAGCCTTATTTCCATAGGCAGCTAAGAGATTACCACCTTGTAAAAGAAAGGAAGAAAAGCAACCTCCCCACCTTTGAGTTATCCGTCCCAGAAAAGGGAACACTTTGGCGGGGGGCGGGGGGAGGCGGTGGCCTCTAAATGACCACCACTCAGACTATAAGGGCAAGGATCTGTTCTTTGAAACTTAAGGAAACTCACTGAGCTTCACTGGGGACTGTATCTTGAACTCTAGGAACCTATCATGTCCCCGGGTCTCCTCTTCTCAATCCCATCTCACAAAAAAGACAAACAAAACAAACACCCAACCTGTCATCCTCCCAAACTATTTTGGTTACAATAATTTACAGCTTTGGCTATTAAAAAAAAGGGGGGGAGGTTGGGAGAGAGACACCTGTCACTAGAAAATCAACTGCTGCCTTTTACGGTTCTATTTAAAAACTCTTTTTACCTTCCAAGTCTAAACCCCAAATTTGGCAATGTGGTGATGGCAGCAACTGCATAGTAAAGGTAGATCACATACACTAAAATAACCTGGTTTCAAATTTTTAAAAAATCCAAAACACTTCAGCATTTGCATTCAGTCAATATTTTTTATTCAAGTATTTTTTGAGCACCCTTTATGTGCCAGAAACTGTGCCAGATGCTGAAGACACAATAGTGAGCAGGGCAGACAAATCCCTTGTCCTGGTGGAGTTAGCATTCTGGCTGGGAGACATATATCAAAGAAGCAAATAGATGTAGTATAGTATGCATTTAGACAGGGACAAGAGCTGTGAAATAACAACATAACACAGGATAAGGAGATGAGGAAGGAGGAAGGTCTTTTAGATAAAACCAGCAGGGAAGGCATCTGTTGGAAGATCCCCAAACCTAACAGAGGGGGCCAGCCCCTGGGCAATTGTTGTTGGGTGCCCTTGAGTCAATTTCAACTCATAGTGACCCCATAGGGTTTCCTAAACTGTAATATTTATGGGAACAGATCCTCAGATCTTTCTCCCACAGAGCTACTGGGTGGGTTCGAACCACCAACTTTTTGGTTAGTAGCTGAGCATTTAACTGTTGCGCCACCAGGGTTCCTTCCTGGGCAATTACCAAAACAAACTCGTTGCCGTCTGACTCATAGTGACCCTGTAGAACAGAACAGAACTGCCCCGTAGGGTTTCCAAGGATTCAAACTGCTGACCTTTTGGTTAGCAGCTGCAGCTCTTAACCGCTGTGTGCCAGGGGAGGAGAATTCCGTGCAGTTACTGCAAGTGAAAAGAGCCCGAGGAGGCAACAGCAGAGGACGGTGTGGCTGGGCTCTGGTGAGCCAGAGGAGAGGGGTGGGACGTCAGACAAGCAGGGATTCAAACAACGGCCCCACAGGCCAAATCTGCCCAGCTGCCTGTTTTCGTACGTCCTGTGAGCTAAAATTGATTTTTACATTTTTAAATGGTTGAAAAAAAATCAAAAGACTGATATCTCATGACACATGCCACATGAAATTCAAATTTCCGTGCCCTTACCCATTTGTTTACTCATTGTCTCTGGTTACTTTCATGCTACAATGGCAGAGTTGAGTACTTGTGACAAAGAGCGTATGGTCTGCAAAGCCTGAAAGAATACTATCTATCTGGCCCTTTACTGAAAAGGCTTGCTGATCCCTGCCGTAGGCTATGAATTGTATCCTAAGTGAGATGAGAAATGGCTGGAGAGTTCAGATTAGGTTAAATGAACAAATTTGATATTTGCTGTTTGAACCATTCAGAGTGGTTTTGACATTAGACCTGAAGGTCCTTCAAGTCATTCAGAGGTGGGAATCTGAGTCATTCACTTTATTTCAACAGATCTTCAAGGTCCACGCAGTGGGCTGTGTGCTTAATGGAGGGGCCTGATGTCCAAGAACCACTTGGCAGGCAAGTCCAGTGGCCATTCCATTGGTGCATGGGGGTTTTTCAGAAACTCTTGGTAGCAGTAATGATGTGATTTTAAAAGCTTTTTTTTTTTTTTTTGTAAACAGTCCTCAAATGAAAGATAAAACTTTAAGGAAAGGTCAAAAGGCAGTTTACGTGCAGGGTAAAGACAAGCCCAGTTTGGGCAGATGTCTAAAATATTTCTGTGTTTGAAGGACGTAAGAAGGATGATAGACATACCCTTGCAAATATCAAAGATCTATTGCTTAATAGTAGAGTCCCTGGGTGGGGCAAATCGTTAACGTGCTCAGCGGATAACCAGAAGGTTAGAGGTTGAAGTCCACCAGAGGGGCCTGGGAAGAAAGGCCTGGTGATCCACTTCTGAAAAAAGAATCAGCCATTGAAATCTCCCGGAGCACAGTTCTAGTCTCGCACGCATGGGGTCACCATGAGTTGGAACAACTCGACAGCAACTAGTATTGCTTACGAGTAAGTTGTATGGGAAAAGAACAAAAGGGACATGATAGATTTTAAAAATCTAACTGCATAATTATTCAGCCATCTAACAAACAAAAAACTAAAAACAAACTCCAAAACTTACAAAAATCTGTATTTGCAAACATACAGAGGAACAAGTAATCTTTTCCCTAGAACATTTCACTCAGGTTCAGCTCTGAAGATTTACTGAAGTTTCCAAAGCTGCTCTGGAAGACCATTTGCCTGAATACGTTTGGGGTGTGTGCTGTAACTGGGGAGACTTGTAAGCTACAAAGCAAGCATTAACCATGGGTTCTTTGTTTTCTGGTGTGGAATCCTGGGTAGGAGGCTGATTGAGAGTAGGGGACTTTGGCCACCATTTCATTTAAATTGAATGTTGAAGTGTGCTAGGGCCACTCCCAAGCCACCCTCCTTGGCAATGTCACTGTCAATGAATATCAGGAATATCATTTAGTGCAAGTGATTAAATGAAGGCTTCTGACTCCAAATCTTGTTCTCCTTTCACCACATTAATTAAGCTGCTTTCCGGTATGGAGTGCAAAGGCGGGGGAAATGAGGGGTGTCTTCAACTTGTGTCCTTGGGCTCTGCTGATCAAGGAAAACAAACTGTGGGTACTCTATTCCTCACACTTACAAGGCTTCCTCCTCTCTCACACAGCACACCCATCTACCACAAGGGGCAGGGAGACCAAAACAGGCCCTATTATTCTCTCAGACCAGAGACAGACAGGACTGAGAATTCAAGTCTTGCCAGAAAAGGGACCAAAGTGGCTTTTTAGGTTTAAGATAACTGTAGTTGACATTAAGAAATCCCAGTTGGCAGGTAAGTTGCTAGCTCAAGTTCCAAGAACTGGAGGTCAGATGAACAAGAGCCAGCTGCAGTATCCAGAGCAAGCAAAAAAAAGCCAGCAAGCTTTGCCAGAAAAGTCCACATATATTGGATGCAGGCCACACCTCCAAGGAAATTCCCTTTCAACTGATTGGCTGCTCATAACAGATCTCATCATGGAGGTGATTACATCTTTACATAGCTGCCAAACTACATCATAACTGCCAACCGCTGAGAATGATGGCCCAGCAAAGTTGACACACAACCTTAACCATCACACTCTCCAACATTTATTATTTTCTATTTTTTTGTAGTGCCAGTATTGTCGGGGTGAGACGGGATCTCAGTCTAGTTTTGTTTTGCATTTCTCTAATGGTTAATGATCGCGAGCATCTCTGCAAGTGTCTGTTAGCTGCCTGAATGCCTTTTTTGGCAAGGTGTCTGTTCATATCCTTTGACTATTTTTTAAGTGGATTATTTGTCTTTTTGTTGTTGAGATGTTGAATTATTTTGTAGATTTTAGAGATTAGACCCTCATCAGATATGTCGTAGCCAAAAAGATAAAATGAGAGAAGACAACAAAGATGAAAATTTATACTCTAAGATTAATGGAGTCCTCAGTTAGTACAAACGGTTAACACACTCCGCTGCCAACTGAAATGTTGGTGGTTTGACTCCACCCAGAGGTGTCTGGGAAGAAAGACCTGATAATCTACTACCTAGATATCAGCCACTGAAAATCCTATGGAGCATAGTTCTACTCTGACACACATGAGGTCACCATGAATCAGAATCCACTCGAAAAAAATTGGTACTGAGGTTTTTAGTGCTGGGTGTACACGAGCAGTAGTTTGCCAACTGTGTTCTGCAGGCTGTTTCTGCTGTTTATGGCTACAGATGAAATCCTCATATTTGCATTACTGGTTAGAAGGGCACTTGCTTTACATTGGTTTTTTTAAAAAATGTTGTCCTGAGCAAATCCATACATGTAAAGCTATCTGCATGGATCTCCAGTACCCACAGGCTGAGCTCAGTGAGATCCCAGAAGAGGCTAGAGGCATGGCCCTATGCAGGCTCTCTGGCAAGAGTGAGTTGTGCAATAACAAGTGAAAGAACCCCTGATACAGCATGTTGGGATAGCACAGGTCCAAGGTGTTGTGCTGGAGATAGTTCTGGTTTTAGCACTTGTTTCAAGTTTTGGATGGCCCCAGACAACCCTTTTAACTCAGTACTGAAGTCATTCCTGAGGTTCACCCTTCAGCAGAAGATTAGACAGGTATATAGGGCAAAAAATAATACACATGAGGGATGTGCTTCATAGTTTAATTATGTATGTGAAACTAATGGACACATCAGCCCAAAAGCAAAGACAAGAAGGCAGGAAGGGACAAGAAAACCTTACGAATGGAAACAGAGAACCTGGGGTGGAGAAGGGGAGAGCGTTGACACATCTCAGGGTTGGCAATCAATGTCACAAAACAGTTTGTGTATTAACTGTTTAATTAGAAACTAATTTGCTATGTAAACTTTCACCTAAATCACAATTTAAAAAAAAAAACCTTGATGATAGATGTGTCAAGATTAATCAAACTTAAGACAAACCAAGTATTGAATCCAATTGGACAATACTTCGATGAAATGGATTTATTTGATGCTGTGAACATAAAACAAAATACAGAAATTAACTGGATACCTGGGCTGATATAAGGCTGTAACTACCATCTAAAACCATAAATTTCATATTTGGGATTTGTCTTAGTTATCTAGTGCTGCTATAACAGAAATACCACAAGTGGATAGCTTTAACAAAGATAAATTTATTCTCTCATAGTCTAGTAGGCTACAAGTCCAAATTCAGGGCATCAGTTCCAGGGGAAGGCTTTCTCTCTCTGTTGGCCTTGGAGAAAGGTCCTTGTCATCAATCTTCCCCTGGACTAGGAGCTTCGCTGAGCAGGAACCTCAGGTCCAAAGGACGCTCTGCTCATGGCATTGCTTTCTTGGTGGTATGATGTCCCCACTCTCTGTTTGCTTCCCTTTCGTTTTATCTCTTATATGATAAATGGTGGCGCAGGCCACACCCCAGGGAAACTCCCTTTACACTGGATCGGGGATGTGACCTTAGTAAGGATGTTACAATCCCACCTAATCCTCTTTAACATAAAATTACAATCACAAAATGGAGGACAACCACACAATACTGGGAATCATGGCCTAACCAAGTTGACACATATTTTTGGGGGGAGACAATTGAATCCATGACACGATTCAACAAGAGTTGAATGGATCCACCTCATAATAAATAAATGTTTTAAGTTTGAACGTATACATTTATATTACTATGCATTTCATTTATAGTATTAAGCTATCTCTTGTATGCATTTTATGTATTGAGATTGTGAGTAAGCTTTTCTTTTAAAAAGGGTTTCTGCAGCTTAGTGGGGGGAAAAAAAGAAGATTGGAAACCCCTGGAGCTGACAGTCAACTCTGCTTCCCACAGCAGGTTGTCCTTGAGCGGGATCTGAGTGACTCACTTCTTTGGCTACTCTCCTGTAGAAGAGTGTCCTGCCAGACTCTCGGGTATCTCAAGCTGTGAGGCTTAATTATACAAGCTCAATTAGCTTGAGAAGGATCTAAACCCAGCCTTATCATACTCCATGGAAAGGGGGATGGGGCACATCCTGGGACACTACAGCTTTTTGAGTGGAACGTTGGGACTTCTGCTGACTCTGATGGTGGCTGAGTCAACATTCAGGAGGGAGGAGATAATCACATCATCTTCATGCCCGACTGTCAGCCACTTTCTCTGGCCTCCGACCCCTTCTGTTAGCTCCTTCTTTAGTTTCAATGTTTTCTCTCCTACTTGCACTCCTAATTCATTAGTTTATTTTCACTCTCCACGTCGATATAGTCATTTCTTTCCTCCACATGTAGATGTATTTTCCTGCACCCTCTTCCTTTTTTACTGTAGCTCTAAATATGTGTGAATTTTTGAAATGAGCAGGAAAATCAAAACATAACCACGGGGAAATGATTTGCCTAAAGGACAATAATTAACCATCCAAACTGATGTTGTTGTTTGCCATCGAGTGGATTCCAACTCATAGCGACCCCTTGTGATGGAACAGAACTGCCCCATAGGGTTTTCTTGGCTGTAATCTTTATGGAAGCAGATCACCAGGTCTTTTCTCCTGGGGAGCAGCTGGGTGGGTTCAAACCACCAACCTTTCAGTAACAGCCGATCTCTTAACCCTTGCGCCACCAGGACTCCTTTAAATATATTGATAGACTTTCTAAAAATTTTTCTCACCAAGTGTGATCCCATAGCTCCAGGTCGCTAGACCAGAAAACAGAGAAAGTGATCCTAAAACTTCATGTTAATATTTGCTACACTGTAAATTGGAACTGAATCAAATCCACTTTGAAACATAAGAATAACATTTTAAAACCTGATTGTCACATATATAAATGTAGTTTATTCATTCGGATTCGTCAAGTATTTCCTTCTTCAAATATCTTTCGTCAAGGTTAATTTACTTCATAAGGAGCCCTGGTGGTGCAACAGTTAAGCACTACTAACCAAAATGTTGGCAGTGGCTCCACTTGATGAAAGACTTGGCAATCTGCTTCTGTGAAGATCACAGCCAAGAAAACCCTATGGGGCAGTTCTATTCCATCACAAGGGGTCGCTATGAGTCAAAAATCCACTCGAGGGCACCTCACAACAATTCGCTTTATGCTGAGAAGCAAAAACCAAGCACACAACAGCCTCTTATGCTAAGTGTTCTAGGGGAGACAATAGAGATTAAGACTGGAGAAGCTAGCATGACTGTGGGGAAAGACGTGGACACAGTAGTTCAAAACACCAGGGCAGAATGTGAGGATCGCAGCCACAAGGGAATTATGGGTTGTCTCTGGGGACTTCAGGAAGGAAAGATAATGTCTAGCCACACAACTGACCATAGCTGTATGGAGAAGGGAGCATTTGATCTGGACCTTGGTAACAGAATACGGATCCTAGGCAGAGTTAAAGCAGAGGAGACTCTAGGAGGGGGGCCCAGCAGGTCGAGCAAGCAAGAGGGGAAAGACAAAGAAAACTACATTGTATTGCCAGCAATCAAACACCTATTATAAGCAAAGCACCAAGCTTAGCTTTGGAGAAACAGGGATGAACAAAGAGTCAGTCTCTGCCCTTCAGGTAAGAGGCAACACCAAACATCACCATCCTTATTCTCACACCTAGAAGCTATCTGACTGGGCCTACCCTTCTTTCCTGCCAATCAAGGCAGGGAGGGAAAAATCCTAGAACACAGAAACTGCTGGGCTTATCCTGTCTGTCTCCCCTGTACCTGGCACTGAGTAAATATTCAATAAGTGTTCACTAACGTTATTAAAGGAGAGTCTAGTGGCAAATGAGAGAGCGAGATTTGGAAAGAAGGGTGATCTGTTACACAGTTACAGTGAGGCCTTAAGGGGGGGCACCCCAAGCTCTGCAAAAGAAGAGGGAGGAGGGTGTGCCTGGCAGAGGATTCCCACAAAGCCCGAGCAATGTGAGAAACCTTGAAGCCATTTCCTAAAACGCTTTGCAAAGAATGTGAAATTAAGGAGTCTGACATTTAGTTTGTATGTGATGCAAAGCCATTGGAGATAAAAAGAGATTAATCAGAATGCTACATTTTTCACGAGTGAGCACAAGAGGTGAATGGTAAAGACAGACTTGGTCCCTGCCCACATAGGGGGCACCATCTAATGCATTAGGAAGCTTAAACTGACACTATTGTAGAGGATGGACTGGCACTGGGCAAGCCTGGAGCTGGATAGAGGAGGTCAGCAGTTGAGGTTGAACAGTGTGATATAAAAGGAATCAAGGCAAGCCTTGATTTGCTAACCCTCAGGTAAAAATTAACAGTAGGAGAAAGATCTTAGGAGTCAAGAAGTAGAGAAAAGTACAGGTAATGTGGGAAATAACTATTTTGTTTAAAAATGTAAAAAAAATTAAAAAGATTGACAGTACCAAGAAAATTAATTTTGAATTACTATTGTTGTTAGGTGTCGTCAAGTTGCTATGTATAACAGAATGAAACACTGTCTGGTCCTGTGCCATCCTCAAAATTGTTGCTATGTTTGAGCCCACTGTTGCAGCCACTGTGTCAATCCATCCCCTTGAGGGTCTTCCTCTTTTTTGCTGACCCTCTACTTTACCAAACATAATGTTCTCCTCCAGGGACTGGTCCCTCCTGATAACATGTCTGAAGTATGCTTCTAAGGAGCATTCTGGCTGTACTTCTTCCAAGACAGATTTAATTGTTCGTTTTTCTGGCAGTCCATGGTATATTCAATATTTTTCCCAACACTGTAATTCAAATGCATCAATTCTTCTTCGGTCTGCCTTATTCACTGTCTAGCTTTTGCATGCATATGATGTGATCGGAAATACCGTGGCCTGGGTCAGGCGCACGTTAGTCCTCAAAGTGACAAATTTCCACCCCCACCTTTAAATCCGTTGCCATTGAGTCAATTATGACTCATAGCAACCCTACAGAGGACAGAGTAGAACTGCCTCATAATCTTTATGAAAGCAGATTGCCACATCTTTCTCTCACAGAGCAGCTGGTGGGTTCGAACCGCAGACCTTTTGGTTAGCAGCCAAGCGCTTAACCACCGCGCCACCAGGGCTCCTCACCCTCACCATTAGTTACATATAATTTGAACGGTGCACTAGTTGATAATTTTACATTAATGCTCTAGTCAAATAGTATTGCAATAAAAACAATACTATTTGTCTTTGTCCCAAATAAATTTTGATCCATCAACTCCTAAGGAACATGTAAAATGATGATGAAGCAAACTATGCAAAAATGAGAGAAAAATCACTCTGAAAGAAGAGATAACAGATCAGATCAAATTGTGACCAAACCTCAGTGAAATACACTAAGTACACTGTAAACAATAAGCATTAATTTGATCAGTGTCTTATCATCTGCTAGTACACCTTCCAAATTATATGCAACTGGCATAAGCTATCCCTGAACATGGGAGTTAGAAGAAACCTGGTTGTTGTTTTTAAAGGCTGTCGAGTCAGCCGCTGACTCACGGTGACCCCCAAGTCACTGCCACCCCATGCACGATGGAACAAAATGCTGCCCAGCCCTGTGCCATTCCCATACCAGTTGCAGATAAGACTGTTGTGATCCATTGGGTTTTCATTGGCAGATTTTCAGAAGCAGATCGTCAGAACTTTTCCCTGATCTGTCATAGTTCAACTGAAACCTGTTGGGCATCATAACAACACAGAAGCCTCCAATGACAGACAGGTGGTGGCTACCCATGAGATGCATTGGCCAGGAATCGAACTCGGGTCTCCTGTATGGAAGGAGAGAATTCTACCACTGAACCAGCAATGTCTTTTCAACTTACTATGATACTCTCAGGCCCAAGGAACCGGATGATTTTGCTCTGCTGTTAAAGCAGAGAAGCCATGAGAAGGGTTCCTGCCTTCTAGTTTAATACTCTTTTTTTCCCCACTCTCACGCAGTGCCCAAGGAGGAAGCTGTAACAGGCAGCCGCTGGTGGAGAACTGGGGGTGCCAGGGGCCAGGGCATAGCCTTCAGCTCACAGAACTGGAAAGAAGGTAGTAATTTCTCTACCATGTATACCACTCAACCCATGAGAATACTTTAGTGATATCTGGTAATGGTCTTCTTTTTTTTCCCTTTTTTGTTTTGTTTTTGTTTTTCGGTAAGGATCAGAGTAGGGATAACCAGTGGGAGCACAGAGGTGAAGGGAAGGTGTCTTCTAGGTAGAAACATGGGTTATAAAAGGATTATCAGCAATTAAATGATGTTTTAAGAGAATGTCAAACTTCAGTTTTATCAAAAAAGAGTTTGGGTTTACTCCAGGAAGCAAGTTTATTAAATTCTCATAATTGCAAAGCTCACCAGGCTGCGGCCCTTTGAGGAAGCAAAGCCACTTCTGCTTTCCCTTGACATGTTTTTCCCCTTCCAACAAAAGTAAATATTATGCCAGAAGTCACTAATCTATTACTCAATTACTGTCTAGGGAAGTCATCCCTGCCATCCATACAGTGGCCTGTACAAAAAAAGAAAAAGAAGCAGACAGCCGTTCATCTTGACTGAGTCTGCTAGAACACACCCATAAAGAGAGGCCTAAGTGTTTACATCCCGCACGTTCGCTCAATCTAAACAAGGATCTGATCTCCCCGGAATATGGTACTTTCCATGCTCGGGGGAGTCAGACACCTTCATGAGAAGGGAAGTGGAACCTGGAAGGAAGTAATAAGCACTTTGGATGAGGACTGTTTTGTTTTGAACTTAACGGACTTGAAGTGGCTCAACAGAAGTCACAAAACCAGTCTCCGACTTACTTCAGACTTAAGAAGTCTTTACCAGCCAGAGAAATAACCTTTCTGGAACCCCAGTAGTATATATCCCCAAAGAATCTCAATCCCAAAAGACTTCTAAATAAGTTTTCTGGTATCTAATACAGAAGTTACATTGTTTAGGATTATAAAAGAACATTTAGCATAATCATCAAGACTTAAATCCATGAACTGCATATATTTTAGGCAGGAGAATCTTACATATTTTCTTACAGTGCAATTTTTCTACTCCCTCACTGAACCTACCCAAAAAAAAATGGGGCAGGGAATTCTTAAATTGTATACTTCTATTTCTAGCCAAGCTCGGACTAAATGTTTTAATAAAAATTCTAGTGCAGTGTGTGAAATATTGAATCTAATGGTTCAAGCTTTTAAACCCAAAGTTTGGAATTGAAAGTTGCTTTTATTCCAGTTTAAAGGGTTTTTCATATTGATTTTGCTCAAACCTAATACTCAAGGACTGCCTATGAACAAAATCTAAACTTCATTCATTTTGCAAGTTTCTGGAAGATTTGTAGAAATTAAGTTCTCTTGAAATTAAACACCTGGTGTCACAGCTTCACTAATTACAATCCACTCCACAGAGGAAGGCCAAGGCCTGCCTGTGGCCAAGCAGACAGATTAGCCACAGTTAGTCAATAAGACAACTATTTAGTAGAGACAAACCCTAGGAGAGAAACCTAAGAAGTCATGTGCATATCCAAACAGGCTGCCACACTGTAAAGAAATCCCCTTAAGTCACTTTCAGCTTCATTAGCACATGAAACTGGGGTAATTGAACATTCTTCAGCCTTCCATCAAGTGCCAAAATCAATCATTCATGGAAATTAAGTTTTGATAAGAGGTGTTTAAACACTGTAGAAGACTTCTTGAATGTGTCATCTTTCAGCTTTAAAAAGATTCCAGCTAGTAACTCTACAGAAGGATTTGAGAATTAAAGGTAACAGTCCTGTAGAAAACGTAATACGTTAGAAGAATGATAGACCAGAAGAGGAAATCTAGCAAGGAGTTCTTGTTTCCATTAAAACATTCATTTGGGGTGGGCATTGTTGCCCTTTTTAAAAACATATCACTTCTAACAGTTGTTTTGATAAGCTCACAAGGATTCATCTTTAACTAAACATCTATTCTAAGCACAGGCAGTTTCATGCTGACAATATATTTTTTAATCACAATGCCAAAATATACAAAAGTGGGTGTCTTAGTTACTTAGTGCTGTTACAACAGAAATACCATGAGTGGGTGGTTTCAACAAACAGAAATTTATTTTGTCACGGTTAGGAGGTTAGAAGTCTGTTAATTTAGGGCACTGGCTCTAGAAGGCTTTCTCTTTCTGTCGGCTCTGGGGGAAGGTCCTTGTCTCTTCTCCTTGGCTCCTTGGTGATCTTCATGTGGCATGGCATCTATCTTCCCTCATCTCTGCTTCTCTCGTTTGCTTGTTTAATCTACTTTATATGTTAAAACAGATTGACTTAAGACATACTCGACACTGATACTGTCTCAACAACATAGCAAAGAAAACTCTTCCCAAATGAGATTGCAGCCACAGGTATGGGGGTTAGGATTTACAACATCTATTTTTGGAGGGTACAATTCAATCCATAACAGTGGATGTGACTTTTGATGACTAATATTTTTAAATGCTTTTAATATACACATAACAGCATAATGTGTCATACTACTGCCACCATCAGCAGTCCCCTTCAAAAAATTCATCCAGATTTTGGGTTTTCAAAAACTTAAAAACAAAAAAAGCAAATAATGATAGTAATGGCCCTTAAAGGAAAGAACGAGATTTAGAATAATCTATTACACACCTACTAGCAAAACCTTTCCTTTTTTCAGATATGTTATCTTCTGAATTGCAGAAAAACCAGAAAGTAAACCACTACAAGATCACTTGGCTCTTTTGTCAAACTATATTCTTTCAGCATGTAAATATTTGCAAAGGGTCAAGAAGTCATTCAGGTTACACTTACCTTTGTTACCACAAATATCAGCCTTTTAAACAATATTGGTCAATAGATGCATTACTGGTGAATAAAAGGACTCTAAACCAGCAGGCTCTAAGGAACAATTTGTTTCGATTTTTAGGTTAACATATATGTTTTTGCATTTTTTTTTTTTTGTCCCTCCAATAGCTCAAATTTAGCACATCCATATACAAGTACACACATTCCATCTCAGAAGCACCTGGGAAAGGCATACTCATGGGCTTTTTATCTAGTTGCCTATCAAAAATGGTTACAATGACAGAGTGGCGAAGTCAGGCTGCAGAGAGCCATAGAGTCCCCTTCCCTTTTCAGGCAGTTTAGCCCCCTGGGAACCTTTGATCTGATTATCAGTAAACACATACTCTCATATGTTGTACTCTCAGGTATGGATTTCAGAAAAGATGGGGAAACAAAAGCAAAATGACTCTCCCCCAAATAGTCCACTACATTCCACCATGCTGCCCCTACACATGGGAAGGCAGCCACTTCATCTGTCATCCCTTGACTCACCACTCACTCTCTCCATGCAGAAAGAGGCAAACTGCAATTGAAGACACAATGCTAGAATACAGGCTTACAAAGCTGTTTTGTTTCGAGAACCATGCGAGCTCATGACCAAAAATTACCAAGATCTGGATCTGAGCTGAAAGTCTGTGCTTCTTTCAGATTCTTTACAATCCAAGCAAACCACCTACAAAACCTATGGCTTGAGCGACTGGACAGGAATAAAAAGCACATGTGCTATTAGGGAACTTCTTCCCCAGGGGTCAAAGAAATAACTGACTTTACCTAGAGAATGAAAACCTAGTTAATCTAACTATAAAATTAGAAGAACAGTAACCCTGACTAGGGACAGAAGTACGTTACCGGCCCAAAATAAAAGAGATACAGAAGCTAAAAAAATTTTCTAAAAATGTCTAGGGATAATAAGGAAGCTAGGTAGGGACACAACTTGCACCAAAGCAGGACCAAGGAGAGTATGTCAATTAAGTGAAACTAGCAGATTATAGCCAGGGCACACTTAGCACCCAATAAACCTGCAGTCTCTGGGTGTTTGTTTTATATTAATAGGTGCAGTGCCTATACAAAAGCCTCTCCCCCTTCCTTCTAATCAACTCTTTCCCTTCCTTTTCCATCCTTTGAGATTTAACAAGATTATTAAAAACTTCCTGATGGTAGGAAGCATGACACACAGTAGACAGTGCCTGGAGATCCAGACTTGTTTTGTTATCCTGGTGTAATTGTTTCCAATGACCCTTTCACTCTCAAAAGTGTCCTGTTTGGACAATAAATTATAAGGTCACTCTATTCGTAATATGTATACTCAGTAAACATGAGATGGGTGAATAGAATAAATGAGCAACCATCTTAAATTCTAACCATATATTCCTATGTGTATCTGTAAAGGTATTATCTGCCTAGGCCTATCTTGGTTTTTACTAACTTGGAGTACAAATACAAAAAAAAAAGAAAAGATAAAACTGCAAACTAATACTACTGCATTTTAATAAAGTAAAAATGCCAAAATATCATAATATGTAATCCTGCTGAATGCTCTCTTGGCCACACACAACTGAGGAGCCAGGCAAGTAAAGTTTAGAACATAAAATGGATGAGAAGCTAAGGATAATCTAAGGATAAGCTAAGGACCATGAACCAGTGACTGCCTTCTCTATGGGATACACAGAAGCATCTAGGGCCAACCTGTAATAAGTTATATAATGGAATGAATTTAATACCTTTCAGTGGGCAAAGGTAATGAGCTAAATGGGGCGGGGGGAGGTGGCTCTAAATATTTATAAAACAACTATGATGCAAATTAATATTCAATGAGGACAATCCAAAGTGTATTCTAAGTTTGTATAAAGCAGAATACATTAAAAAAAAAAAAAAAAAAAAAAAGCCCTAGAAATCTACCTAACTTTTAACATTAAAATTCATTTCCAATACTGGATACCTTAAGGATGACAGAATTCAAAGTAAATTTCTAAATAAATAAAACTCTGACAATCTTATGTTTTATCACTCCCCAAAATAAACATGCTATCAAATCCCTTATAGTTACCAATAGTCATCACTATCCTACCATTTCCTTACAATTGTAGCATCAAAAAGGTGAATGTTTCTAAGCAATTCTTTCAGAAGTTAAACATTAAATTAAAAAATTAAAACACCACTAAGAACCTCGTGATGACCTGGAGGCATTTTAAGAGCAGAAAAGGCTAGAAAGGCTGCGCTCAAATAACACCCATTGTTCTATCTCTGCTTAATGACAAAAGGACAAAATAAAGCGATTACCTGGCCTTACCTCTACATCTCAATTCAAATGCTACTTAAGAAAACAAAAACACTCTTATCAGCTTAGTCAAACTACAATTTTTTTTAAACAATATTAACTTTTCCAACTCTGATCATGCACCAAAATTCAGGTCAAATTCAACAACAGATTTGAAGTCAGTTTAGTATCAACCAAGTGAAGATCCAAAATTTAACTACAGAAAACATTAAATGAATAGTTCCTGCTTGCAATTTCATGAAAAGTTACTTGTGGATATTAACATCCAAAAAAATCTGTTTTCCATTTTGTGAAAAGTATATCTACTGACCCTAAAATCCATATGGAAGAGCAAAAGGCCAAGAATAACCAGAATAATTTTGAAGAAGAACATGATTGGGGAACTCACTCCACCACATGCCAAGACTTAAAAAATAATTTACTCCATTATAGTGGTGGAGAGGATGGACAATAGACCAGTGGAAAGAAAAGGGATACACACGCACATACATGTGTATGAATCTGATATATGATAGAGGTGGCATTTAAAAGGTATAAGGGAAGGATGTGCTGCTTAATAAATAGTACCTGGACTATCAGATGTCCATTTGGGAGGAAAAAATAGATTTACACCTCGTATCAAACACAAAAATAAAATTTAGGTAGATTAAAGACACATATGAAAATCAAAAATTGATGAAACGTTTGGGGAAAATATATCTATGGCCCAGGATAAGGAAGAATTTCTGAAACAAGAGATAAAAGCACAAAGTCTAAAGGAAAAGATTAATATATGTCACTATATTACAAAGAAAACGTCTGCATTTTTAAAGACCATAAACAATGAATGCATGGCTAAGCCGCAAATCAGGAAAATATTTTTGTAGCAATATAACTAATAAAGAATTAGAATTCACAATAGAAAAAGAATGATAAATAAATAAAAACAAACCACCTAAAATAAACAATGGGCAAAGGATATAAAGAAGCAATTCACAGCAGCAGAAAGCTGAAAAAAAAAACAACAAACCCTTTGCCATCCAACTCATAGTGACCATATAGGACAGAGCAGAACTGCCTCATAGGGCTTCCAAGGCTGTAAATCTTTACGGAAGCCACATCCTTCCCTCGAGGAGCTGGGGTGGGTGAGATTGAACCACCAACTATTTGGTTAGCAGCTGACTGCTTAACCACTGTGCCACCAGGACTCCTAGCTGAAAGCCCAAGGGTCAACAAGCAATGAAAACATATTGTCTCAAAAGTAGTGAGGGAAACAGAATTTAAAACAATGAGTAACCATTTACATCCATTTGAAGTGAGAAAATATTTGAAAGAATAACCTTGTTAAAAGTGTTGGTGACAAAATAGTTGCCACAGTAACTCTCACATAGGGCTAGGAGCGGGGTAAACTGGTACTGCCACTTTGGAAAGCAATTTAGTGATATTTATCAAAGTTGAAAATATGCACGTAGAGGGCCAACAGAAATGAGGGAAGCCCTAATGAGATGGGTTGAGACGATATCCCCAACAATAAACTCAAAAATACCAATGATCACGAAGATGTCACAAGACAGGGAAATATTTCGTTGTTATACCTAAGGCTGCCACGAGTCAGAGCCCACTAGCTGGTAACTAACAACAGCAACAATGGCCTCATAATTCCACTTGTTTGTAGTACCCTAGAGACAATCATACTTGCGCACAAGGAGACACGTACCGTAAAGTTCACAGCAGCATCATTTGAAATAGTAAAAGTTATAATATAGATTAATGGTGGTGATGTCCATTAATGAAATACTACTGCACTGATACAGAGTGAAACATTACATATATTAGCATGGATTAGTCTAAAAAAAAATGTTTAGTTAAAAAGAATACCAGCATACAGTATGATGCTATTTACGTTAGATTTTTAAATGAGCAAAAGAATACTATGAATACACTCAATCTATTAAAATATTAAAAAGTATACTTTCATTAGATTGTATGTATATACAAAATATATATATATATTTTAAAAAGCTGAAGCAATGATAGCTTTGAAGTGTCTTGGAGATAGGTACATAGAGATAAATACATTGGTGGTAGATGTTGGTTATGTTATTCTCATGCTTTTTTGGATAACTGAAATACTTCATAGTAAGTTATTTATACAAATTAAAGGAAAGCTGAGTCCCTGGGTGGTGCTAATGGCTAACTCACTTAGCTGAAGATAGGAAATTCAAGTCCACCCAGAGGTGCCTCAGAAGAAAGACCTGGTAGTCTACTTCCAAAAAAATCAGTGATTTAAAACCCTATGATGCCCAGTTCTACTCTAACACGCATGGGGTTCTCCAGGAGTTGGAGTTGACTTGATGGCAACTGGTTTGGTTTAAAAATCATATATACATATATAAAAAAAAACACACACACAGAAAATACTCTGAAATTCTTGAATTTTAGCTGGACTTTTTTTATTCAATGATCACTTAATCTCATACTTAACAGAGAGAGAAAACTGAGGCACTGCAGTTAACTAACTCCAGAGGTTACATAAGTTTGTTGGAAGTAACTAGTCTGTCTACTTCCACTCTACTCAAGGCCCCAAGCCAGTGCCACACTGCTTGAGGGAGGGGACTGGAAGAAGTCCTGCTTTGGTACACCCAAGCCCACCACCAATGACCTTCAAATCCGAGAAGATTGAGTATAAGCCAAATAAGTAAGAAGTGCCAACACATAATACAAGTCTACAGGAGGATTGCCACTGGCTGAACAGAAGTTTTCCTAGGACATGAAGTCTACATTGGACCTTCAGGAACAGACAGTATTTTCATGAGCAGAGCCGGGAAGAGAGATCAGGTGGAGGGTTCCAAATGCAGAAGCACTTGGAAAGGCACTTGGTCTGATGTGTACTTGAGGCACCAGGTTTTCTGGTTCCTAAATGGAGTTCTACCTTATCACTAACCAGAAACTTTCAGGAAGCTGACGCTCTGCTCTGTTTACTGCAAACAAAAGAATTATGTGTCACTTTTGTATACAAATTTTGTTCTAATAGATGACAATATATTTTCTTAATTTGCAAACACATTTGTATTATCTTTGTAAAATTCCAATGCAAAACTGTAGCCAGGTTAATTGAATATCCCAATTTAAAGGGAGATGAAGGTTACCAGCCTAGCAGAGGGAGACCGTAAATGATAAAAAGACTTTCCTCTCAACGAAAGTTAACCAAGAGTTTTTGGACTAACAGAGAAAATACTAAAAATAAGAAAGAAAGTACTTAGAAAAATTGAGAATTCATGTCGTTTTATTTTAATCTCTGTGGACTGGCTTTCCTGGGTCTAATTCAGGAAGAGATTATTTGATATCAACAATCCTGGAAGAGGTAGAAATCTAAATAAAATAAAATTGTCAAAGGTACTGAAGGAAAACTACTTAGTGTATCCATTTGCCTCATTATTTTATTTATCTATCGTCTAAACTTCGTATCAATCAGACTGTTTCAACTTTTAGATTAATTTATGCTAGGGTCAGAAAATATTTATTATCAAATATAGAATATTCTAAAGATATATTTTTTAAGCATGTCTCTTCTGTTACATTTAAATTATCCTTTTTTTAAAAATGAAAAAAGTTTAATACTCAGTCACAAACTTCCGGTTTGATGGACTCAAAATACAATACACGGATATTTCAAGGCTAAAATGCTGTGAGAGGCAATGTTAATCTATAATTTAAAAAAAAAACTTGTTAGAAAGCTGCAACCAGAGACAAATTAAGTTTGTAGTAAAAAAATACTTAAAAAATTCATGTATTCAAAGACCAGACTTAATGGTCTGACTGAGGATGGAGGAACCCCAGAAAGCATGGCCCCCAGGACTCTGTCAATCCAGCACTAAAACCATTCCTGAGGCCAACTCTTCAGTCAAAGATTAGACTGGACTATGGGACATAAAATGATACTCGAGAAGAGTGTGCTTCTTAGCTCAAGTAGATACGTGAAACTAAATAGGCAGCTTCTGTCCGGAGGTGAGATGAGAAGGCAGAGAGGATCAGGAGCTGTGAATGGACACAGGAAATCAGGAGTGGAAAGAAGGAGTGTGCTGTCACAGTATAGGGAGAGCAGTTAGGGTCACATAACAACGTGTGTATAAATTTTTGTATGAGAGACTAACATGAATTGTAAACTTTCACTTAAAGTACAATAAAAGTAAAAAAAAATTAATGTATTAAAACTCCTTACACTTTACAGTTATATATATAATTTAAAGAAAACATAGTTTCTAATAGAATATTTCTAAACTCTGAACAGTTTACTTTTTAATTCTGCTTGAGCATACAGTAATATTTTACTAAGTGAATTAGTTATGAAACATTGACTCTGATTTGTCAGATGTGAATAAGTGTTACATGTAGTGATCATCTTTTAAGTCAATGATCTTTACCATTACTAAAGTTAAAGTATTTCAGTCAAAAGAAACAAAATATTTTTTTCTGCAATGGCAATGCTAAACACACATGCTTTTGTTCATGTGTGTATCAGAATTTGTATTAGAATTCAAAGAATCATATTTAAAGTTTCATTAGGGGAAAACCCCACATATTTTACTCAGGCAACTGCTGAAAGACATTCTGCTCTGCGTACAAAGCTTTCCACAGCTTACACAACCAACTTTGTTTACAGAACTATTTAAGGGTTACAGGCAAATGTGGCGAAAATCTTAAAAGAAAAATCTTCAAATCAAGGTATGTTTTTGAAGGGCAAGAAACCAATATATTTAACTGTTGAACAATAAAATATTACTGAAATAGAAGGTATAGTCCCTTTTTTCAAAATATACTTGTGGAAGCTCTCCTCCAAATGCCCACGACAAAGCCCAGAGATTTCCCCTTTTAATTGTTTTTCAGTAATTCTAGTAGTTCATAATGCTACCAATTACTTCTATAATTTCCAGTAGGTAAAGAAAAACTTCAAAATCCCGTTTACAAATACAGACAATTTAAGCTTTTTAACGACAACCTCTCCAACCTACTTCCATTTTTAAGACTTGTAAGTGGGTTGATAGCAATATGGAAGAACCTTCAGTTACAAATGCAGTATCACCACTTCTAACCAGTTAAAGAGACAGGACTGGACTGTTTTCCAAATTACAAGCAGACTCTCAATCACTAAGCGCAATTGAGAAATGTCATTAAACTTTAAATAAGAACAAATAAGTAATTTTGTTTAGAAAGGGCTAAAATTGTACTATTAATTAAGTAAATATCCTCGCATTAATTACACAGAGGGGAAAAAAACTGAAAGAAATCATTTTTTTTAAAGAAATCATTATCCTGGCCTAGTCTTTCATGCTTTCCAAGACGCGTGAAGCAGCTCAAGAAAACTTATACAACTAAGGGAAGTTACTTAGCACAAAATGAAAAATAACGCTATTAAAAAGAATTTGGGGTGGGGAAGTCACATGATTCATCTCAGTGCCTTCCATTTATTTGAGGCATTTTTGTGAACACTGAGTTCCTTGTTTCTACTTTTTACCCCACCCCTTACAGTATGTGCTCAATACACATTTGTCATTTAAATAAGATTGCCCATATCAAGAAAACTGACTACTTAGAACTCTGCTGCAGCCTGTTACATTTGTAGGCCGGGGCAGGTATGTGACAGAATCATACACTCATAAAAGCAGCCGAAAAATAAGCAGTAGCTTTTGCAAGGCCAGCATTTGTTTTCTTATTTACTAAGTGTGGCAAACCAAAATCATGGTGACATGACTCTAACCCAGGAGACAGTCTATTTGGCAGAAACAAGTTAATTTGTGTCAGAAACACAGGATTCTAGTCCCCCCTCTGCCAGAAGATGATAATGTCAGCCCTATCTACCCTTCAGAGATGTTATCATGATAAAATGAGAAGCACTTCTTAAATGGTTACTGACTTCAAGAAGGTATAGACCTCTCACTTTGTAATATTCTCTCTTAGCATTTACTTCTTAAAAACTTTTATTTAAAATAGCCATAAAAATCTACTAAAGGACGATAGTTTATTTCAGCACAGAGGCTGAAGTTTGTTCAAAACCAAATACACTGCAAAAGATGGTATACATTAAAATGCAGTCCAAACCACAAGGTTTTGTGGTGAGAGAGGGGCTGAATGCTCTAGAAAACATGTTCACTTTCTGCCTCTGTCCAATGCTTAGGAAACAATTTATATGGCAAATCTGTAGTATATCACATAAAAAGTTTAAGAGATACAATACCATAAAAATTAAGAACTAGTCATATTATGGCAACCCACTTCATAATTTGTCTTCATATTGTATATTTAATTTCAAAATGATCAATCATTAACTTTAAGCACAATCAGTGATTATCACATTAATCTGACAATTATTCTAAAGAGAGAATTTGATCTTTCAGGGTGCTAGAAGTTTGGAAATATTCACTCAGATTAAGTTTTGTGCATTTTAGACATTTAAAAAACTATATTTAGATGAATAACTGCCTAAGCATATTCTTTACAGTCTTAGGATATGAGAAAATAGAGTTTTGTGATCTGGTCAGTACTATGTTGTATTTTAATGATCCTACTCTATCTTGCTGACTTTTCTAAAATCAGGAAATATTTTTAAGTAGAATTTCCTATGATGGCTTTTGATTAGAAAGAAATTGTGACAAATCAAGTTTAAAGAAAGAGCAACTGGAGAGAGGAGAGGAAGACTTTTTAAATCCAGAGGGAGAAATGGTGCCACTACAAGACACGGGAACAAGTATGTTTCCCTATGTTTAAAAACAATTATTTTAATTTTAGAACTGATAAACTAAAAATAAAGAGCTCTGGTGTTGCAGTGGTTAAAGCACTGGGCTGCTAACTGAAAGGTCAGGGGTTTGAACCCAGCAGTTGCTCAGTCTGCTTCCCTAAAGATTTGCAGCCTAAAGATTTGCAGCCTTGGAAACCCTATGGGGCAGAGTTCTACTCTGTCCTAAAGGTCGCTGTGAGTTTGAGTCGATTTGACTGGCAGTGGGTTTGGTTTTCGTTTTGGTTTTGAAACTAAAGATAACCCCTAAAATTACTTATACTTATTATTTTGGATCAGAGTTTGTAGGTAACTACATCTGTTAGAAAATGCATTGTGCCTCCTAATTAAGGAACCAGCTCTTTTTGACTGATGGGGGGGGGGGCGGTTAATTCAAAGGAAGATGTAATACTGTGTAAATGAATAAATAATTTTCCTCTACAAATGTTCTACCTGGGAGGAGGAGGCTTTCAATGGGAGCAGAGTTCCTCAAATCGTCTGTATCATATAGTTACTCTGCATTTTCTTGTCTTCCCACTTATTTTGTCTCTCCTACTACATTAAAGCAAAAAAAAAAAAAAAAAAAAAAAAACAGGAAAAAATTGTTTCACTCAAATCAATTCTAAAACTCTTTGTCCTGCTGAGTGGTGGTCTCAGCAGCGACTGCTAAGTAAAAAAAAAACCACCTCCAAGTCAGATCTTTTCCTTTGGTTCCCCTCTCCCGTTTTGAAATTTTGTTATTTGTTTCCATATAAATCAAAATATTTAAAACTTTAAAAAATATTTTTCTAGAAAGGCTCCGTTAAAAGAAGGAAAGAAGACAAAAGCATAAGAAAACCCTACGGGAATGTCCCGCTGCCGATAGTGACGTGATGAGACGACCGAGTCAAAATGTCAGCCCAGTTATGAAGGGGAGAGGCACTTGGGGGTTCGCTGACCCCAAGTGGAAAGTGACAACGCCGGGTAGGTGCCTGAGCTGGAACCTGTCCAGACCCTCTTCCGCCCAAGTCTAACCCATACACTAGCCTCGAATAGAGGGCCTCAAAGAGGGGAGGGTGGGGTGGGGTGGGATGGAGGAGAAAGATGAGGCTGGGCGAGGAGCTCAGATTCTCATTCCGAAAGATCTGAGTCCTACTCATCTCTCGGACCTTCATAAACAGGGGAAAAGGGAAGAGCGCGGCTGCTGTGGAGTTACGCTGTGTGCGTGGCTGGCGGGAGAAAATGCGCGCTCTACTCGTCTCAACAAGGGGCTCTCCTCTCTCCTGGCCAAAAAAATCAAGCCATCAGCAAGTCAGCATGCTGCTAGGTCCTGTGACATGCCAGTTGCCATCCGGCGGGGGTGGACGGCGCGACCCCAGAGTCCCTGGAGCGCCCTCCCAGCCCGCGGGGCCCCATGCGGGGGTGGGCGGCTGGGAGCGCCTTTCTAACGCAGCCTTCTCCTGGCGCGCTAACAAATTATTTTACAGTTTATAAACTCAGCCATCTATACAGCAAAATGTGTTCCAAGACAACCTCACTTAAGAAGCTATATAGGCAGGACTGATGTTGGGACAGTAGGGGGATCCAGGCAAGGATTTCTCTTTAAGTTTGTCCTGCACAACTCCACTTCTGGAGCCCCGAGCAACTCGATACAAAACGACTTACTCTAAACCTATTTTGAGAGTCCTCTGGACCCGATATCAGAACGCCCATCTTTTCTTTTCATCTCGTCCAAATGAACACAATATTTTGGCAATTCTCCACACCCACCCACCTCCTTTTGGGAAGAGACTTTAAAGAAAGGGACTTGAGCTCAGAGAAGAAGGTGCGTTAACAGAGAAGCTATATCCACATCTACGCTCGGTCACATATCCCCGCTCCTCTCGGAGCGGAAACGTCGCCTGCAAGTTTTTTTTTTTTTTTAAAGCACGCAGTTTAATCTAATGTAGTCCAGTCGAGAGCCGCTAGTTGCATATACGTTGCGCTCAGTAGAATTCACTGTGGAATTTGCTTTTTCAACAATGACTCTGGGAGGAGAGACGGTCCTGAGCCCGACCCCCCTTAGCGGCGTCTTACCTCGAGCCCTCGCCTCCCATGGCGTCTTCAGTGGATAATCTACTTCTAAGGGCGTCCAGAACAGAACACTGAGAACCCCATCTCCAGAGCCGCTTCGGCTCATTGCCTTCCTCACCACCGTCGCAGCGTTTCTTAAAACTTTGAGCGCAGCTTTTACGTGACCGACAAGTAATAAATGCTCCTGCCCTTGTTCAACTAACATAGACATCCTTGCTCCCCTTCTCATTTTATAAATTCGGAAAAGACATAAAGGTTAAATACATTCGAAAAATATGGTTTCTGATTCTGCATTTCATTTACCCTTACAAGTCGGTGAAACGGGAATCCATTCTTCAGACACATCGCATTGATCAACCCTAACTTCCCTGTCTACTCCATTTTAAAATACTGAATAATTAATACTCTTTCACCAGCGGAGAGATAATCTATCAATATTGTCAGTGTTTACAGATTAAGCAGTAACAGGTCCCCACATCACCACTCTTTTACCACCCCTAACTCTGGACGTGATTCCCATCACTGAAATCCTAGCCCAAATATATATAGAGTGAGAGTCACTGTAGTCACTGTTTGAAAATCTATTTCCTGAAATAGCAAACGTAAAGTTTAAAGACCGTCCAACGTCACCTTCCGCACTGCAGTCATAACCCGCACACCTGCGCAGCTCAGCCTGCTCCAGAAGACGTCGAGCAGGAAACCCAGCTATCTTCCAAGTGGCATCTTCCCTGCTCTCCCAGATAAATGTAGAAAACAAGCAACTTCAATGTATTTAAACTAAGCTATCCCGGGGAGCAACTGCAAAGCCGTTACAATCAGTCTCTGATTACACAAACATACCTAGGGGCAGGTTGGAGTGTGAAGGAAGGCTTTGGGAGAGGGGGTTGCCCTCAGAGAGGTGGCTTAAACCAGTTCTCCTATTGTTACTGAGTTTAGGAAAGTTAGCTTTTGTTTCGTAGTGGATACTGGGGTGAAGACCGAGGTGCCACAATTAAGGCTCCCTGAAGCCTTTGAAAGAGCAAAACCTTATCTAACTTATGATTTCACTTCTTTTAAATTACTAAATGTTTAAACATAGCTAAAGACTTCAGTGGAGAAAAGATCCGGAGTCAATTGAAATATTTTAAGCGGTCTTCAAAAAGAAAGGCTGACGCCTGCATCTATCTGCCTTGCTTTTCTGTAGCTCAGTTCCACTCATTGGTCGGGTCTGGCAACCTGGGAAAGGTAGCGGCGAGACGCCCCGGGTCGCATCTTGGGCCCAAAGGCTTCAGACTCCCTCTAACCATCTACGTTGGAGGAGGGAGACAGCACAGCCCCCATCTCCCTCCCTAGCAAACAAACTTGAGGCTCCCATCCTTCCTGGGCCCCCTGGAGACACACACCTCAAAGGAAAAGCTCTTTCTCGCCCAGTAAGTAGGTAGCGGCTGATGGAAACGGTAGTACACAGTGCCCAGGAGCTCCCGGGTTAGGGATGCCCGATTCCCGGTGTCTACAGCCAGGACCCAAGGGAGACGGAGGTGCAAAGCCCTCTTTACTTTGTGTTTAGGCAGTAACGGCCTAAAAAACAACTTTTATTGACCGAGAGGAGCTTCCCAGGTCCGGGTCGCGGCGCGTGGTGTGGCGCGACGCCGCCCGGATTGGGTGGCCGCGCGTCACGAGACCGGCGCGCGGCGTCCTCGCGTGCCGCCCCCACCCGGGCGCGCCCAGCCTGGCCCGACGGCGGCGGCCCTTCCTCGCGCCAACTTTCGCTTTCTGCACTGTGGTTTAAACCTGCACGAAGAGGAAGGGGGTTAAAAAGGATTTTGAGGTGGCCGGTACAAAAGGGAGGCATGCTAAAGAATTAAGAGTCCCACGTGTTTATATAGTGAGGGGCGAGGAGCTGGCGAGACCAAGTAGGGGGAGCCTGAGCCCTGGGCTGCTCCACAAAACGTTTTGCGAAGTTACAATAGCCGCCAAGATTGGAACCAAAAGTAGAAGGCAATCGGCGCTTCAACCTCCGCGCCTTGACTGTTGAGGAGAAGCGTCCTCCAAGTAGTTTATTAGGTCAGCATAAGTAAAGGGCCACCAAAGCTAGCTAGTTTTCCAACCTAGGAAACAGCGCTCATTTAAAAGCAAACCTACGATTGTTTGCAGCTCTAACCCGTGGATAACTTGACTGACACTAGTTCAGCAAAATCGCAGACAGAGAGTGCTGTGCGCTAGCTCTGCGCGGAAGACCCCGAAGTCAGGGAAACCCAGGCCCAGCTAACAATCCAATGTGTGTGCCTGGGCATTTACCTTTTATTATCATTTGTTATCTATCAGCACAGCTAATTGCTGTCTGTTGGGTTAAAAAACATTTTCTGTAGTCTAAATAATAAGTTCACCTTTAGAAATAAAATATTTCGGAATATAGGAAACAGTTACATCATTACTAACACTTGTGGAGAGAGTTCTCAGATCACGAACGAACACTAACATGGGCTTAGCCGTTCCTTTATTCTTTATATAACAGTTAATATACGTATTACACATTTCTGAGTGCCTGGTCTGCTAGGTTCTGAGGTACGGTGGCAACCTGCGAACCAGTCAGACCTTCTCATATACAGCTCTTATGGAGCCCATGTATATAACAGGTCAAGGCAAGTTGCAACCAACGATTGGATCTTGGAAAGAAAGAAAAATTGTCAAAAAGATGTCTCCAGAGCTTGACAGCAAAGTGACCTTTAGCAAGTTGCTTACCTGCCTAAGTCCTATTTTTTTGTTTTTTAAATCATTTGTGTAATGGAAATAATACTTACTGTGAAGAGGAAGAGGACAGTTGCCTAGTGCAGTGCCTAGTACAGAGTTAAGTGCCTAATTATTATTATTGTTATTGTTATTGAAGCAAAACAATTTACACTTCCTCCTACTTGTAAGTTTAAATGTCAATATAGTGTTTTCCCTTTTTCCATGGTTTACTTACATTTATTAGGGAAAAGAGAAAGCTCATAAAGCAATTTGCTTCAATAGAATGTTGTGATAGTAATTTCCACTAGTTACATGTCATTTTGAAAGTATATTCTCAAATTTGCTTTGACTATATAATATTGCCTTTGAATTTCTTTAATGGTCCCCTTATACTTTTACAAAATGAAAGGGTATGTTCTTTATACCACTGGATATTTCACAACCAAATATGGTAACTTTTTTGAGAAAAGAGAATATTCTTTTCCCTGGGCAGTTAGCTGAAAATCTCCTACCAAAAAGTGAAGTCTGGAACCAGCGGTATATATAGTTACCATGTAACTTTTTGTACCTCTGGGGTTCACTGGGAAGCTCTTGTCCCACTGACGGTACATGTTGCCTGTAGGCAGGGCCCTGTATGACAGTTTGAAATGGAAAAAAACAGGCATGTGCTGCGAATTACTGTTTTTACAGGTTATTGTATGAAGTGGCACTGAATCATTGAATTTTTAGTAGGAAAAACATGAATTTTGAAAATTTTTATTTGGTATACATACGTACCTCTGGACTCTAGGGGTAGAATTTGTGCTTACGAAGGGTACACATACATAGTTCTGGACTCTGAGGGTATGATTTGTGGAATGAGGCATAAAACAAAAATCATGTTACCTACCAAAAATTCTGACACACTCAATGATTCAGCATGCCCTCCACTACTGAAAACACATAATATCAACAAAAAATTAAAAGGAAAAAAATTGGGTCACAAAAGGGTTAAATAATGGGGAAAAAAATCACTTTCTGTTTGCTATCTGGGGAAAAAAACATAGAGCTGATTTATAAAATCTTTCTTAATAAAAAACATAGCTATGCTTTAATCATTACTTTTGGAAGTAAATTTGGATGTTTGAAATGAAAGTTTGTTTTTCCTTGGAAATCAATATAATAATCTCTAGGTAGAAATAATATCTCTGGTTTAAACCTCTCTCCTGAACTCCAAATTCCCTCTTCTACAAATGATGCCGGAGTTAAACTCATCACTTCCCCGGACCTCCTTCTCCCCATCCACGTTCTATACCTCACTTGGTTGAACCTCCAGTCACCCATATACAAGCCTGGGAGTCAGTCATCCTTGGGTCTTCCCTTTCTCTCTCCCTCCACTTTAAGTCAGTTATCAATTCCTCCTAATTATGCCCCACATATGTCCCCTCCTCTACTTGCTTATTCCCACTACTCTAGTTTAGGCCTTCGTTGTCTTGCTCACTAGCTCATTTGCTACAGCAGCCTCTTAACTGTAATGCTGTGCCATTATTATTCCCTTCAAGTCCTTTCTCTGAGTGACTTATCTAAAAAGCAGATCTGAACATGCCACTCACCTTTAATGGCTTCCTATTACTTACCAGATAAAAATCTAAACTCTTCACCACAGCATTCAAAACCTCTCCCATCTCTCCAGCTTCACCTCTCTCCACTTCCTGCCCTGACTTCACATTCCAACTTCATTTCATTCATTCATTCTACTCTACTATGTGCCAGCCACTGTCTCAGGCTACAACCAGGAACGAAACAAAGATCTTTGTCCTCCTGGAGCTTATTGGTTTGTGTAAGTGTGTAAACAATAAACATAATAAATAAGCACATTTTATAAGAGCCAGAGGGATTATAATTTTAAATAGACTGGTCAAGGTTGACTTTATTGAAATGGTGATATTTGAGCAAAGATATGAAAAAAGGAGACTGAGCTTTGTGGATAAACGGGAAGACTATCTAGGCAGAGGGAACAGCCAGTGCAAAGCCCTGAGGTGGGAATGTGTTTAGCACATCAAGGAGGCCCGGTAGAGCTAGAGGGGAGAAAGCAGGTGGTAGCAGGAGATGAGGTTGGAGAAGAAATAAGGTGTTTGAGTGTGCCTTTGGATAGGCTCTCCCTAGTCATTGTAATAATTTGGGTGTTTACTTTGCATTACAGAATCCGTGGGTGGTACAAAAAGTTAAGTTGCTAGGTTGCTATCCAAAAGGTTGGAAGTTTGAGTCCACCCACTTCCAATAAATCAGACACTGAAACCCTATCCAGCACAGTTCTACTCTGACGCATATGGGGTCGCCATGAGTCAGAATTGACTGGATGGCAATTGGTGTGATTTGGTCTGGTTTGACTTTGCATTAAATGGGCGAGCCAACCACTTATGGTTACACTTTCCCTTACAAGCCCTGGTGTTCAAACCTCTGTCTTTAGTCATGTGTTCCCCACTACTTGAATTGTCGCCTTCCCACCGGCTGAGTTAGTGCTCCAGTAATTCCCTGGGAATATCTCTGTTACTGCATTTGCCATATTCGTTGTGAGACTTTGAGATCTTGAGGAAGGCTTTTGGTTTATTCATCTTTGTATCCCCAGTGCCCATACAAGAGACTCAGATGTTCAATCAATGAATGATCATAATGTTCACTTATAGAGGGCCTACATTTGTCTTGTATTTTATATGTTTATTTCCAACTCTTAAAACAACCCTACAAGACGGGCTTTATTGTATCTATTTTACAGAAAAGAAAATGAAGTTCAGAGAGGTTAAATAACTTATTCAAAGTCACACAATTGGTAAGTATCTGATAGGCTTCCAAACTCAGGTGTATGGCCAATTGCTACACTGCACTCTTCACTCATGGTGCTTCCTCACTAGACTGAATGAAAGAGATGGAGGGAATTTGCCTCTGTTTTTGTTTCTTGCACTTTGCTTCTCTGGACTTAAAAGCAGAAACAAACACAGAACACTTAAAAATTCTACTAAGTCTATTTATTAATTCATCAAATATTTAATAAGTGCCTATTATGTGCCAGGCACTTACAACAAAATAGATGTAGTCCCTTCTCTTGTAGTTTACACTTTAGCAGGGAAAACTCACACTTTTATAACCAAGGGCAATATGTAATGTGCATCCTTTACTCTGATGGGTGAAGTTCAAGTGCTGCTGAAGAAACTGTAACAGGAGTTTGTAACCCAGCTTGGAGAAGGTCACAGGATAACAGCGTGTTTCCTGGAAGAAGATAATACTAAGTAAAATGTACCATTGGCCCCAGGGACACTAAAATTCAGAAAGTGGAGGTATATGTCTAGCTGTGAAGGAGAGAATCCCTATAAATTTGTATAAGATGCTAGACATTATATAAAAGTTTAAAGAATCTTGTTACATCTTTGCTTTTTTTGCAACTTTGGTTACTGTTAATGCCCTCTTCCAAACTTGATTATACTCTTTATGTATAAACTCTAATGCGTAAACTTTTTAACCTTTGTTTTTAATTTTTTTGTTGATCAATTATTTGACCCATTCGTTTGCAAAGATGTAATGCAATATGTCTGTTTTAAATAGTTAATAAATTCCCAAGTTATGAAATCTGAGGGTTTATTCAAATTATTTTGTTCCACTGGAATTTGGTGGCATATTGCATCATTGTCTGGAGTTTGATAAGTTGTTACAGAATACAAATTTTGTAATTATGTTGGTGGGAATGAAATTTAATGTTTGCTCACTTTTAATTACTGTTAAGTGGAAGAAATAGCCGAGGAAACCATGAAAGTTGGTGTAACTGAGACAGGAAGAAGCCAGGCTGGAAAACCAGAAGACCCATATTCAGAAAGTAGCATTTTAGTGCTTTCTAGATGGTAGAAAATTAATAGGTTGTTCTCTACAGATTTCTCCTGTTTTTTAAGTGGGAATATTGTATTTGCCATAATAGCTCTAATATATGACTTGATTTTCAAAATTAAAAATTTAAGGATGAAAATAGTTACTCAAACAACTTGAAACTGGTGGTAGTGGCAACAGAGCAGTTGTTTTTAATAAGAAAATGATGGGGAAGATCAAAGAAGAGCAGGGATCAGGATGTGGGAGTGAGTTCTCTTTATTGTAAACTGCTCTGGAAGGAGGTGAGAGATGGAGATTAGAGATGATGAAGACCTTTCCTTTTGGCTTCTCTGATCTAGCCATAGATGATGAGAATCCCTCTGGATGAGCGTCAACGAAAAGACATGGTTAAATGGGTAATAATAATAAAAAATCAATGGCTTATAAATACTAAGTGTTTCAAGTTTAAATTTTTCCTTAAAAAAAGTTTAGCTATTGCAGTTATTGTCTACAGCTTGTAAAACACAAGTTTCCCTAAAGGAGCAAGTCCAGCAGGTCCTGGTTATAGAAATAGATAGGAATATTGTGAGAATTCAAAGACTCTTGGCACATACATGCTTTGAGGCTTTAAAAAGTGCCCCAGAGGAGGAGAAATATGCAGAAAAAAATAGTCATAAAGTTCTTTTTTATGTTAAGAACAAAAAGACAGGAAATGGGTTTTTTTTTTCCCAAGTATTGTTGCATTTTCTCCATCTGGTGAAATACAATAAGACAGATATGTTATCCTCCACCATTAGATGGTGGGGGGCCATTGTCCTCTGAGCAGCATGTATGACATTCTTGCCCCACCCAAAAACAAACAAACAAAAAACAACACTACACGTGCTGCTTCTCTGAGGCCATCAATGTTTTTTGACTTAAAACATAGAAATTTCTTCGTTAGTGAAATCATAAAATCATAGAACTGTCACCATTACATTTAAGGAAGCCTTCCCTGTTTGCTAACTTCCTTCCAAAACATGTCTGCCCTAATTACATTTTTATCAGTGGTTTGGAGAGGCTAGGAGAACCCAAGGGAATGATTTCGTTCTAATTGCATCTTTCCTTTCCCAGGAGGCCTGTGTCCTTTCATATCCACCAAACTCACTTGGACGCTTGATTAACTGTTGTCCACTTGCTACTGAGAAGAAAAAATAACCATCCCAACAAGCCCTATGAAATTAACACAATGCTTTTATTTTGTTTTTCCCTGCAAGAGATCACAAAGCTGTTCTTGGTTTCTGTAAGGGGGAGGGGCTCCAAGGCTGGTAGAGGAGGGAGGGGTGTGTGTGTGTGTGTGTGGGTGTGGGTGTGGGTGTGGGTGTGGGTGGGTGTGTGTGTGTGTGTGTGTGTGTGTGTGTGTGTGTGTGTTTATGGGGGAGAGTGTTCCTAGAATATCAACCACGCATCCCAAAGTGTTGTATGTTTCTGGTTGAGGGTCCCTAGCTTGCATAGATTGATGACCCCAAAAAGGTTAAGAACCACTGCCCAGGGAGGGAGGTGGAGAGGGGAGTCAATGTTTAGCAAGCAGTGAGTTTCTTTCTGTTTATGGTGATGGGAAGTTTGGCAACAACTATATGTGATGGTTGCACATGATTAATGTAATTGATACCACTATATTGTACACCTGAAAAAATGTTGAATTGGCAAATGCTGCAATATATATGTTTACAACAATTAAAAAACAAACAAAGAAACACTGCCCATAACATGATCCAGGTTAGTAATTCCTCCATGGTTGCCAAAGGTAGGGTTCTTGCTAGGCCAGGACTGCTGCAATGTATTGAAAAGATGCCTTGTAAATTCAATTTAATGAATATCTACAATAATCTATGAGATCACCAGCAACTGCCCTGGAGATTTCACTCACAGGCATGGGAAATCTGGTGCAAATGCCAGCGCTCTTGCCAGGACGTACGCTGGTCCCCGGCTGCCCAGGCACTTCTACTTCCCAGGCAAGCAAAAGTATGATTCGTGTCCCGCGGAGCGCTCCGGCTGTTTCTGCCAGAACAACCGTCTCCAGATCGAAGTGGACTCTACACAGTTTTCCTTTGATGACCTGTCTGTAGGAAAGTTGCGTTCTCACTTCCCTCAGAAAGCTAAGGAGCGGCAGCAAAGGGAAAAAGGAATCCTTCCTTTAAAATAATACAAAAACGGTGCCTTTCCCCGGGGAGTTTACCGCGGCGGGGCAGAAGCGGCGGCTGTGCCCGAGAGCCGCAGATTCAGAGTCTGGCGGGTGGCCCTTCCTCGTCCCCACACCCTAGTCCCCTGCAACTGCTGCCTGCTGTCTTGTCCGCGTCCAGGCAGCAGCTTGGTCACACTACGCGACGTCCCCGAGCTTCTCTGAGCTTGTCGGGGAGAAACAGCGGCCCGCACAACTCTGCTCCCGGAGAAGAGGAAGCGCCTTCGGCTGAGGCGGCGGGGAAAAGCCAGGCGCCTCCCAACCTGGCCTTGCTCCAGGGTCTGCAGTTAGGAGAAGGTATACGGGGGTAAGGGAGAGTGGGAGGGGAGGAGAGGGAGGCGCGAATGGGAAAACTGGGCGCCCTTTCCAGCTTTGAGGTGGAGAAACAGTACTGCAGCTCTGCAAGTGGGTGGGGTGCGCGAGATCCCCTCCCTTAAAGGCAAGATGAGTTCTCAGAGCTCAGTCCCGTATTGGGATCCCATTCCCCATCTTTGATTTCATTCATCCTTTCTTTTTCTTTTCTTTTTTTTTATTGTTGTGGTTTAAATGAAGTTTACATTTCAAGTTAGTCTCCCATACAAAAATTTATACATACATTGTTATGTGACCCTAATTGCTCTCCCTATACTGTGACAGCACACTCCTCTTTCCACCCCTGAT
>NW_004443953.1:14849882-14862330 GCF_000243295.1 Trichechus manatus latirostris | reverse complement strand
TACTTGAGTTAAGAGGCACACTCCTCATGAGCATCACTTTATGTCCTACAGTCCAGTCCAATCCCTGTCTGAAGAGTTGGCCTCGGAAATTGTTTTAGTTCTGGGCTGACAGAGAATCCAGGAGCCATGCTTTCCGGGGTTCCTCCAGTCTTAGACCGTGAAGTGTGGTCTTCTTACTAGAATTTGAGTTCTGCATCCCATCTTACTGCTGCTCCATCAGGGACTCTCTGTTGTGTTACCTGTCAGGGTGGTCATTGGTGGTAGCAGGGCACCATCTAGTTCTTCTGGTCTCAGGCTGATGAAGTCTCTGGTTTATGTGGCCCTTTCTGTCTCTTGGGCTAATACTTTTCCTTGTGTCTTTGGTGTTCTTCATTCTCCTTTACTCCAGGTGGTTGGGACCAACTAATACATCTTAGATGGCTGCTTGCAACCTTTTAAGACCCCAGATGCCACTCACCAAAGTAGGATGCAGCACATTTTCTTAATAAGCTTTGTTATGCCAGTTGACCTAGATGTCCCCTGAAAGCATGGTCCCCAGACACCTACCCCTGCCACTCTGTCCCTCAAAGTGTTTGATTGTATTCTGGAAACTTCTTAGCTTTGGTTTAGTCCAGTTGTGCTGACTTCCCCTGTAGTGTGTGCTGTCCTTTCCCTCACCTAAGATAATTCTTATCTACTATCTAGTTAGTAAATAACCTTCACCCTCGTAACCATCAAAGAGTGTTTTCTTCTGTGTTTAAACCTTTTCTTGAGTTCTTATAATAGTGGTCTTATACAATATTTATCCTTCTGTGACTGACTAAATTCACTCAGCATAATGACCTCCAGCTTCCTCCATGTTATGTTTCCCGGCTTCATCATTGTTCTTTATCATTGCGTAGTATTCCATTGTGTGGTTATACCATAATTTGTTTATCCATTTGTCCGTTGATGGGCACCTAGGTTGTTTCCATCTTTTTGCTATTGTGAACAGTGCTGCAATGAACAGGGGTGTGCATATATCTATTAGTGTGACGGCTCTTATTTCTCTAGGATATATTCCAAGGAGTGGGATAGCTGGATGGTATGGTACTTCTATTTCTAGCTTTTTAAGGAAGCGCCAAATTGATTTCCAAAGTGGTTGTACCATTACATTCCCACCAACAGTGTGTACGTGTTCCAGTCTCTCCACATCATCCTTTCTTTGAACACCTATTTTGTACCAGCATGGCGCTGGGGATGTGAGGCATACTTGAAGATAGTGCAACGTGTGGAAGTTGTTGTTAGGTGGAGTCCATTTCGATTCATAGGGACCCCATGTGACAGAGTAGGACTGCCCCATAGGGTTTTTTAGGCTGTAATCTTTACAAGAGCAGATTGCCAGGTCTTCCCCCACAGAACCTCTGGGTGGGTTCAACCATCAACCTTTTGGTTAGCAGCTCAGCCCTTAACCGTGGAGACACTAGGCCTCCTTTATGGAGGTAGGCGGGATAGAAAATGCTGAGGAAAGCCCTGAGCAGAAGGAAGGCACAAAAGAGCTGGTTTTACGGGCACCTTTATCTCACTGAACCCAGATTACTACCCAGTAAGGCAGTGTTAGTCTCCCTTTTTTACAGGATACTGACTCCCAGAGAGTTAAGTGTCTTTTGTGAGGCCATGGCATTGAGCATACAGCTGGCTAATGTCAAACTCCACACACCAAATTCCCAAACTTTTACTTCCTCCCAGCTGTCTCTGGATCCCCGGTGGCGCACAGTGCTAAGGGCTCGGTTGCTACCAGCAGCTCCTTCGAAACCCTGTGGGAGAGTTCTACTCTGTCCTGTACGGCTATGAGTCGGAATCCGATCGATGGCAATGGGTTTGGGTTTAGCTACCTTTGGTGAAGAGGATTCACTCTGTCCAGGAAAATGAGCAGAGGCCTAACAGTGGAAGCAACTATTAACCTGAATGCGAGGCCTGGGCTCTCTTCCCTCACTCTTCAGTCCTGGTGAAACAGGAAGGTCGGAGCACATGTAGTTCTCTGACTGAGTCTCTCAAATCTACACTTACCCCTTACTGATCTCTTGCAGTCACAAACACCTACAGCAGAACAATCCCCAAATTTACTTACATCTTCAGGCTGGGCTTCTCTAAATTCCAACCTCCAGTTTTGTTTATTCAACTGCCTACTTGATATCTATTTCCTCTTGAATGTCTAAAAGACCCTCAAATTTAACTTGTTCGAAGCTTTGCCTCTAAACCTGCTCTATCCACAGTGTTCCCTTTTGGTTAATACCAACACCATTTTTTCAGGAGCTGCTCAGGCCAAAAACCTTGGAGCCATCTTTGACTCTTCTATTTCATACTCTAAATCGCGCCTGTTGGCAAATTCGGTGCCTCTGTCTTCCATACATAATTTAGAGTCCGATCATTTCTCGTGACCTCTGCTGCTGTGACCACTTGGCTCCACAGCGTCATCATCTCTCACCTAGGTTATGATGACAGCCACCTAACCTAATTGGTTCCCATGTTTCTACTGCGCCCCTTTAATAGTGCCTTCTCAACACAGCAGCCAAAGTGATCCTGTTATACTGGGGAGCTCAGAACCCCCGCTGACTCTCCACCTCACTCAGAGTAAAAGCCTGTGTCCTTCACAGTCTACACTCCCTGAGCAGCACTTCACCTCTGACTCCTTCTACTCTTCTTGCCCAAGCCCACTGCCTTCAGCTACACTCACCTTCCTGTTAGTCCTCCCTTAGAGTTTTCCACTCACTGTTCCCTCTTCCCCCGAGTACTTCCCCCCAGATTAAGCATAGCTTGCTTCAACTCTTTGCTCAAATGTCACCTTCTCAGAGAAGCTTTCCCTGAGCAATTAGGTATTAGACATTGCAACCCCATCCTCTCTTTTCCCCTTTCCTTGCTTTATTTTTCTCCAGGGTACTTACCTTCTAGTACACTAAATTTACCCCCCCCCCATTTGTAGCGGTACAATATAATTAAGAATTTGGCATCCAGCTCAAATTGCTTCTTTGTTACGGATACTTCTTTGTATAGTGCCTTGAAGTGTGTGGTCACTATTATTCCTGAGAGGTGAGGGAAAAATTCTTTCAGAATGTCTGAAAACCACTTTTTGCTCGGTTTGTGTCAGCATCGTCACCTGCCCTGCTCGTCATTTTCCATGGAAAGGAGGAAGGGGAAGTTAGATTCCCTGAAAGAATGTGAGTTATCCCCCTTTATGACTCTATCAGGGAAATTCTTTTGAAGACCTAAAGAACGGGGCTCCAAGGTGTGTGAGGTGGAATGAGGACGGATGATGTAACTTAGAACACCAGAGGACGGAGTGGTGCTAGGAATGGGCTTCCCTTTAGATATCTGTTCCCCTAGACCAATCTCCTTAGGGAGGACTCCTGTGGTGATATGTTTATGTGGGGGTGGAGGAGTGAGGGTGATAGGACTTAGTAAGGGACATTGGAAAGTGCTCTTCCCTCTGCCTGGATCAGCTTCTCCCAGAGATGCTTAAGGCTCTTCCCCTCACCTCCTTCAGAGCTTTGTTCAACTGTCCACCCTATTTAAAATCTCAACTGCTTCACATTGCCTACTCCTTTCTCACCATCTGACACCTATATGTTTAGTGTGTAACTCTCTCCTCCCTCCACCCAGGAACGCTCCAGGAGGACAGTAATTTTTGTCTATTTTGTCCCCTCCTTTCCTAGTTCCTAGGGTAGGGCCAAGCACACCTCGGGCTCTGTCAATAAATTCTTTTGGATGACTGAATCTTCATACTGAGCTTATTTAATTCTACCAAGCAGTCCCTGACTTTAATTGAGCAATTCCCGTTGTGGGAATCCTTTTTAAATGCATTGTTTCATATTCCCATAATAGTCCTCTGAGGTAGGTGTTATTGTAATTCCTATGTTAAAAACAGAGAAATTAAAGACCAGCGAGATTAATTGTCCAGGGTCATACAGCAGCTGGTAAATGCTGGCATTAAGAGTAGAATCTAGACAGTCTGGGTTCAAAGCCTGGCTTCCAACTTTCTTTTGGAAGAATATTAAAAAAAAACAAAAACAAAAACAAAAGAACAACTGCCAATCGCAGCAGCAGGGGCAGCAGCCCTGGACCCTGAAAGGTCTGAAGGTTGAGAGGAGGCCAGAGGCAGCCGCGATCAAAGCATCCCTATAGCTGAGCCGCCCCCGGAAGTCATCTGGCGTGCGACCATCCGTCTGCCCAGGAGGTTAAGCAGCGGGGAAGCCTCTTCTCAAATGCCCCCCGCCCCGCCCCCCACGTCTCTGCTGGTGCCCAAATAACTCGAATTTTCTGGGTAGGAATAAGCAGCGGCCAGTGAGCCGAAAGCGAGCCACTTAAGGGTTTTCCCAGCCCGGGGGATCCGCGACCGTCCAGATCCCCGTGGAAGACCCCGAGGGAGAAATCACGTCGATAAGACAACTTGAAACTGGGAACTAAAACTCTGGAAACCGAGAACCGACTGCAGCTGGCCGCAGGCGCGCGGCGTGCGCTCCGGCACGCAGGTTCCCGTAAGGCGGGGAAGCGAACACGCCCGCCAGCCTGGGCGCGATGCCCCCGGGCGGGCCGGCGCCGCGGCGAGAAGGCGTCCGCACAGACGCCCCGAGGGCGCGGCCTGGGGCAGGGGCCGCAGCGCTGGAGTGCGGCTAAGAGGTTGGTATCGCCTAGTTCTCATTGTTTTTAGAGTTGAAAAAACAAAAACGAGTTGGAGTTGGGGCGGTTCCTTCTGTGAGCCCGTTTTTCTTAATTGCGCAGATTGAGTGAGTGCAGTATCCAGTCTCCCCCACCCCCTGCGCTCTGCTCCGAGTCAAGGTCCCTGCTCTGGGGCCACCTGCGTCAGTTCGGGATCAGTCCACCCACTACGCCTCTCCCTGCGCTACAATTTTTAAACGTAGGGAGATACAGGAGGTAGTAAATACAAATTCATCGCTAAGTGTCACTGGAGATTTTGGTCATTTTGTCGTTATGTATTTTATTTTCAGTCAGGAAATACTAAAAGAATTATTATTCATTATGCGGGCTTATGGGAAAATTTGGAGATTAAACTACCTGAAAATTCGGGTAACCCCTACTCTGGTGAGTCAGTTAAAGAGAGTCCGTTTACCCATCACTTCCAGGTAGAATCATGTGAGAATCAATGAAGAAATATGCTCAACCTCTACAGTTGTATTTTGGAAGCTCAAAAACAAGTCCCTGTATTTTCAGTTGCAAATTAGAGTTCACATTAGTTGCTCTAAAATGTAGAGATTTGTGTTCTGGAGAACTTTGTTTTTGAATCAGTATTCGGTTTTCCATAGACATGTTGCTCACTGAAAAATGGAACCATTAAAAACAACAAAACCAACAAAAAAGCCCCAACTGGTTTGCGTTTCCCTATCTTAGGTATTGAATCATATACCCTTGAGTGATTTTTTTTTAAAAGGGATTATTTTAACATGGATTTTGGAGTTAAAGGTACTTGAGATACTTAGCAACCTCGTAAAATACATAGTGCGCCAAAGATGAAGACTAGAATTTAGTTTCGTTTCTGGCTCCATTACTTACTCACTTGATGTGGCCTCTGACAAGTCCCTTCATTGCCCTGGGCCTCAGGCTCTCTCTCCATCATCTTTGCCATCTACCTGCCTCATGGGAGTGTTGTAAGGCTTAACGAGATACGTGGTGAGTGCTTTGATTCTGGGTGAATGACCTTGTACAAATGAAACATGATTACATCTCAGATTCATCTTTGAGTCATCTGAATAAATGGCCCTTCCATTTATTAACTCTAGCTGTTAATTTTTAAAAAATTGAGTTATTTGCTTTTCAAATTCTGTATTGGGGCTTAACACTGCCTAAAAATTCTTGACAAGTTATATTACTGTGTTGAGGGAGAATTTCTGTTCCTTCACAGAGACTGAATAAAGTATCTTTCTCATTACATCATTCAATAAATTTATTCAACAAATATTTATTCAAAATGTACTCTCTTTGAGGATTGCAAGGGGTTCAGGGAGTGCCTACAAAGATAGTTTGTGTGCCTACTGCTCTCAGACACTGTGTTCAGCACTGTAGATATTATCTCATTTAATCCTTGCAACAACTAACTGGGATGTAAGTTCCATTACTCTGCGTATCGAATGCTAGCTGGAGTTTTGATGTAATTCAGCAAGCAGGATACTGAAGACTTTCGAGTGAGGGTAGTCACATCACTAGATCAGCATAGTTTTGACAGGTCACTTGCAGCAGTAAGGGGGTACTTTTTTGAAATGTCTGATGGAAACTTACGGTCACTTTTTTCTTTTTTTTTTAAAGCTTTGCTAATTCAGCTCTCTATAGTGTCTTGGTTATCTAGTGGTCCTGTAAGAGAAATACCACAAGTGGGTGGCTTTAAAGAACAGAAATTTATTTTTTCACAGTTCTAGAGGTTAAAAGTTCAAATCAGGGTCTTGGCAGTGGACATTCCTTGGATCCTTGGTTTGTAGATGATCCTCACGTGGCATCTGCCTTCCCCCTTGTTTCTCTGGGTCTATTTTGGTCTTTTTATAATGCAGAAGTGATTAGGTTTAGGATCCTCACTACACTGGTATGACCTCATTGACATAAAAGAAAAACCCTATTTCCAAAAAACAGGATCACATCCGCAGGTACACGGGCCAGAATTTCAGCATATATTTTTGGAGGACACAGTTCAATCCATAACATACAGTATTTAGCATCCTTACACTAGGTTATTCTAGAGTTGAGAGAAGATACATTAGAGAAAATTTGTATGTAAGCAAATTTACATATAAGCAAAATATAATTATTCACTTGGAATTGTCCAAACACTCAGAAGCACAGTCACCAAAAAAAAAAAAAAAAAAAAGGAAAAACCACAGAACCTTTCATGTGGTCAGTACCTGGCTTTTAGAAGTTATCTAAAAGACAAAATCCTAAGAAGCATACCAAGGGCATTTATTTGAACTTGTCTCAAGTATTAAAGTGATATCTAATCACTTCCACTTATCATTGCCATGCCAAGACTCCCTTTTTATATGGCATATCTGAATTTATGGCCTTGTAGGTTTTAGACAAAGTTATAGAAGAAAAGGTAATACAACAGAGTCTAGCCAGTAGATGGTTAGTTTCTAGACAACATTGGAAAATTGGAGACGTTTATATTCCTCTAACATGGAAGAGGGGCATACACCCTTATTTAGTGATGGAAAAGAGAAACCTTATAGATTAGGCCTATTTTGCATGAAATCTAAAGAAAGAATCCCACTTCTGGCTCATTCACAGCTTCAGGCCATCTGGATCCACTTCTCTCTCTCTTTCTCATGGCCACTAGTCTCTACTTCTTTTTGTATGTTGTTGGCGTCATTTTCTCCTGCTGTTGCCATGATCCAGACATGACAGGATCCAAAAAAAAGGGTTTTGTTTTTTTTTTTCAGCCCATGACTGGCTTAATGTTAAAGATCTAACCATTGGTCTAATATTGTGTCAGGGGACTAGAGTGTCCTCATTGCTGAGACCATAATTGTCTATCCCTGCAGTAGGTTGGCAGGTCTACCAGAACCTCCTGGGAACATGAGCTGGTAGGGGTTTATGTTTTACAACAGAAAGAAAACCTCTGGGTAGACAAAAGGTGATTGTCTTATAAAAATTCAGTATTTTGGAACTTGTTCTTTCATTAGAGTATTTTCTCAACAAGGAAATTATGTGGTCTTTGGTTATTTGAGGATATTTAGGGGGCACAGTACTTGGTAAAAGGTTTCACATTTGCATTTAGAATAAGATCTGACAACCAGCATAGGTGTTTCAGATAGTGTTAGTTCCTGCTAACATTTTATTCATTAGGCGTCTCAATGGGCAAAGTATTAAAGAAGAAAAAGAAAATGGAAACTGATAATTTTGAACCTGATAGCAAGTATTTTAAGCTTATACTGCAGTAGAACCCAACAGTGGCTTAGCAGTAGCATAGCATGCATGGTCAGTGGCTTACCCAGAGCCTTGACTTTGCTCCAAAGTCTCCTCATGGAACTTAGATAAACCCTTACTTGTCTAAGTCAACTATGGAGGACCATTTCTCTTACTAGTCAATGGCTTAGGGTTGGGCCCATGATCCTAGTTCTCAACAAAGTGATGAAAAACAGTTTTTGAAAAATGCTTCTTAGTTCTTAAAAAGAGATGAAAACTTCTGGACATTGATGTTTTAGGATGTGATGCTGTGACTATTTTGTGGTTATGAAGAGATCTAGTTGACACCCTGATGATGGGTGGGAAGATGGAAAGACCAGGGATGGATTACTCAGTTAGCAAGGTAAGCATGTGCTTAGGGCATCAAGAAAACAGGGGCACCAGTTGTCTAATTATCCCGCATCCACTAAAAATGTTATAATCCAGTTCATCTCATTCTATTAAAATGGCATACACTTTTGTGTTCAATCACTAATATTATAGTCACATTTAAACAGAAGTTATATCATGAATAGCTAAGACACACACACACGTATACACTCATTCCTCACTTATTGACATAGTTAGGTTTCAAAGACCAGGTTGTTACGTGAAAATCAGCGTTATGCAAAAATGGAGGATGATCACATCAGATTACAAAATGGAGGATGACAACATCATTACATAAGTGCTAAATTACACCATTATGTAACTGCCAAACCACTGAGAATCATGGTCCAGCCAAGCTGACACATAACCTTAACCATCACAACTAGTGTTACTTTCACCTTGCACCTTGGTGTTTGTTACTGCCAGACATACTCTGTTAATGTGCAAAGTAGTCAGATAGTAGTTTTTTTTACTATTGTCATAAATGTGAAATGTCAGATAACGACTGTTAGTGAGGAATAGGTGTATATACATGTATATATATAACTCATGTATCTCGTTCAAATGTGTGAGTAAGCAGAGGAGGGGGAACCACAGATTATCAGTGCTTTGAGCCCTCACATACCTTAATCAGGCCCTGGAAAGACCCTGGGTCCTTGACCATGTTGCTTAGCCACTGAATTAATCAGCTCTGGAACTGTTCTTCTTCTGGACATTTGTTATGTAAGAAAATAAATTCCCTTGGAGTTTAGGTCATCTTGAGTTGGGTCTTCAATTACTGATGAAGGCATTCTAATAGAAACAGAGTTACTTTAAGTTATCTGGAGTCTCTTTTTCACTTGGATTTGAGTATTTAATGGGAGATGAACTTAGGCACTATGATACAACCACTCACCACTCACTATGACCCCAAAAGTAGACTCATATAGACATATAAAGACATATTGTTTCTTGTGACTTGTGGGGAACCATGTTAGGAATGCATGGAACAGGTTGAGTCTTATATACAATAACTCGGAATTCCTATCTGTTCTACTACTTAGTTTGCTAAAAATATCTTGTCCTAACTTGTACAGTTTTTTAAAAATGATTTAACGTCTGTTTTGTAACCTCAGTTTGATAATTTGTTAACTAGTTGTATAGGAGCAAAACATTCAACTTACTCAGAGATTTTCTCTCTCTGTCTTTCTCTCTCTCACCCTCCCTCCTTCCCTCCTTTCCTCTTTTAGAAGAAGGGGAATGAAGGATGAAAGTTTCTTCCCCACACCCCCACTCCAAATCCTCGTCAATCGTAAAACTGAGGGAAAAGTGTTAGTCTTGGCAGGATGAAGTGATCTGACTGGAAAAAAACGTGAGAGTTGATATATTTTAGCCTATCTTACTGTGCTTTCGTTCTCTTCACATACCCAGTTTTCAGCTCCTTGTAGTTTTGAAGAGCAGTGCGATTCTCTTATTTATGAGACTGAATTGTGATAATCACATACTGTCTTCACTACTGTCTGTGTCCATGTTGATGGACTCTGGCTTTGGGCATCTTCTCAAGAGGAAAGTTTAATTTAGCCTTGCCATATGATAGCCTCTTAGAATGTAGTAGAGTCTGCTATATCCCCAGGTCTCCTTAGATAAGCAAATGTGTCAAATTTTTACTCATGGCAATAGCTTTAAAAACCGAATTAAAAATTCCTCCCTTTTTCTCAAGCCTCATCTGTTTCATCATTGATGAAATCCTGATAAGGGGGAAGCCCCTGGAGAAGTGCTATGCTGACTTACTCATTGTTTTCAAATGACACATGTTACATATTTAACATCAAGAAAGTTAATTCCTTTTAATTCAAAAATAAGGCAGTTACCTTCTTTGTGTGGCTTTGACAAAAAGGAATTTAATGCTCCACTGATCAGTTAAACTTTTGGACAAGGAGTAGACAGTGCCCTCAAAAGGGAGGAAGGAAGGTTAACTGAGAAGGTGGGAGGCAATCTTATTCTGGAATGAACAACTTTCTTTCCTTGACCAAAGGCAATTACTCTCCATCTAAGTCTCTAAGGGAAGCAGGTGGGAGTGAGGAGGTTGGAATAGAGAGCAATGTAGGGTTCATTTTCCTGATTCTTAAAATATGCTTCCTGCTGTACTAGGCAGGGTTGGATCAAGCGAAGCTGGACCGTTAGTTGTGATATAGAATAAGGGCTTTTCTATAGGGATTTGGTTGAAACAGTTTATGTATGACACTGTTTATGTATGGCTGTTGTTTTTGTGTCTGGTGCTGGAGCCTGAAGTCAGCAGGCCAGGCACGCAGAAGGAAATGATGGACGTGAAATGGGGAAGAGCAAGGACAAGCTGGAGTATGCAAGGACAAGATGGAACTCACGAGGATGAACCCACCTCGGTCCCTCATCACCTCTAAGCCTCCAACTTTGATGATGGGAAGGATCTGCTGGAAAAACTGGTGCCCTTTGTTACAAAGCTTAACATGCACCTGACCCAGGAGTCAGAGAAGGTGAAGGAGGAGATCAGCTGGAGCCGGAAGAGCCACTGGCTGACTATTGCTTCACATGTGCCTTCCAAATCTTGTGCAAAATAACTCATCAGAGAATATGTTACATCCTATTCTTTGCAGAAAAGTGAAGAATAGAGGGGGGTAGAGGCAGGCAGATTATTTGAAAGTAGGGAGGGGATGGAGTATTTCCTCTCCCTACACTAGAAAGGAAACCCTGGTAGCATAGTGGCTAAGAGTTTGGCTGCTAACCAAAAGGTCAACAGTTCAAATCCACCATCTGCTCCTTGGAAACCCTTTGTGGCAGTTCTACTCTGTCCTATAGAGTCACTATAAGTTGGAATCTAGACTCAAGTATGACAGGTTCTTTGTTTTGATTTTCACTAGAAAGGCTTCTAGCTTATACGATGGAGCCAGGAGTTAATGCCAAACACTATATTATCATCACTAATATTCAAGTATTGGATCATTATAGCCAATAGTGTCAGTTTTTGTTTGTTTTGTTATATTATTTATTTTTTTTTAGGTGTGGTGCTAGGCTGAATGAAAACAGTTCTCTTGTATGAATAAACGAAAGCGTAGGGAATGAAAGGGGGATTTGTCCCACAAGTCATTATTTGGCGTCTACTGATTGTCATTAATTTGCAAACATGTCTACGAATTATGCATGTGGATATTTTTTGTGTGCTGTTGTGTTTATCTTAGGGATGTCCTGAAGGAGATAAGTCAGGATTTCTTTCCTCAGTCAACCAGAAAGCACACAGAGTGGAAAGCAAAAAACTCATTGTCAGGTAAAATCTCTTTCTAAAAGCCAAGCAAGGGGACATTTTTAGGTTCAGGAAAACTGCTGATTTCCTCATGCACGCTTTTCCTGATCACTTCGGCCAGAAGTGACTTTTCACTTTTCTGCACTTTTGGGGGCGTGTGAATATCTCTCTTGTGGCACTTACTACTTGGATTATAGTTCTTTGTATACATGTCACTTCTACAAGACTAAAATTCCCTGCGTCTGGAATGTTCCATTTATCATTGCATTATGCATGGCACTCTAGGGTTGTGAGTCCCTCCTAAAAAAACCCATTATCATTGAGTCAATTCCAACTCATAGTGACCCTATAGGACAGAGTAGAAGTGCCCCACAGGGTTTCCAAGGAATGGATGGTGGATTCGAACTGCCTACCTTTTGGTTAGCAGCCCAACCAGGGTTGTGAGCGCGTGTGTTTAATAGATGCTTAATAAAAATACCTGTACGAAGAATGAAAGTCAAACTCTGGAAATTGATTTGGGTTCTTCAAAAAGAATAGTTTCAGTGGCTTTTGTTTACTCTGTGCAAGTGAAGGAAAGAACTTCAAAAACCCATTGCCCTAGAGTCGTTTCTGACTCATACAGACCCTGGAGGACAGAGTAGAACTGCCCCCACGGGGTTCCAAGGCTGTAAATAAGGACAAGAACTAAAAGGCAACAAATTTAGAAAGATGAACACTTGGTATGAGTGTGTACTGGGGATACAGATTCCTTAAGATGTTTTTTAATGTTGCCAACAAGTTCATTAACATTAAAATTAAGTAAATTCGCCGGCAAGATGGCGGTCTAGGCAGAAGCACCACGCCGTCCCTCCACAACAAAGATCCGAAAAACTAAGCCAAACAGAGAATCAACAATCCTGA